>NC_052148.1:103307080-103626826 GCF_902713615.1 Scyliorhinus canicula | reverse complement strand
GTAGATTAGGATTGTTTTCGTTGGAAAGACGGAGGTTGAGGGGGGACCTGATTGAGGTCTACAAAATTATGAGAGGTATGGACAGGGTGGATAGCAACAAGCTTTTCCCAAGAGTGGGGGTGTCAGTTACAAGGGGTCACGATTTCAAGGTGAGAGGGGGAAAGTTTAAGGGAGATGTGTGTGGAAAGTTTTTTACGCAGAGGGTGGTGGGTGCCTGGAACGCTTTACCAACAGAGGTGGTAGAGGCGGGCACGATAGCATCATTTAAGAGGCATCTAGACAGGTATATGAACGGGCGAGAACAGAGGGAGGTAGACCTTGGAAAATAGGAGACAGGTTTAGATAAAGCGCAGGCTGGGAGGGCCGAAGGGCCTGTTCCTGTGCTGTAATTTTCTTTGTTCTTTGTTCTTTTGTTGTACTTATGCGCTGGCACATGTACCTCGGGAGAGGGCGTCTGGGGGCTCGTTGAGTTTGCCGGGGCGATACAAAATCTCGTAATTATAGGTGGAGAGCTCGATTCTCCACCGCAAGATTTTGTCATTCTTGATCTTGCCCCGCAGTGTGTTATTGAACATGAAGGCTACCGACCGTTGGTCAGTGAGGAGAGTTAATCTCCTGCCGGCCAGGTAATGCCTCCAATGCCGTACAGCTTCAACGATAGCCTGGGCCTCTTTTTTGATGGATGTGTGCCGAATTTCAGAGGCATGAAGGGTGCGGGAAAAGAATGCCACGGATCTGCCTGCCTGATTTAGGGTGGCGGCAAGGGCGACATCTGAAGCATCGCTTTCTACTTGGAAGGGCAGGGTCTCATCTACTGCATGCATCCCGGCCTTGGCTATGTCTGCTCTGATACGGGCGAAGGCCTGTTGTGCCTCGACCGTGAGGGGAAATTGGGTGGACTCTATGAGTGGGCGGGCCTTGTCCGCATAGTTTGGACCCACTGAGCGTAGTACGAAAAGAACCCCAGGCAGCGTTTGAGGGCCTTGGGGCAGTGGGGGATGTGGAGCTCCATGAGCTGGCGCATGCGGTCGGGATCGGGCCCCAGAACTCCATTCTGGACCACATTGCCGAGGATGGCTAAGCGGGTTGTACTGAACATACACTTCTCTTTATTATAAGTAAGGTTGAGAAGAGTGGCGGTGCGGAGGAATTTAGCGAGGTTGGCATCGTGGTCCTGCTGATCGTGGCCGCAGATGGTGACATTATCTAGGTATGGAAACGTGGCCGCAAACCGTACTGGTCGACCATTCGGTCCATCTCCCTTTGGAAGACCAAGACCCCATTAGTGACGCCAAAGGGAACCCTAAGAAAGCGATAGAGACGACCGTCCGCCTCGAAGGCAGTGTATGGACGGTCTGATTTACGGATGGGGAACTGGTGGTAGGTGGATTTCAGGTCAATCGTTGAGAAGACCCGGTACTGCACGATCTGATTGACCATATCAGATATGCATGTGAGTGGGTACGCGTCGAGCTGCGTATACCGATTGGTGGTCTGGCTGTCGTCCACGACCATTCTGTGTTTCTCCCCAGTTTTAACAACTACCACTTGGGCTCTCCAGGGGCTGCTGCTGGTCTCGATGTTGCCCTCCCGAAGCAGCCGCTGGACCTCGGACCTGATGAAGGCCTTGCCCTGGGCGCTGTACCGTCTGCTCCTGGTGGCAACGTTTGCAATCTGAAGTTAGATTGGCGAAGAGGGAGGGGGGGACGACCTTTAGGGTCGCGAGGCCGCAAACAGTGAGTGGTGGTAGGGGCCCGCTGAATTTGAGGGTGAGGCTCTGGAGATTGCACTGAAAATCCAGGCCCAGCAATAGTGCAGCACAGAGGTTAGGAAGGACGTAAAGACGGACACCGCTGGATTCTATGCCCTGAACAGTGAGAGTGACCGTGCAGAATGGGATCTGGAGGCCAGGGAGATCTTTTGGTTGGCGGGGCGGCCCGCGAGGGAGCAGCGCCTTACCGTATCCGGGTGTATGAAGCTTTCAGTGCTCCCGGAGTCCAGCAGGCAAGAGGTCACGTGGCTGTTGATTTTCACCATTGTCGAAGCGGTTGATGTGTTGGGTGCTCTGGATCCGTGAAACACATACAGGCCACCAACACTTAAAATAGTACAACACTATTTTATTAAACTATAAACTGTTGAACATACTCTTACTGTGGGTTAACACGATGTTAGATTAACTAAAGACCTGTGCCTATCCTAACCAGTCTAATCACTCAGCACATGGTGAGAATCTGTGCTGTAAACTATAAGCTCTGTACTTCTGAAAGGCTGCATCCCGAATGAGTGGGAAAAGTGATGCCCTCTGTCTTTGTAGTGCGTGTGTTCTAACTGGTGATTGGCTGCGGTGTTATGCATGTTGATTGGTCCTACTCTATGTCCATCAGTGTGTATGTCTGCACCATGATATACTGGTGTATATTATGACAGTGGTGGCCAGGTTGTGTGGATGGGACTGGTCCTGCGTCATCGAGGCGAGCTGCGGGTGATCGTCACAGGTTTCAGACGGAGAGCGTCGGGGGCCCAGGTCGTGGGATCTCGTTGGCGTCCCTGCCACATGGGGAAGGCAAGATGGCGGCGACTGGAGGTCCTGCTGGGAACAAAATAGCGGTGCCCATGGGGCGCACATTGCGGGGGCGGGACAAGATGGCGACGCCCATGAGCCACACGTGTGGCGGAGCTGGATAAGATGGCGGCGCCCATGGGCCGCACGTGGACTGAGGAGAAGAAGATGGCGGCGCCCACTGGCCACACGTGGCCCCGGGAGGTGAAGATTGCGGCGGCAACTGGCCGCGCGTGGTCCGTGGGGGTGAAGATGGCTGCGCCCATTGTACATTTGTCAGGGGGAGGGGGAGATAGCGGCGACCGTGCAGGCCTGGCACACCGCGGCAAAGTGCCCCTTTTTGCTGCAAGACTTGAAAATGGCGGCGCGGGCCAGGCAGCATTGGCCAGGGTGCTTCTGCTGGCCGCAGAAGTAGTATCGGGGACCCCCAGGGTGCGTGGACCCCCGGGGTGCGCGGATTGGCGTGGGGCGCAGGCGTACTGGCTAGGCAGGGTCCCAGCTGGGGCGGTCGTTTGCGGGGTCCAGGAGGGGTGGGCCGCGCGGCTGGAGGGGTTGGCCTGAACATTACGGGACGCAACCGTCATGGCGAGCGCTAATTTTTTTATCTCCGTTAGGTCGAGCGTGGTCCCTTCCAGCAGTTGTTGTCGGATGGGGTCCGACCTAATCCCAGTTATAAATGTATCGCGCATGAGGAGATTAGAATGTTCGGTGGCCGTAACGGCCTGACAGTCACAGTCCCGGATGAGTGGGATTAAGGCCCACCAGAAGTCTTCGATGGACTCACCAGGAAGTTGAGAGTGAGTGGCGAGTACGTGCCTGGCGAAGAGTGTGTTCGCTTTCTGCGCGTAGTTCTCTTTGAGGAGTGCCATGGCTTCCGCATAAGTCGGGGCGTCCTGGATCAGCGGGAACACGCTTGAGCTCAATCTAGAGTACAGGACCTGTATCTTCTGAGCCTCTGTCGGTGTGGGGTTCGCTGCGTTGATGTAAGCCTCGAAGCAAGTTAGCCAGTGATTAAAGTCTTTTCTGGCATCGGGCGAGTGCGGATCCAGCTGCAGGCGATCTGGTTTGATTCTGATATCCATCTTGTTGAAAATCTGACTGCAATAAATTGATGCACGATCAATTGCACAAAGACTAAGGTTGGGTACAACTGTGGCTTTATTGCAGTCAGATGCGTGGCCTCCTGCTGCAGCTGGCGAAATGGAAGATGAATGGAGGACACGCATATTGATACTCCTCCTACTGGGTGGAGCCAGCCGGCAGGGGCTACCGCCGAACCTGTAATATAGGTCCTACCTTACATCCCCTAATACGGGTGTACAGTGGTTCACCACAGACCCCCAGGGCCCTCTGGGTACCGACCGAGAGGAAGGGGTGGTGGGAACAGACCCAGGGCCTCCCTATGGGGTGGTGACGGTGTTCATCAGCGCCCTGAGCCTCCCACTGACAACCACACATCTCGGAGTCAGCACAGGAACAATTTGGCACAGAGGACATGTTCTGCTGATGAGTGGGCTGAGGCCGTCTGGTCCCAAGGCCCCCAGAAGATGCTTGCCAAGGGCATCAAAGGCCATGGGATGCAGTAAGCAGCAGACTGCCTCCACCGCACATGTGGATCCTGCGGAACACTGAGGCGTGGTGGCGTAACATGAAGGACTAAGCAGATAGAGGATTACTGAGAGGGCACTAGGGTGGTGAGGGAGGGCGAGGAAGGAGGTGGGAGGGGTGCCCCAGGAGGTGGGAGGGGTGGAAGGGGGGGGGGGGCGACACCATCAAGGGCATGAGACAGTTGGGGTCACTATTGTACAACAATAACAACGTTGCGCTGGAGACATGTGAAGCCTCTGGCACGACATTCTGCAATGTGGGCCAACCTCCAACCCACTGGCCCAACCCCGCGGGTACGGTGGTCCTGGATCACCCCCCCCCCCCCCCCATACCCAACGCATACCATGTGCAGGCGATAGGTACGAGCGTGCACTTGGCAGACAGACAGGAGTCATGCTATGGAATAGTGAGGACCACCAGTACTCAGCTCACAGCGGGTTATCATCACCCTCCTGCCCTCAACAGTGTTCATCTTCCTGAAAAACGCCTTGGGGATAAAAATTGGAAGATATTGAAAAATGAATAGAAACCTCGGGAGGACTGTCATCTTCACAGTCTGCACCTTCCCCGCCAATGACAGTGGGAGCATGTCACACCTACAGAAGTCTCCTTTCATTTGCTCGACCACCCTGCCCAGATTTAATTTCTGGAACTGACCCCAGTCCCTAGCCACCTGAACCCCAGATACCTAAAACTCGTATATTAGAGGTACAAGGGTAAATCCCTGCCTGCTGGCTCCGCCCAGTAGGCGGCGTAGAAATGTGTGTGCTCGCCGGTGCTGCAGCCATTCTGGTTCCAGCTACAGGAGGCACAACATCTTTGCTCAATAAAGCCTCGATTATTCCACTACTCTCGTCTTTGTGGTAATTGGTAGTGCATCAGTCTCCTCTCCTGTCCCCGTGCCTGGATTGCGAACACCTTGCTTTTACCCATATTTAACTTGTAGCCTGAGAACCGAGCAAATTCTTCCAGTCTCTCCATAATTCCAGCCATCCCCCAGTGGATCTGTACAGGAGCAAATCATCAGAAAAAAAAAAAGGGGGCAGCACGGTAGCATGGTGGTTAGCATAAATGCTTCACAGCTCCAGGGTCCCAGGTTCGATTCCCGGCTGGGTCACTGTCTGTGTGGAGTCTGCACTTCCTCCCCGTGAGTGCGTGGGTTTCCTCCGGGTGTTCCGGTTTCCTCCCACAGTCCAAAGATGTGTGGGTTAGGTGGATTGGCCGTGCTAAATTGCCCGTAGTGTCCTAAAAAGTAAGGTTAAGGGGGGTTGTTGGGTTACGGGTATAGGGTGGATACGTGGGTGTAAGTAGGGTGATCATTGCTCGGCACAACATCGAGGGCCGAAGGGCCTGTTCTGTGCTGTACTGTTCTATGTTCTATGTTCTATCTGCGTGGAGCGAGACTCTTATGTTCCACCCCTCTCTCACTAGCTCCCACCAAACATTCGATGACCTAAGGGCCATTGCCAAGGGCTCTATCGCCAGGGAAAACAGTAGTGGGGAGAGTGGATACCCCTGTCTTGTCCCCCTACACAAACTAAAGTACTCTGACCGGACCCAGTTGGTCCTTACATTCGCCATCGGTGCCTTGTATAGCAACTGGACCTAATCCACAAATCCCAGCCCAAACCCAAAACTTCCTAAGATATCCCACAAGTACTTCCATTCCACCTGGTCAAAGGCCTTTTCTGCATCCATGCCTACTACCACCTCAACCTCGCGCCCCTCCGCTGGCATCATTCTAACATTCAGGAGCCGTCTATTGTTGGATGTCAAGTGCTGTCCCTTCACAAATCCCGTCTGGTCCTCCCCTATTACCTCCGGGATATAGTCCTCTATACGTGCGGCCAGGATCTTTGCCAGCAACTTTGCATCTACATTCAACAGAGAGAACGGCCTATAGATCCACAGTTCTCTGGATCCTTATCCTGCTTCAAAATAAGGGTAATTAATGCCTGTGATAGCGTTAGGGGGAGCACTCCCAGCTCCTTGGACTCATTAAAAGCCTTTACCAAGAGTGACCCCAGTAACGAGAAAACGTTTTGAAAAACTCCACCGGGTATCCGTCAGGTCCCGGAGTGTTACCCGATTGCATCGCCGCCCCCCCCACCCCCACCCCCCTGGCCGTTTATCACCTCTCCGAGCCCAATTGGGCCTCCTAAGCCTTCCATCAACTTCTCATCTACCCTTGGAACTCCGCCCCCCCCCCCCCCCCCCCAAGAATCACTTCATACTTTCCTCTCCGGCTGGGCGTTCTGATTTGTAAAGTCGGCTATAAAATTCCCAAAACACATCGTTCACCCCCTCCAGGTCCACAACCACCTTCCCCCTTGTATCCTTTACTTTCCCAATTTCTCTCACCGCCTCCTGTTTCCTCAGCTGATGCGCCAGCAGCCTGCTGGCTTTTTCCCCATATTCATACACCGCCCCCTTCACCCTCCTCAGCTGTCCCTCCGCCTTACCTGTGGACAGGAGCCCAAATTCCTGCTGCAATCTCTGACGCTCCTTCAGGAGACCCTCAACCGGAGACTCCACATATCTCCTGTCCACCTGGAAAATTTCACATACGAGCCTGTCCAACTCCGCCCGTTCAGTCTTCTCCCTGTGAGCCCGAATCAAGATGGATTCCCCCCTGATAACCACCTTCAGTGCCTCCCACACCACCCTTGCTGAGAGCTCACCTGTATCATTACTCTTTATGTACCACCGAATGGCCTCCCTCACCCGTTCACACACCTCATCCTCAGCTAGTAGTCCTACGTCTAACCTCCATTGCAGCCGCTGGGCCTTTCCTTTACTCACTCGCAGGTCCACCCAGGTCCGACACCACAATTGCTGAATATTCAGTATCTACCAGCTGCGCCAGCAATGTTTTGTCCAGCATGAAAGAGTCTATCCTGGAGTGCACCTTGTGCACATGGGAGTAGAATGAAAACTCCTTTCTCCTTGGCCTCCCGAATCGCCATGGATCCACCCCTCCCAGGCGCTCCATAAACTCCAGCAGCTCTTTCGCCATTGCTGACACCTTTCCAGACCTGGGACTCGACCGGTCCAGTCTCGGATCCAGGACCGTGTTGAAATCCCTCCCAATAATCAGTCGGTGCGAGTCCGGAATCTTCCCTTGCACCCTCCTAACGAACTCAACATCATCCCAGTTTGGGGCGTATATATTCACAAGCACCACGGCCATTCCCTCCAGCTTCCCGCTAACCATAAAAAATCTACCTTCTGGGTCTGCCTCTATCTTCCCCACCACGAATGTCACCTTTTTGTTGACCAGAATTGCCACGCCCCTGTTTTAAAGTTCAATCCCGAGTGAAACACCTGCCCGATCCATCCCTTCCTCAATCTAACTTGGTTTCTCTGCTTAAGTGTGTCTCCTGCAGCATGGCTACGTCCGCCTTCAGTTGCCTCAAGTGTGCGGACACACGGGCTCTTTTGACTGACCCATTCAGTCCACGAACATTCCACATGACCAACCTGCAGGGCCGGCTCAAGGTACCGGCAACTCGGGCAGTCGCCCGGGGCGCCATGTGCTAGGGGGCGCCATCAAGGGGTGCGTGACCGGCGTCAGAGACCCGGCGCCGCGTAAAAGACTCGGGTCCCGCGCTTGCGCAGTTGGGCCGGTGCCAACCAGCGCATGCGCGGTGGCCGCCCTCCCCCAGGCCGCCCCGCACAAACATGGCGAATGGATCCAGGCTCGCCGGTGGAAGAAAGGAGGCCTGCCGACAGAGAGACCGGCCCGCCGATCGGTGGGTCCCGATCATGTACCAGGTCATTCCGGCGCCCCCCCCCCCCCCGTGAACGGAGCCCCCCCCCCCCCCCCCCCCCGAAGGGCGCCGAAGTTCAGCTTGCCCGGGGGCCCCAGCAACCCGAGGGCCGGCACTGCCAACCTGGTCAGGGGCACCCTACCCCACTCCCCTGTCGATCAGCCATAGCCTCTCCTAGGCCAGCCTTTGGCCCATGCCCCACACCTCACCTGGCTCACCCTCCAGCAGCTACCATCATCAGCTCTTCTCCTCCACCCAGCGCCGGCTCTAGGGTTGCTGGCGCCCCGGGCAAGCTGAACTTCGGCGCCCTTGGGGGGTGGGGGGGGGGGGGGCCGGGGGGGGGGGGGGGGGGGGGGGGGCCGGGGGGGGGGCGGGGGGGGGGGCGCGGGGCCGAGGAGGGGCGGGGGGGCGAGGCCGAGGAGGGGCGGGGGGGCGAGGCCGAGGAGGGGCGGGGGGGCGAGGCCGAGGAGGGGCGGGGGGGCGAGGCCGAGGAGGGGCGGGGGGGCGAGGCCGAGGGGGGGCGGACCCGAGGGGGGCGGGGGGGGGGGCGGACGCGGGGGGCGGACCCGAAGGGGGGGCAGGCGCGGGGGGGCGGACCCGAGGGCGCGGGGGGGGGCGGACCCGAGGGGGGGGCGGATGCGGGGGGCGGACCCGAAGGGGGGGCGGACCCGAGGGCGGGGCGGCGGACCCGAGAGGGGGGCGGACACGCGGGGGGGCGGACCCGAGGGCGGGGCGGGGGGCGGACCCGAGGGCGGGGGGCGGACCCGAGGGCGGGGCGGGGGGGCGGACCCGAGGGCGGGGCGGGGGGGGCGGACCTGACGGCGGGGCGGGGGGGCGGACCAGAGGGCGGGGCGGGGGGGCGGACCCGAGGGCGGGGCGGGGGGGGCGGACCCGAGGGCGGGGCGGGGGGGCGGACCCGAGGGCGGTGCGGGGGGGACTGAGCGGGGGGGGCAGACCGAGCCGGGGGGCCACCCTGGGGGCGGGCGGCCACTGCGCATGCGCTGGTTGGCACCGGCCCAACTGCGCATGCGCGGGACCCGAGTCTCTGGCGCCCCCGAGCACCTCGCGCCCCGGGCAGTCGTCCGAGTTGCCGGTGCCTTGAGCCGGCCCTGCCTCCACCACCCTAAAAATCCCCTCCCTGTCAGCAATCCACCCCCCCCCCCCCACCGATGCCCCCTCCCAGCTCACCCCCCACAATGCTTCTGTGAACTAGCCCTCCCAGGTAGCCTGGAAGCCCCCGCCCCTGACACCTAGCATCCTACCCCCCAACTGATTCCCCTCCCCCCGCTCTTAATGCAAACTCCCAAAACAATGGCAAGAAGTAAAAATAAACAAACAATCCCTCCGAAGGTGCGAGCACAAAGGCCCACCTCTCCTCCCTTAACAAAGTATAATCGAGTCAACTAACCTCACACTGAGCAGGATGAAAAAGAAAGAAAATATATATACAAAGCCTCAAACGTCGTTCCAGACATCGCAAACTAAACATTGAAAGTTTAAAGTTTTTACAAAACATAGCTCATAGCTCAGTTCCCCACAGTCAGAGTTCAAGGTCTTCATTCTCCCATCAGTTTATTGTCTTTCATAAAGTCCACCACATCCTCCGGTGAGCCAATGTACAGATCCCGACCCTCATAGGTCACCCATAGACGGGCCGGGTAAAGCAGACCAAACTTTATTCCTTTCGCATATCGGGCCGACTTGACCTTATTGAAACTCCTCTTTGCGAGTTCTGCTCCCAAGTCCTGATACACCCAGATCTCGCCAACTTCCCACACACACCATTTTGCCTGGCTGGCCCATCTCATAATACGTTCCTTGTCTTGGAACCGATGTAGTTGCACCACCATCGCCCTCGGGGGTTCACGCCTCTGGGGCTTACGTATAAGTGCCCTGTGGGCCCAATCCACCTCCAGCGGCTTGTCAAACACACCTTCCCTCATCAACTTCTCCAGCATCTTCCCCACGTACGCACCAACATCCAATCCTTCTTTCCCCTCCGGCAGACCTACGATCTGAATGTTCTGCCTCCGAGGACGGTTCTCCAGGCCCTCCACTTTTTCCAATAGTTGCTTCTGCTGGTTCTGCAGCACCCCGATCTCCGCTGCCATCAAGGTGGACTGCTTCTCCTACTCCCCCGCCTGCTCCTCCATCCTCTGGATCGCCTGTCCCTGGGTAGTCAGTCTCGCCTCCACATGGTCAACCACCGCCCTAATCGAGTCTACTGCCCGGGCCAGGTCCTCCGCACACTCCTTACGTTGTTGGGAGAACTTCTCATTCAAGAAGCTCACCAACTGGTCCATCAGCCACTGAGCTGGCGGGGCCAAACCCTGTACATCCGCCATTGCCACTCTCGAAATCTGGTCCTCACTCGCCACCAACTTCTCATTCCTCCTTTTCCGATTTTTCCTGGGCCGCAGCTCCATAAACTAGGGGTCCCCTCCTGTTCCCGCTTCTACACCCTTACTTCATAAAATTCCTCCAACAATCCGACCTAAGAGCCACAAAAAGACCAGCATGAGCGGGAGCTGCCAAATGTGCGACCTTTCACTCCATGGCCGCCATCCGGGAGTGGGTATTCTCCTTTATATAGTGCCAAGTCCATGAGGACAAGGCACAGGTGCCGCACCATCACCTTTTTGAGGCAGAGCCTCCTGCGGCACATGCTGCCTGTCATCTGTTCGAAAGACCAGAAACACCTATACACCTTGGGCAGTGTTCAGGCACAATGCCCAAGCATCATGGTCTGATTGTGATGCTAGGCAATATCCCCCATGTGCTATATGGCCCGCCTACCCATGGGAATCCACTTCGGACCTGTGAACTACTCAATTAACTATGATTGGCAATTCCCTATTAGCAATAACCTTCAGCCACACGGCCAGAGGCCTCCATGGTCAGTGGGAGCGATAGGTGGTCAGTGGGACAGACAGGCAGAGTCTGGGGTTGCCCCTGTAACAGGTACACACGACCTAGAGGGTGGCATAATGGACTCGCGGGCGCTGAGATACCCAGCGCCGCCCCCCCCCCCCCAGCCCTAGAAAGAGACCCCCACCCAATGGCGGCCCACCCAGACCGAGGCTTCCACCCCTGGGGGCTCCCCCACCAGCCTTCCTGAACATGGGAGCACCAACTCCAGTGTCCTGGGCTCATTCTATGGGAATGAAGATGGCTCCTCACCTCCTCACTCCCCGCAGTTGCCATTCCGCCACCTTCAAGGTTTTGAAAAGGTGTACTAATCAGCGCCCACGTGACCACTTGCTGGGGAGGCGGTTAGATCACGGGAGGCTGTTAGATAGGGGGTCAGTCCCGTTAATTGTATGGAGATTGGCCGTAAGTGGTTATTATTGGTTTCCCACCACGCCACAGTGACATCCGGATCTCGCCAATGGGAACGGGCTGGTTAGATTGCAAACTAATCAGTGCCTGACAGGGTTCTCGATTTTAGCCTCTGTTGTGACCTAACAGCCTTGTCATGCTCTCGCTCAAGCGCAATGCAGCCATTAAATCGCTGCTTAAAATGTTTCCGTTAGATCGCGTCCCCAGATTTTCCTAATACCTAGTCCCTGGAGGTGAAGGGAGATTTGAGACGGAATTGACAATTTTTTCTGTCTCAATGGCAGAATTATAAGATTATCACAGAATTGAATAAGAAACCTGAACAAATAAGAATACAAACTCTTGTTATCAGTGATCAGGAAGGAATACTACAAGCTGGATTGCATTCTACACCACAGAAGTGCAAGACGTGTGAAATTTTGGAGGCCTTGAAGGCACAGTTTCAACCTTCCACTTATGACATTTCTGGACGCTATGTGCTGGATTCTTTGGTCACCAACATCAAAATTGCGTTTGGCGATGGGCTGGAGAATCCAAATTCCCGACAGAATCGGGGGGGGGGGGGGTTACCCTTCCGCGATGCTCAGCCCCCTCCAAAGCGAGTAAGCCACACCACGTATCCTGATGCTCCACCCCTGATCGGCCGAGTTCTTGACGGCGTGGCTCTCTCACGGTCAACCGGTCGGGAACTCAGTCCAGCGCCGCCACAGTCGGGGGAGGGACGATCCGTGGGCAGGGGTGGACATATTCGGGGCTGGGGGCACTGTGGGGGGCAACTCCCGTCATCTTCCCCACCCACTCCATGGCCATTTATTTCCACTATGCAAAGTTAGTACCAACTTTTGCACCCCCCCCCCCCCCCCAACTACCCTTGTCTACTAATTACATCACTATTTAAAAGCATTCTTATTGGTGAGAATTACTATTGATGGGATGTTGTTGGGGCCCACATCCTTTGCAGTATCCAGTGCCATCAGTCCCTTCTTTATATCACATAGAGTGGATCGTATTAACTGAAGACTGACATCTGTGATTCTGGGGAACTCCGGAGGAGACCGAGATGAATCATCCACTCAGCACTTCTTCCTGAGGTGCTGGGCTCCCCCATCATTGAGGATGGGGATATTTGTGGAGCTTCCTCCTCCAGTGAGTTGTTTAATTGTCCACCACCATTCACGGCTGGATATGGCAGGACTGCAGAGCTTAGATCTGATGCATTGGTGTGGAATTGGTTAGCTCTGTCGATTACTTGCTGCTTATGCTGTTTGGTACACAAGTAGCTTCACCAAGTTGACACCTCATTTTTTGGTATGCCTGATGTTGCTCCTGGCATGCTCTCCTGCACTCTTCACTGAGCCAGGGTTGATCCCCTGGCTTGGTGGTAATGGTAGAGTGGGGGATATGCCGGGCCATGAGGTTGAAGATTGTGGTTGAATAAAATTCTGCTGCTGATGGCCCACAGCGCCTCATGGATGCCCAGTCTTGAGTTGCTAGATCTGTTTGAAGTACAGTGATACTGTTGTTATGGGCCAGGGTTTAGAGAACCCCAAAGTGTATCATGGAATTCACCTGACCCACAACTTTTAATAGATTGTGGTATGAGGACCACACGGCCCTATATAGGTGTGGTACAGCAGAAATGGAAAAATATTTTTGAAAGCAAAACAATGTTTATTCTATGAACTCAAGTTAACCTTTTTAAAATATTCAGTGAACATTTTAGCAACCATTAATTCAAATACAACCCCCAAAGAATACAACACTAAGTAATCCTTACTTTCCTTTTAACAGCAATAAGACTTTAAAAAAAAACCTTTAACAGAAGCACATCAGGTTTAAATTCATTACTGAGAACATTTATAACTATGAATTCACCAAATTATCAAGAGATATGCCGGGATTCTCCCGGAATCGGCAGGGCTGCCCGTCCTGGCGCCAAAGAGCGGCATGAACCACTCCGGCGTCGGGCTGCTCGGAAGTTGCGGAATCCTCCGCACTTCCGGGGGCTAGGCTGGCAATGGAGGGCCTCCGCCGGCCGGTGCGAGTTGGCGCATGCGCAGGACTGGCAGCTTGCTCTGGTGCATGCGCAGTACCACTGCCATAATTCCTGCGCATGCACAGGGGGTTTCTTCTCCGCGCCAGCCATCGCGGAGCCTTACAGAATGCCCCCACGGCACAGGCCCGCCCGCAGATCAACGGGCCACAATCGCGCCTAAGCCACCGTGGGGTCCCGTCCCCGGGGCCTGATCCTCCACGCCCTTCCGAGGACTCCGCAAGCCGCCCTCCAAGCCAGGTCCCGCCGGGATGTACCATGTCCATTTCACGCCGGCGGGACTGCCCGAAAAGAGGCGGCTGCTCGGCCCATCGGGGATCGGAGAATTGCCGGGAGGGCCGCTGCCAACGGCCCCCGACTGGCACGCCGCAATCCCCGTCCCCGCCCAAAAACCGGTGCCGGAGAATTCGGCAGCCAGCGTCGGAGTGGTGGGGCGGGATTCAAGCCGCCTCCTGCCGATTCTCCGACCTGGGGGGGGGGGGGGGGGGGGGTCTCAGAATCCCGCCTGTTGTCTTTACATGGTAGAGAGAACAACATTACACAATCTGTGGCTGACTGCAGCGTCAACACTGAAACAAAACCAAAAAAAAGACACACCCAAGCTTTTCTCAAAGTGAAACGAAAAGCTGACAGACAGCCCAGCTCCACCCACACTCTGACATCACTATAGTATTAACCACCCATTTCATAAAGGTACACCCACTACAGTTATTCTATCAAAAACACCCATATATTGAAGGTACTCTCACATGACAGTGTCACACAACATAATGAAGCGTATCCTCAATGTGAAGACTGAACTTTGTCTCCACAAGGACTGTGCAGTGGTCACTTCTATCCATACTGTCATGGACAGATGCATCTGTAGCAGACATCCGGTGAGAATGAGGTCAAGTATGTTTTTCTCTCTTGTTGGATCCCTCACCACCTGCTGCAGTCCCAGTCTAGCAGCTATGTCCTTTAGGACCCGCCCAGTTCGGTCTGTGGTGGTACCACCAAGCCACTCTTGGTGATGGGCATTGAAGTCCCCCACCCAGAGCATATTCTGTGCTCTCGCCACTCTCAGTGCTTCTTCCAATTGGTGTTTAACATGGATGGTGGATCGTAAGTGGTAATCAGCAGGAGGTTTTCTTGCCCGTGTTTAATCTGAAGCCATGAAACATCATGAGGTCCAGAGTGGATGTTGTGGACTCCCAGGGCAACTCCCTTCCAATTGTATATCACTTTGCCGCCACCTCTGCTGGGTCTGTCCTGACGGTGAGACAGGACATACCATCACAGGCATGCCCCAGGTCCAAGGGGTGTTCGACTGCACACAGATCCCCCTGTGAGCACCAGCGCATGAGGGGGTGTCAGTCATCAATAGGAAGGGCTTCCACTCCATGAATGAGCAGTTGGTGTGTGACCACCGACCACAAATCATGCACATCTGCATGATTCGTCCTGGCACATTCAACGATGCCCAACACCTTCAAAGCACTCCCCCGGGTGAGGGGTTGGCTCTTGGGTGACAGAGGTTATGCACTGTGGTCGTGGTTAATGAAACCCGTCCAGAGGCCCCAGAGGGATGGAGAACCATTACAATAATGCCCATTCAGCAACCAGATGCATCACTGAGCAGTGCCCGGCATCCTAAAGGTGCGCTTCAGGTGCCTGGACCGTTCTGGTGGGGCCTTCCAATTTAGCCTGTAGCCATCTGGGATGGCCACTTACAAAGGACCATGGGAAATATGGTCAACCCAGGACTCAGACGCTCAGAGCTTATGTATATTGGCAACACAGATAACTAGACGCTATCGTAACCCCCAGCTACTTTGCATTTTAATGGCCCATTTCCCCAGAACAAAAGACCTGTACTCAGGTAACAGATACAGAAACAGACTGGGAAATGAAGATGATATAGTTTGCCGTTTGGGCATATAGAGCATCCATGACAGTGCACGTGCACCTGCGTACGGATGTCTGTGAGATCCCAGACAGGTCCCCACTCTGCACCTAAAATAACACCGTGGCGTGAATTTTCAGGGCAAGTGTCATGTTGATGGCCACCCAGAGTGGGTATCCTTCCCCCACATCCCCACGGTTCTAGGTACGCCATCATCCAGCAAAGATGCCATAAGGTCTCTCTGCTCAGCCTCAGTGTGTCCACAAGGCCAGCAGCAGTCAGACAAATGGCAACCATTCCTGGCTGGACTCTGGAATACATTGGCTGCAGGTGGTTAAGGGTGCACTGGTGAGTACTCTAGGTGCCCACCCAGGTCCAATGGGCTACACGGTAGCCGGGGCTTGCACTGCAGCCGCTGCATGTCTCCTCCTCCCACTCCCACCTCATCCCTGGCTGTTCCCCCTCTAACCCGGCCACCCAGCCCTGCCGTAATGGGTACCAGTGGCTGGCGCTACTCATGTTAGCGGTCCGCTCTGCGGCCCCTGTTCTTGTCCTGTGACCTCCTGTGTGGTCTACTGTGGGTGTCCTCCAAGGGTGGACCATGTGATATCCCACCAGCAGGGTGACACCCGGTTGTGGGGTGGAGGGTGGCCACCATATGCCACTGACCGGCGCCATGCTTGGAGGTATACATGCGGGCAGGGCGCACGAATGGGGCTGGGTGAGGGGGGACTTTAGCTGTGGTGTGCTGTGGGTCCTGTGTGTGATGTATGAGTTGTGCCTACCTGTCTGTGGGCAGGTGGCTGCCTTGCAGGCCGTGGCAATGGCGGTCCATGCCCAGACACCCTGGTCCCGGGGGGGGAACAACCTGAACCCTTGGCCCATCTCCTGGTTACCACCTGCTACTCCCCCTGGCCTTGGCAGGTGTCTCCCCAGCCAGAAGCTTGACTGTCCATCCATCGTTGCACCTTTAGAAACTTTTCTTACCTCCTCTCTCTCCCTCTCTCACCCGAGCAACAGTGCCCGGTCCCCGTTTTGAAATACCACAAGTGAACCTCGCTGACGTCAATGCCACTTGGCGGGGCATCGTGGCTTGCCTGAGACTATTGGGTCAGCCCATTATGATATGTTAATGAATGATACTGTATGTTTTGCATATCTGCACAGGGTGTGGAACACATTCACGTAATCATCGAGGCATCGGAGCATGGCGCTCTGATGGGTGTCTAATGGCTGATGGCCCATTCTCCGCCCCATCACGATTCGCGATTCCAGCATCGCTGGGCGGAGAATCCCGCCCATTGACTTCCATTCAATCATTTCTTTGTTCGAATATATTCCTTCAGTGTCAATTTGGAGCTCTCCTCCTTCTTACACTGAAATGATGATCTAGCTATTCCTAGAGTATAGTTTGCATTTGTTGTATTAATGATGTCTTACCAGTATGTTTGCAGTTTTCTATCTCTCATTGGGTCAATTCCATTTACCTCTCAGGTGCCCCTCATATATTTCTGAGCATCATTTTCATTTCAGCCACTTGTATGCTGAATTGTTGAATTGATACCGTGAGCACTGGAGAAATGGCCCAATTATCCTTCTGTCTGCTAATTTAGTTGTCCTAACTGTGAAGACAAAAATGACTTTGACTGTGTGGTGTTTTCTTTTAAAGGACTGCCAGATTTGGATATGGTCTGTGCGCACATTTAGCAATGTGACCACGTTTATACTTTTATTGATTCAGAAGCAAATCTTATTTATGTGAGGGGCCTTAATTTTTAATTAATGTACCAATTTATGGATGACTATTGGAGCTATGAGAAAGTGAGTCATCTGTTTCACATGTAGTTCATGACAGGTTCCCATTATATTGTAAATACCATTATGCAATGTGAGCCTCGAGCTGATTCTGTGGTAATGTCTGGTCTCATCTATTCTTAATGCTACATTTTTGCATGTTTAATGAAAGCGAAAGATTTAAATTTTAATATAATGCTTTTCACAACCTCCAAACACCCCAAAACAGTCTCCAACCATTTAAGTGCTTTTGAAGTTGTAATTTAGGAAAAGCGGCATCGAATTTGTGTACAGCAAGGTTCCAGTGACAGTAATGAGTTAACTCAACTGCTTTTAGATTGAGGGATAAATATTGGTCCAGAAACTGGGAATAATTCCCCTGCTTTTCTTCAAACAATGCCATGAGATCTTTTATACCAGGCTGAGAAGGCAGGCGGGAGATTGGTTTAACGTCACGTCTGAAGAATAGCACCTCCAACAGTGCAGCATGCTCTCAGTGCTCCACTGGAGTCTCAGCTTAGCCTATAGCAGCATAGCTGAAGCAGTATCAAGGAGATTCCCTACCCTTGCCTCACAGAGACACTCCGAGAGGATAGGAAACCACCACACCCTTATATAATAACTATATTTGTGTGTACAATTTCCATTCCATTGTTATAATGGAACAAGAAAATACAACCAAAAGCCAGCAGGCTAAACTAAGAGTTATTTATTTTTCTAAATACTTCACAGAAAAGTTATCCTCACCCTCTGTTTTAGTTGTGTCACCATCACAGACTATCCTATTCTGCCAAGGTGCCGCACACAAGGTAAGATCACATGGGGTTGGGGTAATTTATAAGCTTGGATAGAGGGCTGACTAACCAATAAAAAGCAAAGAATCGGGAAAAATGGGTCTTTACTGGTTGGCATGATGTAATTAGTGATGCGCCACAGGGTTCAGCCCTCAGGTCCCAACTACTTGCAATCTATGGGCGTGATTCTCCAGAGCCATGACTAAGTGCTCCTGTCAGTGGGAAAACCCAGGGTGATTGCTGCAGGTGCTAGGAGCAACCCCGAGGTGTCATGCTATGGCACTTGGAACTATTTTTAGCTGACTCGGCTTCTCCGTGCCATTCCATGGCACACCGGGGTCCGCGCTGCAACTGAGAAGGGCGAGACCTAATCTCTCTGACATGTCCTGCACCTCTGACATTGGAGTGCTATTTCCAAAGGGCGGTCCAACTTCAAATCGCTGCTGCAGAACCCACCCACCTCTTACAGATAGCTAGCAGGGCATCCCTGCTCCATCTTAATCACTGTCAAGGCCCCCCCTTCAGAACATCTCTTCAGCCCCTCCTCAGAGGCCCCCCCCCCCCATTCAATCACCCACCTCTCTCAGTACCCCTATCGTTCCCCTTCAGCCCTACCCCTTGGCACCTTGCAGTCCGAGGAGTGGCAAGGTGGGAAGTACCCTACCAACAATTGTCAGCAGAATGCTGAGGGGGGGGGGGGGGGTCCTTCATGGGAAGTGAGGGTCAGGGGGGGCTTGTGCTGGGCTAGAGGGAGTCAGGTCAGGGATTCTTCCTGAGATGGAGCTTGTTTGGCTGCTCTTCCCATCTGCAGCTTTTGAATACTTTATCCAGTCAGTCAGTGTGTAAAATATTTTCTCATGATAAAATGAAAGTGTTCTCATCTGTACCCCTAAACTATTTATAAAGTCTGTCAGTATGCCAAGTTTAAAGTTGTGTGAGATGAAGGTGAAAGTAATCCCTTTAAAGTGGTGGAAACTTTTGAAGCGGTCTTCACACATTCAATTTCATTGCCTTTAAACTATAGAATTCTGTGTGTATGCCTAGAAGGCTAAAAACTTTGATCAGCATTGCTTACATTCAATTTCATGCTCATTGCCTGCTAAAATCTTTTTGATTGACAGGTTGAGGCAGTTTCAAAGGGGATATTCAGATTGTTTATTTATATAGCTCTGGAGTGATCCATTAACTCAGGATGGCAGATGTTTTCCTAACCGCAGGTTTTTTTTACAAGTCTGAGCATTGTTCTCAAGTGCTTCCCAGAAAGTACCGGGGCAGCTCCCATAGTTGCACTTTCCAGGAAGCACTTGAAAACAAATAGGCTGACCAAAATTTTAGCAGATGGAGTTTAACGTGAATAAGTGTGAGGTGATCTATTTTGTTTGGGAAATTAGAAAGGCCCTTATTATTGAAATGGAGAGCGATTGCAGAGTGTTTCAGTGCAGAGGGATCTGGGTGTCCTTGGGCATTAATTGCAGAAAACTAGTTTGCAGGAACAGCAGGTAATAAGGAAGGCAAATGGAATTTTGCCATATATGGCTAAAGTAACAAAGCATAAAAGTAGGGAACTGTACAAGGCATTGGTGAGACCGCCCCTGGAGTATTGTGGACAGTTTTGGTCCCCTTATTTAAGGAGGTATGTAGTTAAATTAGAGGCTGTTCAGAAGAGGTTCACTCCATTGATTCCAGAGATGTGAGGTTTGTCTTGTGAAGAGAGATTGAGCAGTTTAGGCCTATACTTTCTCGGGTTCAGAAGAATAAGAGGAGATCTAATTGAGGTATATAAGATGATAAAGATACTGAAAAAGAGGGTGGCATGGTGGCACAGTGGTTAGCACTGCCACCTCACAGCACCAAGGACACGGGTTCCATTCCGACCTCGGGTGACTGTGTGGGGTTTGCACATTCTTCCCATGTCTGCGTGAGTTTCCTTTGTGTGCTTCGGTTTCTTCCCACAGCCCAATGGTGTGCAGTTGAGGTGGATTGGCCATGCTAAATTGCTCCTTAGTGTCTGATGTACCATCAATTGGACTCGAGACACGATTAAGATCCAAACTGTGGCTTTAATCAGCTAGTTGTTAGCCCGGTGGTCGACTACAGAGAAAGGCTGACCGCCGGGAACTCTGGGTACTTATACCCCACCTCGGAGGCGGGGTCTACTTGCCTCTCGACCAATTGGTGAGCAGTCACATGACTAGTCCCAGCCAATCGGACGAGAGTCACATGACCAGCCAGAGCCAATGGGAAACCCATGCTCTGCACCAATGGTAGTGCTCACATTCATACCACCACATTCACCCCTTGTGGAGAAAGAAGGCGGGGGGGTGTAAGTGGAAGAGAGAGAGGGGGGGAGAGGGGGTCCGAGGACTGTTGGTATGAGCAGCGAAAATCGAGAAAGGTGGGCTGCCCACTGGCTCGTGGCAAAAAACAATAGTACTACTACTATTTAAGGTGCAACAGAATAACAACAAAGTCCAAAAATTAGAGGCTGTTCTAATTTTTGGTTGGGAAAATAGAAAGGCCCTTATTATTGAAATCCCATGGTCACATCAGATGGACACGATCAGCCTGTCGGGTGCCCGTGGTGTTCTGGAGGACTGTCGCAGTGGAGCCGATGACGTCGGGCCGATGGTCGTCCTTGCCTCCGGGAGCGTCGGTCGTAGGTGTGTCTCCGTACCCCGGGCCGGTGGTGGAGACGCTGTAATCGGGGGAGAGGGGGCATGTGCGCTGGGTCTTGGAGGCACGGGGGGCGCTGGGGGGAATTGGGGTTGGGGGGGAGGTGTTGCTGTAGGGGGAGAAGGTCGCACGCCGGCGGGTGCCAGGTCCCGAAGCGAGACCTTATCCTGCCGACCATCGGGATACTCCACGTACGCAAACTGCGGGTTGGCGTGGAGTAACTGGACTCGCTCAACCAACGGGTCGGACTTGTGCACCCGCAAATGCTTCCGGAGCAAGATGGGCCCGGGGGTGGCCAGCCAGGTCGGGAGAGGGGATCCTGAGGACGACTTCCTGGGGAAAACAAGGAGACGTTCATGAGGTGTTTGATTATTGGTGGTACAGAGGAGAGACCGGATTGAATGGAGAGCGTTGGGGATGACTTCTTGCCAACGGGGAACAGGGAGATCTCTGGACTATAGGGCAGGCAGGATGGTCTTCCAAATGGTGCCATTCTCCCGCTCGACCTGACCGTTACCCCGGGGGTTATAACTGGTCGTCCTGCTAGAGGCTATGCCCCTGCTGAGCAGGAATTGACGCAGTTCGTCACTCATAAAGGAGGACCCCCAGTTGCTGTGGATGTACGCGGGGTAACCGAACAGGGAGAAGATGGATCGGAGGGCCTTTATGACGGTTGTTGTGGTCATGTCGGGACAGGGAATGGCGAAAGGGAAGCGGGAGTATTCGTCGATAACACTCAAGAAATATGTGTTACGGTTGTTGGAGGGAAGGGGACCCTTGAAGTTTATACTGAGACGTTCAAAGGGACGGGATGCCTTGATCAGATGCGTTCATTCGTGGCGGTAGAAGTGCGGTTTGCACTCGGCGCAGACGTGGCAGTCCCTGGTGACGGTCCTGACTTCCTCAACAGAGTAGGGCAGGTTGCGGGTCTTAATAAAATGGTAAAAATGGGTGTCCCCTGGATGGCAGAGGTCCGTGTGGAGGGAGTGGAGGCGGTCAATCTGCACGCTGGTGCCGGTACCGCGGGATAGGGCATCGGGAGGCTCGTTGAGCTTCCCAGGACGGTACAAGATATCGTAGTTGTACGTGGACAACTCGATCCGCCACCGCAAGATCTTGTCATTCTTGATCTTGTCCCTCTGTGCATTGTCGAACATGAAAGCTACTGATTGTTGGTCTGTGAGGAGGGTAAACCTCCTGCCAGCCAAATAGTGCCTCCAATATCGCACAGCTTCGACTGTGGCCTGTGCCTCCTTTTCCACCGAGGAATGGCGGAGTTCGGAAGCGTGGAGGGCTCGTGAAAAGAAGGCCACGGGTCTGCCCGCTTGGTTGAGGGTGGCCGCCAGAGCTACGTCAGACACGTCGCTCTCGACCTGGAATGGGAGGGACTCGTCGATAGCACGCATCGTGGCCTTTGCGATATCCACTTTGATGTGGCTAAAGGCCTGGCGGGCGTCCATCGACAGGGGAAAGGAGGTGGACTGGATGAGGGGGCGGGCTTTGTCGGCGTAGTTGGGGACCCACTGGGCATAATATGAGAAGAAGCCCAGGCAGCGTTTGAGGGCTTTGGGGGAGTGGGGGAGGGGAAGTTCCATCAGGGGGCGCATGCGTTCGGGATCGGGGCCTATCACTCCGTTACGCACTACGTACCCAAGGATGGCTAGACGGTCGGTGCTAAACACGCACTTATCCTTATTGTAAGTTAAATTAAGGAGTTTTGCGGTTTGGAGGAATTTTTGGAGGTTGATGTCGTGGTCCTGCTGGTCGTGGCCGCAGATGGTGACATTATCGAGATACGGGAAGGTAGCCCGTAAACCGTACTTGTCGACCATTCGGTCCATCTCCCGTTGGAAGACCGAGACTCCATTTGTGACACCGAATGGAACCCTGAGGAAGTGGTAGAGGCGCCCATCTGCCTCAAACGCGGTGTACTTTCGGTCACTCACACGGATGGGGAGCTGGTGATGGGCGGACTTAAGGTCCACCGTGGAGAAGACTTTGTATTTCGTGATCCTGTTAACCAGGTCGGAAATACGGGGGAGAGGATACGCGTCCAGCTGCGTAAACCTGTTGATGGTCTGACTGTAATCGATGACCATCCGGTTTTTCTCCCCAGTCCGAACTACCAGCACTTGGGCTCGCCAGGGACTGTTGCTGGCCTCGATAACTCCTTCCTTAAGGAGCCTCTGGACCTCGGACCCGATAAAGGTCCGGTCCTGGGCACTGTATCGTCTGCTCCTAGTGGCGACAGGTTTACAATCTGGGGTGAGATTAGCAAACAAGGAAGGGGAGTCCACTTTGAGGGACGCACGGCTGCAAACAGTAAGAGGGGGAATAGGGCCGCCGAATTGAAAGGTCAAGCTCTGCAGGTTGCACTGGAAATCCAGGCCCAAGAGTGCCGGAGCGCATAGACAGGGGAGGATGAGGAGTTTGAAGTTTTTGAAAACCCTCCCCTGCACTGTGAGGTCCGCTATGCAGCTCCCGGTGATTTGGACGGAGTGCGAACCCGAGGCCAATTCAATCTTATGTTTAACTGGATGGATGGGGAGCGTGCAGCGTCTTACCGTGTCGGGGTGATGAAACTTTCTGTGCTCCCGGAGTCCAGCAGGCATCTCGTTTTGTGTCCGTTGAGGTGGATCGTTGTCGTAGTCTTGGCGAGCGAGCGTTGTTGCGACTGGTCGAGTTTGATGGAAGCCAGTCGTGGTGAGAGTTCCAGATCCTCCTCGGTGGCAGAATAATCGCTGGCAGGGCCTTCCGCGTTGGCCAAGATGGCGGCACCCAGGACCCGCACGTGGAGTCGGGGTCCCAAGATGGCGGCGCCCAGGACCCGCACGTGGAGCCGGGGCCCCAAAATGGCGGCGCCCATGGCCCGCACATGGTGTCCGGGGCCCAAGATGGCGGCGCCTGTGGGAACCTCGTGGGGCAGTGTCAGCGGCGTCTGCGGGCCTGTCGGGGCAGCTGGGAGCGAGGGTCGGGAGGACCGTAGGGCTGTTGCGGGGGCCAGGAGGCGGGCCGGAGAGGTTGGTGCGCGGCGCTGGGCCCAAGGGGTGCCCGGGGGGGGGGGATCCGCGGTCGCTGCACGGAACAGCAGCGACCGACTTGGTCTGGCAGACCACCGCGTAGTGGCCCTTCTTCCCGCAGCTCTTACACAGAGCGGAGCGGACCGGGCAGCGCGGGCGGGGGTGCTTGGAGAGGCCACGAAAATAGCAACGGGGCCCAGCTAGTTTGTCGGAGCGACCCACAGCGCAGGCTTGGGGGGGTCGGGGTCCACAGAGGACGGGGGTGGCGCATGCCATGAAGTCCAGGGGATTGCCACCCGGCCGGGGGCGTATGCGCGGGCGTTCAGGTCAGCAACCTCCAGGGAGGTTGCGAGGGTCCGTGCCTCAGCTAGGCTGAGGGTGTTCTTCTCCAGTAATCGTTGGCGGATAGAAGGATACTGCATGCCAGCAACGTAAGCGTCTCTAATTAAAAGTTCCATGTGCTCAGTTGCCGA
Organism: Scyliorhinus canicula; assembly: GCF_902713615.1. Classification (NCBI taxonomy): domain Eukaryota; kingdom Metazoa; phylum Chordata; class Chondrichthyes; order Carcharhiniformes; family Scyliorhinidae; genus Scyliorhinus; species Scyliorhinus canicula. The sequence continues at coordinate 103,602,854 of NC_052148.1, read as the reverse complement.
AACTTGGAGACATGAGCACATTCTCCCTAGAGCTGCGAGGGCCTGGTAAAACTCGTCAAGTGACTCACCAGGGAACTGTTGTCTAGTCGTCAGGAGATGCCGTGCGTAAACTTCGTTGACCAGCCGGAGAAAGTGTCCTTTGAGAATCTCCATGGCCACATCATAATCGCTTTCGTCCTCAATCATAGAGTAGATCGCTGTGCCCACGCATGAGTGGAGGATGTGGAGTTTCTGCTCCTTGGTGGGCTTGCCGGCTGCAGTCGTCAGGTAGCTATTAAAACACGCCTGTCAGTGTTTAAAGATTGCAGACGAATTTGCAGCATGCGGGCTGGTGCGGAGGCAGTCAGGCTTGATGCGTAGCTCCATTCCAAAATTCTAGCTGATTAAATTGATGTACCATCAATTCAACTCGAGACACGATTAAGATCCAAACTGTGGCTTTAATCAGCTAGTTGTTAGCCCGGTGGTCGACTACAGAGAAAGGCCTGGGTGGCATGAAAAAAGGGTGGCATGGTGGCACAGTGGTTAGCACTGCCACCAGAGGTATGTAGTTAAATTAGAGGCTGTTCAGAAGAGGTTCACTCCGTTGATTCCAGAGATGTGAGGTTTGTCTTGTGAAGAGAGATTGAGCAGTTTAGGCCTATACTTTCTCGGGTTCAGAAGAATAAGAGGAGATCTAAATGAGGTATATAAGATGATAAAGATACTGAAAAAGAGGGTGGCATGGTGGCACAGTGGTTAGCACTGCCACCTCACAGCACCAAGGACACGGGTTCCATTCCGACCTCGGGTGACTGTGTGGGGTTTGCACATTCTTCCCATGTCTGCGTGAGTTTCCTTTGTGTGCTTCGGTTTCTTCCCACAGCTCAAAGGTGTGCAGTTGAGGTGGATTGGCCATGCTAAATTGCTCCTTAGTGTCTGATGTACCATCAATTGGACTCAAGACACGATTAAGATCTAAACTGTGGCTTTAATCAGCTAGTTGTTAGCCCGGTGGTCGACTACAGAGAAAGGCTGACCGCCGGGAACTCTGGGTACTTATACCCCATCTTGGAGGCGGGGTCTACTTGCCTCTCGACCAATTGGTGAGCAGTCACATGACTAGTCCCAGCCAATCGGACGAGAGGCACATGACCAGTCAGAGCCAATGGGAAACCAATGCTCTGCACCAATGGTAGTGCTCACATTCATACCGCCACAGTGTCCAAAGGTTAGATGGGGTTGCGGGGATGGACGGGGGAGTGGGTCAAGGTAGGGTGCTCTTTTGGAGGTTCGGTGCAGACTCAATGGGCCAAATGGTCTCCTTCTGTACTGTAGGGATTCTATGATTCTATGACAGTAGACGTAGACAATGTTTCTTCTTGTAGAGGAATCTAGAATGACAGGTCATAGTTTTAGGAAAAGAGGTAGCAGATTTAAAACAGAAATGAGAAGAAATTATGGGCGCAATTTAATCAAGAAAAATTAGAGTTCGTTCTGTGCGGGATTAGAGAGGTCGTTTCGGTGCCTGTAGCCGGGAGCAACCCCGCTATCTAATGGCCACTTTGCTGCTATTTTGGCCCCCAGCGGTGAACACCGCCTCCTCCCCGAGGCCTCACTTTGCATAATTTCCTGCACTGAGGAACACTAGCGAGTGGAGCTCCTCACTGCAGGATGAGATGGGGCAGCGTCCCAATCTCCTGACCCCATGACATGATCCCTGGACACCCCCCACCAATGCCCCCTGCACCGCACCTCACATGGGAAGGCACCTATAGGCCCAAGCCCCGATGTGGGCAAAATGCCATCCTGGCACCCTAGCAGTGCCCCTGCCACACTGACAGTGCCTCTGCCAGCCTGGCAGTGACACCTGGGCACCCTGAAAGGGGCAGGCTAGTACCTGGGTGGCACTGCCAGGATGACAGGGCATCACTGCCAGGGTGCCAGGTTGGTAGTGTCAAGTTGCCTAGGTGGCATTAGCTGCCCAGAGACCGACCACCCGGGCTCCTCTGATCACCTGGGAGACCCCCCAAGCGGCCTTCTGCCTGGACCCCATTTGTTGGGACCAGTGATAAGTGACGCCTGGCTGGTGTCTCCCCTACAGGCCCGGTAGATGCAAGGCGACCGTTCTATACATCGCAGACATAGTTAAATGGCCTTTTAAGCTCTTTTAACTATGCGAGTCCGGGTCCCACCCATTGTGGGCTGGATCCAGATCTAGTTAGATCTCGTGATTCCGGCAGGCTGCGGCCAGTAAATCTTTGGAATTCACTACCCCAGAGTGTGGTAGATGCCAGGACATTGCAGAAATTTAAGGAGGAGTGGAAAGCTTTTTAATCAGTAATGGGTTGAAGGGTTATGGAGAATGGGTAGGAAAATGGAGTTGAGGCCGAGATGTGATCAGCCATGATTGTAATGAATGGTGGGGCGGAGTGGGCTGGAGGGGCTGCATTGCCTACTCCTGCTCCTAGTTCTTATGTTCTTTTGTTTATATGAGAAGGGTGAGCTAAACTAAGCACAACATAAACTGCTATATCAGGCCCCGGAGGCTAGTGTAAGGATGAACAGGACGACATCTGAGTATTTTAGACTACACCGCGGGACATGACAGGGATGCCCCCTCTCTCCACTGCTGTTTGCGTTGGCCATAGAACCGCTGGCAATTGCTCTGAGAGCAGCAAGGGGATGGAAGGGAATGGTCAAGGGGGGGGTAGCACACAAGGTCTCACTCTACGCAGATGACCTGCTTTTGTCTGTGTCAGATCCAGCGGAAGGGATGGACGGGATTATGGAAATCCTAGGGAAGTTGGCCGGTTTTCAGTCTACAAGTTGAACCTGGCAAAAGGCGAGATGTTTGTGGTGCAGGTGAGGGGTCAGGAGAATAGGCTGAGGGAGCTACCATTTAGTCTGGTTGGGGAAAGTTTTAGGTATCTAGGGATACAAGTGGCGCGGGGCTGGGGTAAGATGCATAAGTTGAACTTGTCCAGGCTGGTGGAGCAAATGAGGAGCGAGTTTCGGAGGTGGGATCCACTCCCGCTGTCACTAGCTGGGAGAGTACAGACGGTGAAGATGACGATCCTCCCGAGATTCCTGTTTATTTTTCAGTGTCTCCTTATTTTCATTCCGCGGTCCTTCTTTAAAAGAATCAATAAAATCATCCTGGCATTTGTTTGGACGGGGAAGCATGCGGGGGAAGTGGGTCCATCACCAGGCTTCGATCTGGTCCCCAATATGTGACAACCACCGATTTGGCCCGGGGAAGATGGATGGCGGGTTTCGAGCGTGGCGGAGGGCGGGGGTGGTAAGGATGGGCGACTTTTCCTGGAAGGGAGCTTCGCGAACATGAGGGGGCTGGAGGAGAAGTTCGGGCTGGCAAGGGGGAATGACTTTCGGTACTTGCAGGTGCGGGATTTCGTACGTAGACAGGATCCGTCCATTCCACGCCTTCCACCAAGGGGATCCAGGACAGGGTAGTTTCCAGGGGTGAGGTAGGAGAGGGGAGAGTCTTGGATATTTATAAGGAGCTTATGGGAGCGGAGGACACAGGGACTGAGGAACTGAAACTCAAGTGGGAGGAGCTTGGTGGGGAGTTGGAGGGAGGCGTATGGGCAGACACTCTGAGGAGGGTAAATGCAACGCAACATGTGCCAGGCTCGGCCTGATTCAGTTCAAGGTGGTTCACCGGTCCCACATGATGGTGGCCCAAATTCTTTGGGCTGGAGGACAAGTGTGCTAGATGTGGGGGAGGACCAGCGAACCATGTCCACATGTTCTGGGCGTGTCCAAAATTCAGGGGATACTGGCAGGGATTTGCGGACGTCATATCCCGGGTACTGAAAACAAGGGTGGCGATGAGTCCAGAGGTAGCGATTTTTGGGGTGTCGGAATACCCGGGAGTCCAGGAGGGGATAGAGGCTGACGTGGTGGCCTTTGCTTCCCTGATAGCCCGGCGACGAATACTGTTGGCCCGGAGGGACTCAAAGCCCCCATGGACCGAAGTATGGCTGTCGGACATGGCAACCTTTCTCGGCTTGGAAAAAAATCAAGTTTGCCTTATGAGGATCACTATCGGGGTTCGCCCGGAGGTGGCAACCATTCATCGACTTCTTCGCGGGGAACTAATCGTCAGCGGGGGGGGGTAGAATAGTGTAGAGTAGGGGGAAGAATAGGCAGGTCTATCTGCAAGAGTGGTACTGTTATTTGCATTATGTTTTTCGTAATTGGTATCTGCACACTAATGTATATTGTTACTGTTTACAATGCCAAAAATACCTCAATAAAATTGTCTGTTAAGCAAAAACTAAGCACAACATGCTGAGATGATAGTCCTGATCAATAGAAATAATCTAAAGGTGAGTCTTGATGGATCTACAAATCATTCAACAGAATATGTACAGAAAACAATATCCACCCTCCTATAGTTGTAATGCCTTAGGCATCAGGATCCATCACAGCTTGTCCAAGAGCTGCCACAAAGCCACCTATCAATAATCCTTTATGAGTTACTAAATGAATAACACACTGAGCGAGAGAAATCCAACACTCAGTGGAAGCTGAATCATGGCTTTGTTTTCACATCTTCTATTGAAAAACTGAGCTTTGCATTGCACTGTGGAACACTGGTCTCTGTTTAAGTGCCAACAGGAAGAGACCTATATCTGTTCAGATCTGTATGCATATCAAAATTAATATAAAAGTGGGTTGCGAAAGCCATTATAGTTATGGAGCTCTCATCCTTCATAGTTGGCCTGGGCCATCGGCTTTGGCTTCTGGTGTTCAAATCTCACGAGCTGATCAATGAAAATGAAATGAAAATCGCTTATTGTCACGAGTAGGCTTCAATGAAGTTACTGTGAAAAGCCCCTAGTCGCCACATTCCGGCGCCTGTCCGGGGAGGCTGGTACGGGATATCAAGATTTGCTCAGTACAGCAGCTGAAAAGTCCTGGTGAAATGTATCTTCCAGACAGCTGGGGCGGAATTCTCCGACCCCCAGGGGTTGACAGGCCTTTACCGCCGGCGTGTTTAAACCATCTCTGGTACCAGCGGGATTGGCGGCGCGGGCGGGCTCCGGGGTCCTGGAGGGTTCCCGGGGCGATCTGACCCCGGGGGGTGCCCCCACGGTGGCCTGGCCCGCGATCGGGGCCCACTGATTGGCGGGCAGGCCTGTGCCATGGGGGCATTCTTTTTCTTCCGCCGCCGCCACGGCCTGCACCATGGTGGGGGCTGAAGAGACCCCCTTCCCTGCGCATGTGCTGGTATGACGTCAGCAGCCGCTGACGCTCCGGCGCATGCGCGGACTTCCGCCAGCCGGCGAAGGCCTTTCGGCCCCGGCTGGCGGGGCGGCAAACGCCGTTTGCATCGGCCGGCGGAGCGGGAACCACTCCAGCGTGGACCTAGCCCCTAAAGGTGCGGTTCACGCCACTCCGTCCCGCCGGGACCCCCTGCCCCGCCAAGTAGGGGAGAATCCCGGCTGGAAAGGCCTGTCAGCGGCAGGACTTCGGCCCATCGGCCTGTCGACCGGCGCGGCGTGATTCCCACCCCAGCCGAATCTCGGGGGCGGAGAATTCGGGACATGGCGGGGGCGGGATTGACGCCGGCCCCGGGCGATTCTCCGACCCCGAATTCCGCCCATGGTTCTTGCGATTTCCGGAAAGTTTATTTTAAGATTACTACCAATGCCCCGAACAACAGCTCATGAAATATAAAACCAGTTTAATTTATAGAGTGCACTCTTCAGCTGAAATATCGTGTACCTATCAATGGCAAATGAGCAATATAGGAATACCTTTAAAAGTAGAAGGGCATTGAAGGGAAATTCAACAAACTAATGGATACATGCTCATTACTTTTTCTCCCTTTTATTTCTATTGACTTCCATCAGACTTTCATTCCTGTCTCCTCCCCTGCCACCTTTCATTTTGCAAAGTTTTCCTCTTTCAGTTCCTGCTCCAACATCACCACCCCACCCCCTCCACCACTCTACATTGCTAATTCTCAGTGTTTCTATTGACACCATCCCAAATTACACCGTTCTGAGGTATCCAAAATTGCCTCCTTACCGGCAGCAACTAAAACTGCCCCATTCCCCTTCCTCAGTTGGCTGGACAGTTGGTTTGTTATGCAGACCGAGGTCGGCAGCACAGCGTCAATTCTCGTACCGCCTGAGGGTATTCACGAAGGCCCTGCATTCACAACCTTGCCCCTTGCCTAAGGTGTGGTGATCCTCAGGTTAAATCACCACCAGTAACCTCTACCCCTCAAAACGAAAAACAGCCTGTAGTCATTTGGGACTATGGCGACTTTATTTTAGTTTTTAGTATTTTTATACTTTACTTGGAATGATTGTAAAACTTACCCTTGACCATGATAGAAGTTGATTTTAAAATAAATAAACCTTTGATAATAAGCCCATAAGTGGCAATGCCTTATCTTATCCTTCCTCAAACCTCGAGTGTTTCCAGCATTTTCTGCTGTTTGAGATTACAAGAATTGACAACCTTCGCTGTAAAGTCTATACTTTCCCCTTTGACAAAGAGTGATCCGGACTCGAAACGTCAGCTCCGTTCTCTTTCCACAGATGATGTTAGACTTGCTGAAATTGTCCAGCATTTTTGTTTGCGATTCAGATTTCAGCATCCACCATAACATTTTACACTTTGCACCCCTTGCCATACCCAAATTTCCACATGACCCTTATCACCCCCAATCACAAATTGGTCTCACGTCTGCTCTGAGGTCATTCTCCTCCTTGTTAAACCTCAACTTGTTAAATCCCTCTTGCCTCTCCTTTACAATTCTCAATCTATAACTCACTTGCGTTTCTTCATGAGATATCTCCACTTCTTTCCATCCTCAACTTCTGCACTGAATAACTGGTTAGATATATTCCTGGAAGTATGATTATTTGGTGCTTGATCACATGACATGTGCTGGCAGTTTGCAAATATTGCGGCAATTAACTGACACAGATTGCACCCACCCACTCCTTTCCCCACCCGTAGCTGCACACTTTGTGCCCATGAACATGTAAAAAAATATATTTTACTCAATGGCTGAGAGGGGATGTGTGGAAATTGGAACATTTCCAAAGTGCCCCCATGAATGCTTTCCTGCCGCTTCTGGGAGAACCACCTCCTGATCCCTGTCTGCCCAAGAGTTTCATCACCTCCGAGAAATCAAAGGTTGTCAATTCTTGTAATCTCAAACAACAGCAGAAAATGCTGGAAACACTCGAGGCAGCACTGTACATGAAACATCATTGACCTGAAAAGTTAGCTCTATTCTGCCTGACCTGCTGTGCATTTCCAGCCCGTTCTGCTCTAACTCCACAAGAGGCAATGTTTAGCTGAATCCTGAGTTTGCAAAGGACTCAGGAAAGGTCTCAGTAAGCAGCTTAGTATTTGTTCAATTGGTGGTGATTTTAATCACAATTTCCGATTGAACATATGATCCAGACTGATTATATGAGGCATTTTGATTGAGAAAAAGCCAGCAGTTAACCAGAGGAAACAGATTTAGGATTTGTAAATGGGGAGATGAGGAGAACTGTTTTAGTCTGTGAGTCTGGGATGCAATGATTCAGTAATAACATCAAAAAGGAATTGGATAAATATTCCAAAATCAAAAACAATGCAGGCCTATGGGGAAAACAACAGGAGTGTGACAAATTCATAGCTCCTTCAGAAAGCTGGCATAGACAAGATAGGCTCAATGGCCTCCTTTGCCTTATGGTTCCACAACTTTCTTACAGATTTACTGCTGAGCTTCAGCATTAAGCAGAGATTTACTTTTGATCTTCACCAACCAATCAATCAAAAATGGTTTACTGCTGAGTTTTTTATCAAATGTACTTGTTATCAATTTTTGTCTGCACTAAATATTTTCAGCAACATTGGCTTCTCTGATAAAAAAAAATCCTCGGCGGGATTCTCTGATCCTGAGGCTAGGTTTCTCGACTGCGTCAACATGCCCGCAGGAGCAGAAATTCTGACCCCTACAGGGGGCCAGCACGACACTGGAGCGACCCACACCACTCCAACTGCCGATCCAAGGCGTCAGATGGGCGCCGTGGGTCTGCGCATGCGCAGTGGAACTGGCGCCAATGCGTGAATGCGTAGTGGCTCTCCTCCGCGCCAGTCCCAATGCAACATGGCGTACGGCTACAGGGGCCGGAGCGGAACAAAAGAGGCTCCCAGCCCGAGAGGCCTGGCCTGCCGATTGGTAGTCCCTGAACTCGAGCCAGGCCACAGCAGAGGCCCCCCCGGGTCAGACCCCCCTCCCTCCCCCACCAGGCCGCCTCCGGATGCATCCATGCCGAGGTCCTGCCGGGTAAGAGCAGGTGTGAACGGCACCGGCGGGACTCGGCTTTTTTGCGTGGTCGCTCGGTCTATCCCGGGCTGCGAATCACCGGGGGTGGGGGGTGGGCGAGGCCCGTAGAGCGGCCCCCGACCGGTGCTGCGCCGACCGCGCCGACGGCAATGGCGCCAATTCTCTGCTCTCTGGAGAATTGGCGGACCGGTGTCGGGGCGGTGTGGCGCACCAGTCCCGGTGATTCTCCGGCCCGCCTCGGGTTGGGAGAATCCTGCCCCCTATATCCTTCATAATAAGGAGTTTATTGATCATACTAGTCATACAATAGTGTGAGCCAAGGAACATCAAATCCCTTGTGGACTGGATACTATAACCACACATCCATTTTTTTTCTCTCTATCCCTTGAACAAAATGAAGTCTATTAGAAGCAAATAACCGGGTCTATTTTACATGCATTGGGTCATATCTTCTGAGCTCCCCAGCATCGGATCTAGGGGGTTCCAACATATGTAACCCCAGGAATCCCACTCGGAATTTCAGAGGTAAGGATTTGCACGGCAAAGGGCGGCATGGTTGCGCAGTGGTTAGCACTGCTGTCTCACAGCGCCAGGGACCCGGGTTCAATTCCAGCCTCAGGTGACTGCCTGTGTGCAGTTTGCATTTTCTCCCCGTGCCTGGGTTTCCTCCGGGTGCTCCGGTTTCATCCCACGGTCCAAAGATGTGCAGGTTAGGTGGATTGACCATGTTAAATTGCCCCTTAGATCCAAAAGATTAAGTTTGGTTATGGGTTACCTGACACCAGATGGGATGCTCTTTGGGGCAGCAGGGTAGCATGGTGGTTAGCATAAATGCTTCACAGCTCCAGGGTCCCAGGTTCGATTCCCGGCTGGGTCACTGTCTGTGTGGAGTCTGCACGTCCTCCCCCTGTGTGCGTGGGTTTCCTCCGGGTGCTCCGGTTTCCTCCCACAGTCCAAAGATGTGCGGGTTAGGTGGATTGGCCTTGCTAAATTGCCCGTAGTGTTCTAATAAAAAAGTAAGGTTAAGGAAGGAGGGGGGGGGGGGGGGGGGGGTTGTTGGGTTACGGGTATAGGGTGGATACGTGGGTTTGAGTAGGGTGATCATGGCTCGGCACAACATTGAGGGCCGAAGTGCCTGTTCTGTGCTGTACTGTTCTATGTTCTATGTTCTATGTTCTTTCAGAGGCTGGCACAGACTCAATGGGCCGAATGGTCTCCTCCTACATTGTAGGGATTCTATGATTCTTCTTTGATTCTCTGATTTGCCCAGAAGCACAATCCTCTGCACTGAAAACCATCCGAAAATGTGATTTAAATCACAGACTTCGGATGGTTCCAGAAGGGTTACAGCAATAGTTACACAGAAAAAGTTAGAGGAATTAAAACCTCTTCCAACGTCTCGGTAACTATAGTACAGACCCACACCCATTTTCCTATGGGACTCTCCCCCACGCCCCGGACCCCTCCAGGGAATTATCCCCAACCCTCAACTAGCCACCCCCCCCCCCCCCACCACGACCTCCCAGACCTGAACTCATCCAGCACCCCCCAACCTGATCGGCCAACTTCTGACAGCCACAACCTCCCTGAGTTCCAGCCCGCACCCCACCAGGCCTCAGATCCTGCACCCCACCAGAGATCCCAATCTCTCTCACCCCCTCAGGCCCAAATGCCTCCACCAGACCTGACCCACGCTAGCCCCACCACCCCCTTCCTCCACTCCCCCCACCTCCCCCACACACATTCGGTGTGGTCCCATAAGCAAGCTGAATTAATTTTTAGAGGCGCACATTCCTGAAATTGGTCAGCTGTATTCTTTTTTTTAAATCCATTTTCTACAGGATGTGGGCGTCGCTATTTAGGCCAACAACCCCCACTGTGCTGTTAGGGAGGGAGTTCCAGGATTTTGACTCAGCGGTAGTGGAGCGGCGATATATTTCCAAGTCCAGATGATGAGTGACCTGGAGGGGAACCTCCAGGTGGTGGGGTTCCCAGATACCTGCTGCCTATGCCCTTCTAGATGGCAGTGGTCGTGGGTTTGGGAGTTGCTGCCTCAGGAACCTTGGTGAGTTACTGGAGTACATCTTGTAGATGGTACAAAAGGCTGCCACTGTTCATCGGGGTGGAGAGTTTGAATGCCTGTGGAGGGGGTGCCTATCAAGTGGGCTGCTTTGTCCTGGATGGTGTTGAGCTTCTTGAGTGTTGTTGGAGCTGCAATCATCCAGGCAAGTGAAGAGTATTCCATTACACTCCTGACTTGTGCCTTGTAGATGGTGAACAGGCTTTAGGAAGTCAGGAGGTGAGTTACTCGCTGCAGGATTCCTAGCATCTGACTTGCTCTTGTAGCCACAGTATTTATATGGCTAGTCCAGTTGAGTTTATGATCAATGGCAACCCGCCAGGATGTTGATAGTGGGGTTTCAGTGATGGTAATGACATTGAATGTCAAGGGACGATTGTGTAACTCTCTCAAATTGGAGATGGTAATTGACTGGCAGTTGTGTGGCGCGAATGTTGCTTGCCACTTGCCAGCCTGAGACTGGATATTGTCCAGGTCCTGCTGCATTTGGATATGGACTGCTTCAGTGTCTGAGGAGGCATGAATAATACTGAACATTGTGCAGCCATCAGTGAACATCCCCACATCTGACCTTATGTTGGAAGGAAGGTCAGTAATGAAGCAGCTGAAGATGGTTGGGCCTAGGTCACTACCCTGAGCAACTCCTGCACTGGTTTCCTGGGACTGAGATGACTGACCTCAACCACCACAACCATCTTCCTTTGTGCCAAGTATGATTCCAACCAGTAGCAAGTTTACCCCTGATTTCCATTGACTCCAGTTTAACTAGGGCTCCTTGATGCAATACACAATCAAATGCTGCCTTGATGTCAAGGACAGTCACTCTCCCCTCACCTCTGGAGTTCAGCTCTTTTGTCTATGTTTGAACTAAGGCTGTAATAGGGTCAGGAGCTGAGTGACCCTGGCGTAGCCTGAACTGAGTGCCCGTGAGTAGGTGATTGCTAAGTAAGTGCGGCTTTATAGCGCTGTTAATGACTCCTTCCATCACTTTACTGATGTTTGAGAGTAGACTGATAGGGTGGTAATTGGCCAGGTTGGATTTATCCTGCTTTCCGTGTACAGGACATACCTGGGCAATTTTCCACATTCTTGGCAAGATGCCAGTGTTGTAGCTGTACTGGAACAGCTTGACAAGGGGCACCATTTTCTGGAGCAGAAGTCTTCAGTTCTATTGCTGGAATATTGTCAGGGCCCAATTGCCTTTGCAGTATCCAGTGCCTTCAGCCGTTTCTTGATATCATGTGGAGTGAATCGAATTGGCTGAAGACTGACATCTACCTTTGATGCTAGGGACCTCCGGTAGAGATGGAGATGAATCATCCACTTGACACTTCCGACTGAAGATTTTCCGCCTTGACTTTTTCACAGATGTGCTGAGCTCCTTCATCATTGAGGATGGGGATATCTGTGGAGCCTCCTCCTCCAGTAAGTTGTTGAATTGTCCACCACCATTCATGGCTGGATGTGGCAGAGCTGCAGAACTTATGTCTGATCCATTGGTTGTGCATTGCTTAGCTCTGTTTATCACTTGCTGCTATGTTGCTTGGCAGACAAGTAATCCTGTGTTGTAGCTTTACCAGTTGACACCTCATTTTTCGGTATGCCTGATGTTGCTCCTGGCATGCTCTCCTGCACTCTTCATTGAACCAGGATATATCCCCTGGCTTGGTGGTAATGGTAGAGTGGGGATATGCTGGGCCATGAGGTTGCAGATTGTGGCTGAGTACAATACTGCTGCTGCTGATGGCCCACAGCCGCTCATGGATGGCCAGTCTTGAGTTGTTAGATCTTTTTGAAGTCCATCGCATTTAGCAATGTGATAGTACCGCACAACATGATGGAGGGTATTCTCAATGTGAAGACGGGACTTTGTATCCACAAGGACTGGGCATTGGTCACTTCTACCAATACTGTCATGGACAGATGCATCTGCTTCAGGCAGGTTGGTGAGGATGAGGCCACATATGTTTTTTCCTCTTGTTGGTTCCCTCACCACCTGCTGCAGTCCCAGTGCAGTCCCAGTCTAGCAGCGATGTCCTTTAGGACTCGCCCAGCTCGGTCTGTGGTGGTACTACCAAGCCAATCTTGATGATGGCCCTTGCCACCCTCAGTGCGTCCTTCAAGTGGTGTTCAACATGGAGGAGTATTGATTCATCGGCTGAGGGTGAATGTTACATGGAATTGATTTTGACTTAATAGAAATATTTTAATGTAAATTGCTCTGAATCCCTCTCAGGCCAAATTTCAAAATTCAGAAGAACGTATTGCTTTAAACAGCATGATCAGAAAATAGAAGAAGGGCTATGTTGGACTTGTAATGGTAACTCTGTTTCTCTCTCCACAGATGCTGCCAGACCTGACAGAGCTTTTCCAGCATTTTCTTCTCTATCAACATGCGTCAGATATTACAACAAATACCTCTCCTACTTAGACTTCCTTTTCAATATCAGAATCTCCAGATTTTAACTCAGTACAGAACAAGGCCTGAAGAAGCTGGATGGCAGGATTGAAGGAAGAGCAAATTGATTATTAATTGCTGGGCCTTCTTTTGAGTTTGCAGTATGGATGCCAGCTCGAACGTGGAAAATATGATGAGGTGCCTGTTGAACAACAGCATGATTTTCTGCAGCAGGAGGCTGTTGCCAGGGAGATAATCCAAGCATCAGATCAATGTAGGGGGTGGGGTGGGGGTGGTGCTTCAGAACTGATCATGGTCAAATAAGGAGAGATTTCCAAAGCAGGGAATGATCAAGGTTTCCTAGCGTCGCACTCCTGCTCTTCCCCCTCGCCCATTAGGAAACCTTCAAAACACAAAGGTTAGACAATGACAATTTCCAACATGGGAGAGTCTGTTATCACCTCCCCTTGACATTCAGTGGCAGTAGCATCGCAGAATCCCCCACTATTAACATTCTGGGGATTACCATTGACCAGAAACTGAACTGGACTAGCCATATAAATACTGTTGCTACCCTAGTCAGCGGCTGTACATTCAGTGGTGTATAATTCACCTCCTGACTCTCCAAAGCCTGTCCACTACCTACAAAGCACAGATCAGGAGTGCAGTTTCAAAAAATGTTGAACTTTGACACCATCCAGGACTAGGCAGCCTACTTGATTGGCACCCCATTAACCATCTTAAACTTTCACCCCCTCCACCAGTGGCACAAAGCAGCAGCTAAGTGGTCTATCAATAAGGTGCAAAGTAGCAACTCACCAAGGTTTAGGGGCTGGTTTAGCTCACTGGGCTAAATCGCTGGCTTTTAAAGCAGACCAAGCAGGCCAGCAGCACGGTTCGATTCCCGTACCAGCCTCCCCGAACAGGCGCCGGAATGTGGCGACTAGGGGCTTTTCACAGTGACTTCATTGAAGCCTAATCGTGACAATGAGCGATTTTCATTTCATTTTTCATTTCATTTCATATTACCTCCCAAACTTACAGGGCGTGATTCTCCGCACCCGCGAAAAATCGCGAAGTTGTCGTAAAAAATGGGCGCGTTTTACAACGGTCGGGAAGGGTCCATTTCCCGACGTATTCACGTCCGGGAAATGGGCTAGGAATGCGGCCGCGTCAATCACGTGCGTGATGACGACGGAACGCGGCGACGATACGATCACGCCCACGTGACGCCGCCCGACGCCATAAAAAGGCGCGGGCGAGCACAGAATCTGTAGGCCATGATGTCGGAGCCCAGGAGAGCTGCACCTCGTTTTGTGGAGGCTGATGTGGATACGCTGTTCGATGCTGTCGAGCAGAGGAGGGGCAGACCCCTCGCTCAGCAGAGCAGTGCCGGAAAAAAGCTTCAGGGCCTCACCAGGGCTGCCAGGGTAAGTGCCAAGAAGGTGGCCCCTGGTCACAACCATCCCTCCCCCCCTTTACTTAATCACCCACCTCCCCCCCTGGCACGGGGGGGGGGGGGGGGGGGGGGGGGTGGAGGCGGATTGGGGCAGAATTATTTGAGGGTGGTTCACAAAGTTGTCACAGACCCAGCGCTCTGGCCCCCGTGGAGAGATGCAATCGTCTTATGACAACTTGACCCCCAAACTGTGCCAGTATCTAAACAGACTGCTGATACCTGCCGTATTGTAATGATCTACCTATGTACCCTCCCCCAACAGGCCAAGTCCGCTCACAACACCCGTGAGCGGCACCAGACTGGAGGGGGTTCGCCCAACCTGCACCCCCTCACCACCTTTGAGCAGAGGGCACTGGACCTTGTTGGGGGGTCTGGCACCCGGGATGTCGCGCTATGCGAGGTTGGCGGAGCTGCAACAAGTGAGACAACCCTCCTTGACAAACACCCACCCCTCCCCCATCCTCTGTCCCATCACACACCCTGCCCACTGGGATACCTCCCCCATCCTCTGTCCCATCACACACCCTACCCACTGGGGTACCTCCCCTATCCTCTGTCCCTTCACACGCTGCCCACTGGGACCGTCCAGCGGCCTGCCGAGCAAATCTAAATAACCCGTCTCATTCTCTTCCCTAGGACGTGATGCCGAACGACCAGGGCCGTCTGGCTGCAGACGGACACAGGCATCTGTCCCCACCTCACCTGGGGCCGCACGACAGAGGGTGCCCGATCAGCGGGGAGTCCCATCCTCCCCAACCCAATCTGCGGAGCAGGACGCCCAGAGGGTGGCGATACCACAAGCCACGGAAATGGCCAGCGATAACCCTCCGGACTCTGAGCGGCCCCACACCATTGAGGAGGCGCTAAATTGCGACAACATCGGGCTTGCGGCACTGCTATCTCCCACAACATCCATCATCCCAGAGACACTCACCCCGGCGGGCCTATTTAGTCAAGAGTCTCCTGGGTCACAGTCTGGTTCGCACATCACAGCTGAGCAGGTACAGCAGGTGGAGGTCGGAGCAACCGAGGGCCCGGACTCGCGGAGGCCAGACCAGGCCCAGCATGCAGCTGGCTCCCAGACGTTTTCGGAGTTCCTGAAGTTTCTCAACCCACCCGCACAGCCGATGCCTCAAGAAACCCAGGGAGACAATGAAGGGATGAGGGCTGTCTTCCAGACTCTGCAGACGCTGTTAGAGGAGTCGAACCGCGTCCACGAGCAGGGAGTGGTGCCGCTCTTGGCAGAGACCCAGGCCAACACCGCATGGATGGCATCCGCAGTGGAGGCAATGGGTCAGGTTATGCAAGGCGTTGGGGTTAATGTGCACGCGTCATCCTCGGCCCTGGACAGGATTGCCCTCTCACAGGCAGCAATGTGCCAGAGGCAAAACGACATTGCCGGCGCCCTGCAGGCCTTGGCCCAGTCTCACCAGGTCATGGCCCAGTCGCAGCAGTCAGTCGCCGAGAGCATCAACCGCCTGACACATGTGCTGGATGGCGTCGTGCACACACAGGTTGAGGTCGCACAGTCCCTGGCGAGAATGTCTAACTCCCTGGACTCCGTGTCTGCAAACCTGCGGATCCTGGTCGATACCGTTGCAGGCCTCCAGGACTGGCAGCGCCAGGTGTCGGTGGTGCGACGGGGCACCTCCCCGCTCGCACCTCTGTCCCAAAGTGAGGCCCGGGGGCCACCAGGCTCCCCGAGGGAGGAGGAGGTTTCGGGGCCCGTCCCATTAAGTCCATCACGGGACGTCCCGGAATTCTCGGCCTCCCCCCGTCCCATCCCTGGTGCATCGCGTGGGCAGCAGGCAGAGCAGGGTGGCACAACGTCACCCGAGACATCCGCAGAGCAGCCTGGCCCATCAAGGCCGGGTCGCCCCAGGAAACGCTTGGCCAAGGAGAAACAAGTCGAGGGGGGCGATTCGCAGCAGTCCTCCTCCACTCCTGCTGTATCATCTGGGGAATCAGTTAGAAGTAGTGGTAGGGCCCGTAAGGCAACTAAGATAGACACTGAGTAAGTTGGCACGGGTGAAGGGCACAGTTTAGTTGTAGGGGCACCTGTAAATAATTGTTAACATTAAACGCACTGTTCCACCTTACTTGTAATACCGTGTGATTGTTCCACAGCCACAGGAATCGTGATGGTGACCGAGTGTCGCTGGGGTTGACGAGCGGTGAAACTTCGGTGCCGGGTGTGCAGTCCCTGCCCCTCCCCACCCCCCAACCCCTCCCACAGCTAGCCCACGCGGGCACGTGATAGAGTGTCCATGACGATCTCAGCGGCCACCAAGGTGGATGGTTCAGCTATTGCTGTAGAAGTGGATTTCATTTGGAACTTCGCTGATAGGGTTAATATAACAGTTCTGAAAAGCTCTGTGAAAGAGATGTCAACAGGTCAAGGGATGAAATAAAGGGAGTGTGTCTGACCGTATCTGTAAAAGCAAAGATGTCAGAAGGTTATGGGATGGAATATAGGGAGTGTGGCATTGGTACTAATTAATGTTCTGACCCGTATCTGTAAAAGCAGAAAGGTCAAAAAGGCAAAGAATGGAATGAATGGGAACCGTTACTTTATTGCAGAGATAAACATAATTAAGCTCGTTTGACCAGTTGGAACAATTAAACATTGAAATGTAAGGGGGACTGTCTTTGGAGTGAGTTGAGCCATATGACCATGGGATACAAAAACCTTTGTATTAATATTGATAGTGACTTGTGCTAATGATTATGTCAAAAATAACCTCCCGACCTCGAAGAATAATTCCATATATGTACATGTTCTGGATCCTTGCAAAATCATAGGTGTATCTAGGAATTTAAAGGGACCACCTCTAAGCTGTGATTGTATAAAGAGACAGTCCATATTTTGGACTTTGGCACTTCTCGAAGGTAGTTACCCGACTGCTTAGAGATTTGTCCCGGCCGTAAATAAACGAATATTCGTTACTGACGTGTTCGAGTGTTTTACTTCTGGACTGACGATCAGATACGTGAAAGCACAATTCACATTTGGTGGCCCGTACGGGGATCTCCAGAGGGGTCTGCGCAACTAACCGGCGTAATCGACTGAGCTCGTTCAAAGTAGAGGACGAATTTGGCCCCCAACGTGAGTAAAAATTTGTTTTCCACCTTGGTATTCGCCTACTACCAGTTTGATCGTTGCTCAGCCTTGCCGTTGGTTTGTCGAGAAGCCTCTGCGAGATCCAGGTCAGTCCAGCGAACCCGTTTTAAAGAGGGTAAGTGAGTGAACCCTGTGGTTATCGTCTCTAGGGGCAGCCTGGGACTGCCGCCGTGATTCCAGGCAGCGTTCGCTGGAGTTACGGGCGGGGTTGCCAGGACTGCTGGGGGCAGCCTGAGGAGCCGCCGTGATTCCAGGCAGCGTTCGCTGGAGTTACGGGCGGGGTTCTCAGGATTGGTAGGGGACGGTTAACGGGCTGTGGGCAGCCTGGGACTGCCGCCGTGATTCCAGGCAGCGTTCGCTGGAGGTACGGGCAGGGTTGCCAGGACTGCTAGAGGCAGCCTGAGGAGCCGCCGTGATTCCAGGCAGCGTTCGCTGGAGTTACGGGCGGGGTTCTCAGGATTGCTAGGGGACGGTTAACGGGCTGTGGGCTCCGGACGGGACTGCCGCCGTGATTCCAGGCAGCGTTCTCTGGAAGTTACGGGCGGGGTTCTCGGAGCCTATCCCCCGGTGTAACCCATACCTTCACTGAAGAATTTTACCTACTTACCCCTTAATAGCATTGGTGTCCTGGGTCCTGTGTTATTAAGGAAGTGAAGTAAGCTAATAACCACTTAAAATCTGGTCTTCTTGAGTTGTATTAGCTGTTTAAATTCGGCTGCTTTCCTTGTCTTTCTCCAGCAGGCTGTGTCTCTCTCTCTCTCTCTCTCTCTCCTGTTGCTGTTGCAGAGTGCTGGTGCTTCTGCTCCCTGGGTTTATATTCTCTTTCGAAGAGTTATTAAGTTTTAACGACTGTATTGTATATGGGCTTGTTTCACTTTGATAGTTTAAAAGTATCTTTGATGTAAACATCTTACTACAACTAATTATTCATTTCAGGCATATCGTCTCCTCTCAGATCTGATTTTAAAAAATGCTTTTGTTTCAATAGTTAACTTTTATTTCTGTGGTTTCAAATCGTTTAATTTTCCAATTGCCCCCAGTTCATAACTTTGTCTTTGATTTTGACTTAAATGTTGTTTCTCGTAGCCAGGTCATCTCCAATTTTCTTTTAATTAACTTGATGTTCGTAGAATTTTACCCCTGAAATTGACACTAAATTCGACTGAGCATCTTCCATTCTTTCCAGCTGTTTACTAAGAGAGTTTATTTCAATTAAGGTGTGAAACTTTGCTCTTAGCTGTATGCTAAAATTTAACTTGGTTGTGACTTGAAAGACTTGCCTGTTTTAAACATTCGTCACTTAATGCAATTGAAACTCTCATCCATGCTTTTTCAGATGCTTTCTGAGATAGTTACATTCCATGAAGGTGTGAGCCATTGTTTCTGCTGAAGCCTGCTTGTGAGCAAGAATCTGCATTTTATAACCCTGCTCTTTGCAGCTGCTATTAACCTTTTGTGGGATCTTTCCCTGTACCCTCTTAAACCAGATATTGCCAGACTTTCATGTTTCAAATGACACATTTTTCTGTATTATCAAGAACCCACCGCAAAGAAATTAATTGCCTTGTGGAGGGAATACTGTCAGTTAATGAAAGATGCATCTATACTGGCTAGCTGGCAGGCAAATGCCTCAAAATTGGGTATTGGCCTCACCAAAGGGGGAATTGTTAAAACAGTAGAGGTCTTAAAAACGGAATGTAAAGAATATAAGAAACGTAAGAATGCTACTCCTCCCCCCGGCGCCGGTCAGCAATGCGAAGCAAGGTTGGGGGGAGGGGGACGATTAGGATGAGGAACATCTGTTCAATTGCGGGGGACGTCAAAAGCCCCCACAGCCCCCACAGCCCCCACAGCCTCCACAGCCCCCACAGCCACCTCCACCACCGCCCCTGGAATGTGATCAGTATTATGAGTAACTCAGTATGTTCAGAACTACATTGGTCTCAGAATAAACAGATAAAGAATTTGTGCTGGGCAGTTTCGAAACTGCTGCGTTGAAATTGACACTGCATGGCTCCGCAGGGTCCTAGTGCCCGCTGATCACAAACAGTCACTTGCAGAACCACCTCAAGGAGGCACTCCTCCAGGCCCCTGCCCTTGGTCGACCCTTATATGATCGCCCTTTTCAGCTCTATTGCACAGTCCTTGCCGACTGCGCCACAGCTGTCCTGACCCAACGCCACGGCGACCGCTGTCGCCCGGTTGCATACTACTCCTCTAAACTCGATCCGGTGGCCCTTGGCTATCCTATCTGTACCCAAATTCTTGCAGCTATCTACAACAGCCTGCAATCGGCTGCTAATATTATCCTCCAACAAGATATCACTGTCTATAGTTCCCATTCTGTTACGGCCCTTTTGGGACAGCTACAGACTCAGCATCTCACGATGGCTCGTCAGAATAGATATGAGATTGCTCTCCTTAATAACCCAAAGGTCCAGTTTGCCCACTGCACCACTATCAACCCTGCTAACTTTTTGACGCATCCTCCCACAGACATGCTCGACCCAACTCATGACTGTCTGCAACTGTTGCAGGAAGTCTCCTCGGTTCGAGACGACCTCTCCGATATACCCCTCCCAAGTGCAGATTGTTCCTTTTTCACCGATGGAAGTTCTTCCGTCGGCGAAAGGGGGGATAGACAATCTGGCTATGCAATCATCGATCAAGACGGTGACGTAGTAGAAGCAGCAGCATTTGAAGTTCCCTTTTCTGCCCAACAGGCAGAATTGTTTGCGTTAATACGAGCATGCATATTGGCACAGGGGAGGAAGGTTAATATTTATACAGATTCCCGATACGCCTTCGGGGTAGTACATGATTTCGGGCAATTATGGAAAAACAGAGGATTTCTAACCTCCGCTGGTACACCCATCTCACACCAGCAGTTAGTAACCCAGTTATTGCAGGCCCTTATGCTCCCAGACAAGATAGCGGTGATAAAATGCGCAGCGCATACAAAAGGCACGGGACTGGTGGAAACGGGCAACAGGAGAGCGGACGAGAAGGCAAAAGAAATTTCTAAATCTGGCAAACTAATGGTGCCTAGAATGATGAGGCAGACTAAAACCCCCTCGGGAAAGTCCCCCTCTGAAAAACCTATGCCAACAATTGCTGACATAATCCAAATGCAGGAGGACGCTCCTGCAACTGCTGTAAATATGTGGAAAAACTTAGGATGTATATATGATATCGAAAATAAGCTGTGGGTCACCCCGGTAGGACAAACATGTATGACCGATGCATTAGCAGCCTGGGTGACCGAATGTGTACACTTTGCAACTCACTGTGGAGCTCGTGCCACAGGGGACATATTGTTAAAAAGCTGGTGGCACCCACGACTGCAAGAAATGGCCCAACAAATTAGCAGTCGGTGCCTAATCTGTCAACAGCACAACCCCGGTAAGGCCGTCCCCTGTGATCCTGGCACAACCCCCTTACCTGAGGGTCCATTTGAGACCCTACAAATGGATTACATTGAGTTGGAAAGATGTCAATGCTATAAATATGTGTTAGTCATTGTGGACACTTTTAGCAAATGGATAGAGGCCTACCCGACTACGGATAACAAGGCCTCGACAGTAGTTAAGGTGTTAATGCGAGAAATTGTTCCGCGATTTGGAATTCCAGCCCGGCTGAGCTCTGACAATGGTCCCCACTTCATAGGTCAAATCAATAAGGAATTCTGTGCTCTGCTTGGAATAAAGCAACAGTTTCATTGTGCCTACAGACCACAAGCCGCTGGAGTGGTGGAAAGGGCTAATCAGACTCTAAAGACTAAACTCGCTAAACTACAAGCAGACACTGGGGCCACTTGGCTCAAACTCCTGCCTTTAGCACTCTTCCAGCTACGTGCCACCCCCGCAGGAAAAACTCGCCTAAGCCCAGCGGAAATACTATATGGCAGACCCTTTCGAACGCCTTGGGACAGCAGTGTTCCACGGAATGTTCAATTCCATTACATGACTACTGAGATGGCTAATTATATATTAACACTAACTAGAATTTTGAAAGGATTACACTCCCGAGTTCGTGCCACCCAGGAAGAAGTCCCATCCATTACTCATGACGTCTCCATCAACCCTGGGGATTATGTCCTAATTCGAAATTGGACACGTAAGGGTTTGGAACCTCGATGGGAGGGTCCCCTACAGGTTCTACTCACTACCCCCACTGCAGTAAAAGTGGAGGGCCGGAACGCATGGGTACATATGCACCATTGTAAGTTAATTAAGTATCCATGATGTTCTAAACTTTTCCTTTAAGTCCTAGGAACACGAGTACCAGGATGAAGTCCCTCTTCACCGTCACAATACTCGCCACCCTGCTCTCTCTCGCTGCATCCGGAAGAAGGAGATGCCCGTATGGAAGCCGACGTCCACCCCTGTGCCGAGAAGGAACCCCACGATGTGGAACAACGACAGATCTCCGATGGATCACCACGGCTATCAAAACCTGCCCAACCACCGTTCATCCCGACGACCAGAAGCCCCGATTCCGGACTACGTACATGGTTCTGATCTACGATCGCCGCACATGCCGGTGGAACCACCGGTGCATTGATAAGGACAGGGTACAAATTTTACCATCAAGGACTACTCACCCCTACTCGCCTTCCAGAAGGAAGCGGGCAACGCACCATGTAACGGCAAATTCTTTTCTGTTTATGTCCTATGTCTATGCTAAGAAAGTGGGTGTCTCCTCTTGCTGGGTATGTACACAGGTCCCGACCCATGCCCATGGAGGCATTCCCTTGATATCTGTTCCTTTCTCGATCGAACAGACGGCTGCATGGGTTATATTCCAGACAGTTCAGAGAATATCACGCGTCTGGTAACCCATATCAGAGATGGAGTACAGCGCTTGCGACTCGCCGGTCAGGCTGACTGGTGGAGCTGGATGTGGTCCAATTCTTGGGCCACTTACCTGTTCCATGGGCTCATTATCTTCGTTACCATCTGTTTGTTGCTCTGTATCATAGCTACTGGTGTGAAATGCCTATGCAACCGTTTGGGTGCCACTGCATTACCACAGATGCTTCAGAGATCCGCCCTAGACGAAAGAGAAAAACTGGTTCCACCTACCCCTGACCTATATGAGGAAGTGGCATCCTGCCGGAGCCTAGTAGAGGAGGAGTACCTCCGCCTCGCTCTCATTTCCATCTAAAGTATCCTGAGTGTTATGTGATCAAGGAATGATCAAAGGGGGGAATGTAGAAGTGGATTTCATTTGGAACTTCGCTGATAGGGTTAATATAACAGTTCTGAAAAGCTCTGTGAAAGAGATGTCAACAGGTCAAGGGATGAAATAAAGGGAGTGTGTCTGACCGTATCTGTAAAAGCAAAGATGTCAGAAGGTTATGGGATGGAATATAGGGAGTGTGGCATTGGTACTAATTAATGTTCTGACCCGTATCTGTAAAAGCAGAGAGGTCAAAAAGGCAAAGAATGGAATGAATGGGAACCGTTACTTTATTGCAGAGATAAACATAATTAAGCTCGTTTGACCAGTTGGAACAATTAAACATTGAAATGTAAGGGGGACTGTCTTTGGAGTGAGTTGAGCCATATGGCCATGGGATACAAAAACCTTTGTATTAATATTGATAGTGACTTGTGCTAATGATTATGTCAAAAATAACCTCCCGACCTCGAAGAATAATTCCATATATGTACATGTTCTGGATCCTTGCAAAATCATAGGTGTATCTAGGAATTTAAAGGGACCACCTCTAAGCTGTGATTGTATAAAGAGACAGTCCATATTTTGGACTTTGGCACTTCTCGAAGGTAGTTACCCGACTGCTTAGAGATTTGTCCCGGCCGTAAATAAACGAATATTCGTTACTGACGTGTTCGAGTGTTTTACTTCTGGACTGACGATCAGATACGTGAAAGCGCAATTCACATTGCCATGGGTCAGACTCTCTCTAACGATTCTGAGCTCACAGCTCTTCGCAGAGCGGGCTGTCATCATTCCACATGGCACTGATCACACCCGCTGACACAGCCATCAATGTTGTGCCATACCGTCTGGACCCAATGGTAAGGGTGATGTCTAAGTGGAGCAGTGTACACTGAGAGGGGGGGGGGGGGGGTTGTGGTGGTGGCAGTTGTGTGTTGACCCTCTGCACGACTAGCGATGCAGGTGGTGGTTTGGTGTTCAGCGGGGACGTCACATGCGACGCGAGAACCGTGCTGCCACCAAGGCGTCGCGTGCCCGCCATCCTCGCCGGGTCTGTCGTGCCGCCTCCTGGACATCACCAGCACCTGGGTCGTGTCTGCGTGCTGCGCCCGCCACTCAGCCAGCCTCCTCCTCCTCCTCCTCCTCCTCCTCCTCTGTGCTGGCACCACTGCCACTGGCTTCTCCCTCCGCCTCCTGCAGCAGGTCATCTCCCCTCTGCATCGCGATGTTGTGCAGCGCACAGCAGACCACAACAATGCGAGCGACCCTGTTGGCCTGGTACAGCAGGGCCCCTCCGGAGCGGTCCAGGCACCTGAATCTCATCTTCAGGAGGCCAAGGCAGCGCTCCACCACACCCCTGATTGCTGCATGGGCCTCGTTGTATCGTGTTTCCACATTGGTCTGAGGCCTCCGTATAGGCGTCATCAGCCAAGACCTCAGCAAATAACCCCTGTCGCCTAGCAACCAGCACCTCAGCCGGGGGGGGACGTCCCTCAAACATCGCAGGGATGAACGACTGCTCCAGTATGTAGGAGTCATGCACACTCCCTGGGAACCTTGCACAGACATTCATGATCCTCATGTGGGGGTCGCATACCACCTGGATATTCATGGAGTATGTCCCCCTTCTGTTTGTGAACACGTCCCTGTCCCCTGCAGGCGGGCGCATGGGGACGTGAACACAATCGATTGCCCCCTGCACCCTCGGTATCCCGGCCACTCTGGCAAATCCACGAGCTCGTGAGTCTTGACTTGCTCGGTCCTCAGGAAAGGTGATGTAGCGATCGGCGATGGCATAGAGGGCGTCGGTCACATCCCGGATGCACCTGTGCACCGATGATTGGGAGATCCCGGAGAGGTCCCCGCTCGGAGACTGGAAGGAGCCGGTAGCATAGAAGTTAAGAGCGACCGTCACCTTGATGGCAACCGGGATCGCGTGTCCTCCCCCCGTTCCACGTGGGGCGAGGTGCGACAGGAGTTGGCAGATATGTATCACCGTCTGCCTACGCAGCCGGAGTCTCCTCCTGCAGGTGATGTCCGTCATTGTTAGGAAAGAGACCCGGACACGGTACACCCTCGGCCTTGGTCGTCGCCTCTGGCGCCGTGGCTGCACCCTCACTCTCTCCTCCTCCCCCTCCTCCTCCTCCTCCCCCTCATGCTGCTCAACGACTGGCAACTCCTCGGCCCTTCCCTCTGCTGCTGCAGCTGGCCCTGCATCCACTGCGGGTTGTGGCTGTGGATGCTGCTGCATCGCCAAATGCAGCAAAGTGGCCCCAACCACTGCGCAGAACATAGGCGTTCTGTTCGCAGACATTGTGCTAACCTACGGAAGGGTGGAGGGGGGCAGAGAAACGGGACATGTTAGACGGAGGTTAGTCGACAACTCGGCAGCCGCCAGCCACGGGATACCTGTGTGTCCCGGTGGCCTGGTCGCGCTGCTGACACGCGGGCAGCCTAACCCCTGGTCACTTTCTGCATCCAACGGGCAGTTAACTACGCCCTCTTTACCGGTGCGTCAGTGGCCTGTGGCCGTAAGCCACAGGGCAAACAGCGGCCTTGTCCTTGTGACCGGCACGCCATGGCATGGTGGCAGACATTTTGTTACGGGGTTGGACGAGTCACTCTCTACCTAAACCCCCCCCCCACTCCCACTCCCACTCCCCCCTCCATCTCCCCCACTGCCCTCTCCGTCTCCCCCACTGCCCCCCTCCGTCTCCCCCACTGCCCTCTCCGTCTCCCCCACTCCCCCCTCCATCTCCCCCACTGCCCCTCTCTGTCTCCCCCACTCCCCCCTCCGTCTCCCCCACTGCCCTCTCTGTCTCCCCCACTGCCCCCCTCCATCTCCCCCACTGCCCTCTCTGTCTCCCCCACTGCCCCCCTCCATCTCCCCCACTGCCCTCTCCGTCTCCCCCACTCCCCCTTCCATCTCCCCCACTGCCCTCTCCGTCTCCCCCACTCCCCCCCTCCGTCTCCCCCACTGCCCTCTCTGTCTCCCCCACTCCCCCCTCCGTCTCCCCCACTGCCCTCTCTGTCTCCTCCACTGCCCCCCTCCGTCTCCCCCACTGCCCTCTCCGTCTCCCCCACTGCCCTCTCCGTCTCCCCCACTGCCCTCTCCTTCTCCCACACTCCCCCCTCCATCTCCCCCACTCCCCCCCTCCGTCTCCCCCACTGCCCCGTCCGTCTCCCCCACTCCCCCCCTCCGTCTCCCCCACTCCCCCCTCCATCTCCCCCACTCCCCCCTCAGTCTCCCCACTCCCCCCTCCGTCTCCCCCACTCCCCCCTCCATCTCCCCCACTCCCCCCCTTCATCTCCCCCACTCCCCCCCGCTCTGGACCCCCCCTCCCGTTCTCAAGGATGCCTTCCCCGTTGTAGCCAGACTCGAGCGGTGCGCTGAGCGGTGCGCTGAGCGGTGCGCTGAGCGGTGCGCTGAGCGGTGCGCTAACCTCCTGGAAGCAGTCATCAGCCAGCACGACTGGTTGACGAACTTAAAAAGCAGGTGTGTTTGACGCCGTGTAAACAGTGCGCGATTAAGTCGGGACTTCGGCCCATCCGGGCCGGTGAATAGCGGGGGGGGGGGGGGGGGGGGGGGGGGGCAATTAGTAGCAATTCTGGTCGTGTCGGGGGCGTAATAGAGGCGTTTGGCAGGAATGGCGACTCGGAGATTTGGCGGCGTTCGGAGAATAGCGGGAGGGCGTCGGACCAGCGTCGCCGTAAATATTTGCGCCGCCCGCTATTCTCCGCCCGTCGTGAATGCGGAGAATCGCGCCCACAGTACCTTGAAGAACAAGGCCAGCAGGCACAAAAAAACACTAGCACCTGCAAGCCTTCCTGCTGGGCACACACCATCTTGACTTTAAAAGATAGCGCCATTCCGGAATCTATAGATTCAAGTCCAGAAACTCCCTCCCTCACAGCACTGTGGGTGTGCCTCCACCATAAGGACTGCAGCGGTTCAAGAAGGCAGTTCACCTCCACCTTCTCAAGGGCAATTATGGATGGGAAATGCTGGTCTGGCCAGAGATGCTCACATACAATGAGTGGATGAATACGTTTACCTGTGCACCTTCTGATCACTTCATTCAGCTTCCTCCAGGCATCACAATTCAAGACTATGATCGCTCAGGCTCGCTGATCCAAACATTTGAATAATTTACTGACATTGGCAGAACCTCAACCACCTGGAAGATTGAGGAAAATAAAATGATGTTACACAGTCATTGTGGGCAGCACAGTAGCACAAGTGATTAGCACAGTTGCTTCACAGCTCCAGGGTCCCAGGTTCGATTTCCAGCTGCGTCACCTATTCGCCCACCCTCGGGGGGGCTAGGAGCGGCGTTGCGTCATTTACGCGCGCTGGGCCTTGGCGCCGCGTAAAAAGCGGCGCCGCGTAAATGACGTGGCCGGCGCCGCGTAAATGACGTCACCCACGCATGCGCGGTTGCCGTCATTCCCGAGGCCGCCCCGCAAGAAGATGGATGGATCTTGCAGGGCGGCGGAGGAAAGGAGGTCCTCCCTTGGAGAGGCGGCCCGCCGATTGGTGGGCACCGATCGCGGGCCAGACCCCACCAGAGGCCCCCCCCCCCCGTTGCAGGAACCAGTCTCTCCCCACAGGCTGCCCCTCTCCCCCCCCCCCCCCCAGCATTCCCGCACAGTTACCGTCGGCACGACCAGGTGTGGACGGCGGCGGCAGGAACCTGTCGTGTTCGGGCGGCCGCTCGGCCCATACGGGCCGGAGAATCGCCGCTCGCCTTTTGCAAACGGCGAGCGGCGATTCTCCAAGCGGCCAGCCGTGATTCTCACTGCGTTGGTTTTGAGGGGGGGGGGGGGGGAGAATCGCGTGTGGGTGCCGGGGCGGCGTGGTGGGAATCGCGCGGCGCCCCGGCGATTCTCCCACTCGGCGTGGGAGGCGGAGACTTCCGCCCAGAAACTTTACACCATGATTATCGGAAGAAAACAGGAAGCTAATCGCTTAGCTTGAAGGGCCAGTCAGTTTGGAGCCGACTCAATTATTTGGCAGTGATCACAGTGGCAGGATCAACTGGATGAATTCAAACCATGGGAGATAACATGTCATTTATTAGTTTAATAAGATTAATTTGGTGCTTCTAACTATGGAATATAGCCGGACACAGAAATTCCAAACAAAATATTTATATTCTGTGGACCATGGAGTAACATAGTTAACTTCTCGGTGCTGAAGTCAGGGACAAAATGTTCCTGTGTCAAGTCACCCATAGTTTTGCTAGATTATTTACACACATAAGGAAATTTAACAGCCTACCATAGATTACTTCTAAGGCCCATTTGTGTTGAAGCAAAATAAATAAAAGCCTTGAAGGCAGTAAATAGTTATTTGTCCTGAAAACTATTATTTTCAGCCCAGGAAAGCAAATAATGAGTGTAACGTTAATGAGGCAATTTCCTACTAAAAATATCAGAGTCACCAATAACGTACAATGCTAAATTGAAAAATCTGATATGCTTTACTGTGTAGGATTAGTTCGAATTGACTTTCTTATTTATTCTCAGGATGTACTCAATACTAGCAAAGAGGGATTTATTGCCTGTTGTGATAAAAGTAGGAATTTCAGGTATATATATTGTATTAGATAGATAGAGAAATACAGCACAGAACAGGCCCTTCGGCCCACGATGTTGTGCCGAACTTTTGTCCTATGTTAATCATAGAATTTTGGACACTAAGGGCAATTTTTCATGGCCAATCCACCCAACCTGCCCATCTTTGGACTGTGGGAGGAAACCGGAGCACCCGGACGAAACCCACGCACACACGGGGAGGATGTGCAGACTCCACACAGACAGTGACCCAAGCCGGAATCGAACCTGGGACCCTGGAGCTGTGAAGCAATTGTGCTATCCACAATGCTACCGTGCTGCCCTTAAGAAGAAGTTAATCTACACTCCATTATTCTACCCTAATCCATGTACCTATCCAATAGCCGCTTGAAGGTCCTCACACCACCCCCACACCCACAAGGTATTATGTGTATCTGGTGCAGTCATAGTTAAAGGTTGGGATTAGGGTGTATATATGACTGCTGCAATTATTTGTTTTTAAATGTCCTTGTTTAAAAGGAAGACAGACACTGTGGCTGCCAAGGTGCAATTAAAATGTTGTAAAAGTAAGATCATAATTCATTCCAACCATGTATATTGTTTAGTGAAATAAGGCTAAAGGAATTTTGTTTATCGAAAGAAGGTTCCCTGGGGAGTAGATAATGAGAAACATTGGATGGGATTTTCTTTCGGCCAATGCCGGAATCAGGAAATGTGATTGGGCGGTGAATCGGTTTTGATGCCAAAATTGTGGCGGGTGGTGGTTTCATGTCAAATCACAATTCTCTGGTGATTACACAGTTCTGGGTATATGCCACATCACATTTACTGCGCCATCCCCCTCTGGGACTGTGCCACCTCCCTCTGTGTCTGCGCCACATCGGCCGGCACCTGGGCAATGCTGCCGACACTTGCATCCATGATCCGCTTTGACTGGGCCATGCTCAGGAACGCTGCTGCAATGTCCAGGTGGCTCTGGCACATGGCTACCTGCTAGAGCAGGGGTGGGAAAACTACGGCCCGTGGGCCACATGTGGCCCGCCAAAGGTCTTTATGCGGCCCACCAAGATCAAGTCATAAAAAAAAAAATGTTTTTAACTTTAAAAATGTTTTTTAAGGTTAATTGGGGGGGGGGTGCTGTTGGGTTACTGGTATAGGGTGGATACGTTGACTTGAGTAGGGTGCTCATTGCTTGGCACATGTGTTTAATGTGAAGTTTCTACTTTAAAATATTAATTAATAAAAATTAATTGCTTTTTTTTCTTTAAACTGAGTTACTTTGTTTTTCAAATAAATGTGTTTCATGTAAAGTTTCTACTTTAAAATATTAATTAATAAAAATTAATTGATTTTTTTTCTTTAAAAACCTTTTATTTTGGCTATTTTAAATATTAATTATTTTACTTAATATACTATGCGGCCCTTTAAAATTGTGAATTTCTGAATGTGGCCCTTGCACGGAAAAGTTTGCCCACCCCTGTGCTAGAGGGAAGCCCTGTGTTGGGACTTGGCCACCGCCTGCACAGAGTGCCCAGGCCATGGGCATACTGTGTTGGCCTGGGTGGCACGTATGGCTAGCACGACCCCCTGCTCCTGCACACAGTTGGACACCTCCACCTGTGCCTTCAGGGGCTGGATGTTTGCTGACAACCCCTCATGCAATCCCTGGCTCTGAGACTCCTTCTGCACGATTGATGGGACTGTTCATCCTGGAAGCCCAAAAACCATCTAGACGACAGCTAGTTCCTGGGGTCAGCCCTTCCTCCGACCATCCGCTCCTTTGGGTGTTCCTACCTCCACCTGCTGGACCAGAGCATGTGCGTGGTGCACACCAGAGAGTATCCCAGGTAGCCTCTTCACTAAAGTGCCAAACCGAAGTGAGTGTCTCTGGGATGGTTGGGATGGTGGAAGGTGTTGGAGACAGCTGTGATGGGAAATTGTGTCATCCTCGGACTCAATGGTTCCTGCCCATTTCGGTGTCATCGTCGCTGTTCAGCACCTGGGGTTCTGGCTCTGGCTGTGGGTGTGGCAGGCGTCGGGGGTGGAGGACACCAGAAGGGGCCATCCCATCACCAGCAGGTCCTCCCAGGCCTAAGACGAGATGCATGATTAGACCCTGGGCCGGGGGGAGCGGGAGGGGTGTGAGTATGTTGGGGAGGGGGTATGTTTCGGAGTGGGGAGTAGGGGTGGTGATGGTGTGGGTGTGGGGGTGGTGTGAGGGCAGTGTGGGGGTGAGGGTGATGTGGATGTACGGGTGGAGGGTGGTCAGGGGGTGTGGCACATGACTCACAGTGAACCGCAACTCAGTAGGGTCTCACTTCCTCGCCCGATGCCGATTTCCAATCTGGTGACTGCCCTTTCCTCGGGCCTGCCGACCACTGCTCCAGGGCCCATTGCTCTGTCACGGTGAGGGGCCACAGGTCCGGTGATCCCCCTCCAGTCTTACACCACTCCCAGCCATTATGATGGCCTTCTCCTGGGGTCTGGGGTAGGGGGGGGGAACCAGAAAATGCATAATAGTAGACAGTCCGATGCATGCAGCCCAGGGTTGGGAAGCTGGTGACCTCAGTGGCCAGGTTACCCAGCCATGGCAGTTATTGGTGCCGACATGTGGTGCAGGACAGGGATTCAGTCGCTCCCCAGGTGGGGTGGGGGGAGGGGGTTACGGGTGTGTGGGTATACCTTATGGACTGCTGAGGAAAACGAGTACTCCCGTTCCCTCAGGTGCAGAAACCTCCAAGGGTCCATCCCTCCCATTTCCACCATTACCCCAGCCTGCGCCTTCGCCCCCCCTGATGGGACCAGCGATCGCGGCCATGACCTGTCCAACCTTGGCTCCTGCACCAAGTTCCAGTCCCCCCCCCCCCGCTATCAGTTCGTGTGTGTCCAAGTCAGGGTGCCCCACACACCTTCATTTGCGAATTCCACATTGTCCCAAGTGGGACCATATACACTTACCAGTGCCACTATCCTCCCCTCCAGCACCCCTGTCACAATCACATATCTACCTACCTGATCTGCCACCACCTTCTCCATCTGGAAGCGTACTCTTTTGCTGACCATTACCGCTACCCCTCGACCCTTCCGTCAAATCCAGAGTGAAACACCTGACTAACCCAGCCCTTTTTAAGTCTCACTTGGTCCTTCACCCTCAAGTGAGTCTCCTGCAGCAGTGCTACATCGGCTTTCAAACTTTTAAGATGCGCGAGCATCCTTGACCTCTTGACCGGACCTCCTAGCCCTCTCACGTTCCACGTGACTATCCTGACTGGGTGTCTCTCACCCCCCCACCCTTCTTATCCACCATCATCATACGACTGGGCCCTGCCCCATGAGCCTGACCCGCCCCTATACATTATTAACATCGAACCCCATCCCCCCCCCCCCACCCCCCCCCCCCCCATATTTCCTCTTGAAAAAACATCTCCCAGCATCAATCCCTTCCCCCACCCCCCTCGCTCGCCTCGTAGGCCCATCGTAGGCCCTGCCAACCAGGCTCCAATGTCTGCAGCCCTCCTCTCACCTCACCTCCGTTCACTAGCCGACTTTAGTTAGCTAGCGCGGGTGGCTCCACCCGCCAAGGTATACCATCCCTTCCCAACCAGTCCCAGAGAAAAAAGAAACAAAAACAGCAATCCAACCCACATAATTCACTAAAATAAGATATAACTGTCGCAACACAGAACGCCAATCAACCCAACCAATAACTTGAACTCTGTAACAATGTGAAGAGAAGTAAATTACAGTATACGTCAGTAAAAAGAAAGTTATAGCATTTATACGTTTTCCACCTCCCCAATGGCAGTCGATAGTCTCTCTTCCAGCTCCGCTCCTCACGTCTGTCCCATGCCTTCTGCCCTCACAAACGCCTCAGCCATCTCCGCTGTCTCGAAATAAAAGTCTTTGGCATCATCAGTCACCCTCAGCTTTGCCGGGTATACCATACCAAATCGCACCCCCTTCTTGTACAGTGCCGCCTTCACTCACCCAAACGCCGCTCGTCTCTTCGCCAACTCCACCGTCAAGTCCTGTTAGATCCGAACTCCAGCACCATCCCACAGCACCTCGCGCTTCTGCTTCGCCCAGCTTAACATCTTCTCCTTCATGCAGTACTTATGGAAGCAGATAATTACTGCTCTTGGCGGCTCATTCACTTTGGGCTTCGGCCTTAATGACCGATGAGCTCAGTCCAGCTCGTACTGGGAGGGGTTCTCACCCTCCCCCATCAACTCCGCCAACTTCTTAGCGAAGTACTCTGTTGGCCTTCTCTGTCCCTTCGGGCAAGCCCACAATTCTCAGATTGTGCCGCCTCGAGTGGTTCTCCAAGTCTTCGAGCTTTGCTCGGAGTCCTCTGTTGACCTCCACCACCCTCCGCAGCTCGTCCCCCATCGAGGTGAACTGGTCGCTGTGCTGCGACACGGCCTCCTCCACTTCCTTCATCTTCTCGCCCTGCTCTCTCACCTTGGCCGATGTCTTTGCCACAGCTACCTGTCATAATATACAACAGTATATCATGGTGCAGACACACACTGATGGACACACACAGGGACCAATCAACATGTACAAACACCACAGCCAAACACCAGTTAGAATACACACACTATAAAGGGAGAGAGCACCACGGTTCCCGTTCATTCTGGGTGCAGCCTCTCAGTGTAACAAGAACTCATCCAACCCAGCACAGACGCACACCACGTGCTGAGAGAATCAACTGGTTCGGACAAGGCTTAGGTCTCTAGTTTAAGGTTGCATCATTTAGACCCACAGTCATCGTGTGTTAGTTAGTTAGTTACAAGTTAGTTAATAAAATTGAGTTGAACCTTCATCAGTGTCTGTTCATCTCTCAAGTCTACACTATCCAACACTTCATGGTACGAGAAGTTGAGGGATGCTAGCACTTCCGAGACCTATCTTTCAGTGATCTGCCTTCCACCAGTCTCACGCCATCCTACAGAATGGACTCCGTTCGCCCTCCGCTGCCTCTCCCCATTGCCGAGAATTGGGGCTCGAACTGGAAACTTTGCAAACAGCGCCTCCAGCTGTACCTCGAGGCCAGGGACTTGGAAGCTGCCTCGGATGCACGGAAGATTGCTCTCTTCCTCGCCACAGCTGGGGACCACGCTCTGCAAATCTTCAACTCGCTCATCTTCGATGAGGGGGTGGACAAATCGAAGTTCAAGACTGTCATTCTAAAGTTCGACAGCCACTGCGAGGTCGAGGTTAACGAGAGCTTTGAGAGATACATGTTTAGGCAGCGAATTCAGGGTAAGGATGAGCCTTTCCAGTCCTTTATCACCCACCTCCGCGTCCTTGCGCAGTCCTGCAACTATGGGTCCACCTCTGACTCCATGCTCCGTGACAAGATTGTTCTTGGTGTTCAATCTGAGCCCCTGCGCCAGCAGCTACTAAAAGTAAAGCAGCTCACTCTCTCTACGGCCATTGAGACCTGTGTGCTTCATGAGCATACCTCCACGCGTTACTCATGTATCCAGGCTGCTGAAACGGCGCGGCAAGCCCCTTACAAGGCAGAACGGGTCCAAAAGATGAAATCTTTTCAGGCTCTGGATCTGAACGATGGCGGCTAATTTGCGCGCTTTACGCGGAGTCCCGCGCTTACACGCAGCAAGCGTGGTGACATCACGGAACGCTCCGGCATGCGGCAACTGCGGCTCCGCCCACTTAAAGCGGCAATGTCCCGCAACGTCCCGGCACTGTCTGCAGCGTGGCAAACGAGGCCATTACGCTACAGTGTGCAGATCTTCCCTGCCTGCTGTTTTTAGGAGGTCCACCCAGCCCCACAGAGACGTCAGGGCTATCCAGCCTGCCAGCAATGAACCTACTCCAGACCTTGCTTCCGACTATGACTGCGATGACCCACAGGTCCCGTTCCAAGTTGGCGTCGTCACCACGAACAGGATGTCCCCCAAGCGTGGCACCAAACCCTTCCACATCCACAGCGTCGGCCAGGATGATGAGTGGCGTGCCACCCTTACGGTCAACCGGTCCCCTGTCAGGTTCCGCCTGGACACTGGCGCTTCTGCCAATCTCATCGCGTCGTCTGATTTTCACAAGCTCTGCGTACAGCCTGCTGTCCTGCCATCTGCCTGTAAATTGCTGGACTACAATGGCAATGCCATCACTGCCAGCGGCTCCTGCCACCTTGAGGTGACACATCATGCTCACACAGTCATTCTCCCGTTCGAGATTGTTGCTGCCTGAAAAGCCTCCTTGCTTGGTGTGCGGGCATGCAAGCTGCTCCACTTAGTGCAGAGAGTACACTCTCTCTCTTCAAGCGATGTGTCTGCAGACTTCAGGGCGCAACTCGACTCCATCATCCAGCAATACCATGATGTCTTCGAAGGGATGGGCACGCCCCCGTACACGTACAAAATCTTACTCAAGCCCAACGCCATGCCTGTCGTTCACGCACCTTGCAGAGGCCCAGCGACCCTCAAGGACTGCCTCAAGCAACAGCTCCAGGACCTCCAGGACCAAGGAGTCATTTCTAGGGTCACGGAACCCACAGACTGGGTCAGCTCCATGGTCTGCGTTAAGAAACCGTCCGGCAAGCTGCGGATCTGTATCGATCCTAAAGATCTGAATCAGAATATCATGCGGGAGCACTACCCGATTCCAAAACGTGAGGAGCTCACGTCCGAGATGGCCCACGCCAAACTCTTCTCAAAACTGGATGCCTCGAAGGGTTTCTGGCAGATCCAACTAGATGAGTCAAGCAGGAAGCTGTGTATGTTCAACACACCCTTTGGCAGGTTCTGCTACAACCGGATGCCATTCAGAATCATTTCTGCGTCCAAAGTTTTCCATCGGATCATGGAGCAGACGATGGAGGGGATTGACGGCGTCCGGGTATATGTCGACGACATTATTATCTGGTCAACCATCCCGCAGGAACACATTGCCTGTCTTAAACGCATTTTCAGGCGCATCCACGAACACAGCCTCCGCCTCAATAGGGCCTAATGCTCCTTCGGCCAGTCGAGTATCAAGTTTCTGGGGGATCACATCTCCCACCAGGGGGTGCATCCGGACGAGGACAATTTTGCAGCAATTACGTCCATGAAGACACCTGAGGACAAGAAAGTGGTCCTCCGGTTCCTGGGCATGGTGAATTTCCTCGGGAAGTTCATCCCGAATCTCGCCTCACACACCACGGCCCTCAGTGACCTGGTTCGCAAAACCACAGATTTTCGATGGCTCCCCGCTCACGAGCGTGAATGGCAGGAGCTGAAGGCCAAGCTTTCCACGGCCCCAGTGTTGGCCTTTTTCGACCCGACCAAAGAGACCAAAATCTCTACTGATGCCAGTCAGTCGGGGATTGGTGCCGTGCTCCTGCAACGAGACGAGGCCTCGTCATGGGCCCCCATTGCGTATGCGTCACGGGCGATGACCCCCACAGAGCAGCGCTGTGTGCAAATGGAGAAAGAGTGTCTTGGCCTTCTCACTGGAGTCATGACGTTCCACGACTACGTCTATGGACTTCCGCAGTTCACTGTTGAAACCAACCATCGCCCG
Organism: Scyliorhinus canicula; assembly: GCF_902713615.1. Lineage (NCBI taxonomy): Eukaryota > Metazoa > Chordata > Chondrichthyes > Carcharhiniformes > Scyliorhinidae > Scyliorhinus > Scyliorhinus canicula. The sequence continues at coordinate 103,567,194 of NC_052148.1, read as the reverse complement.
CTTGTAAGTATTATCAAAAAGGACTTGAATGACATGACGCCTCGCCTCCAGTGTATCCTACTCAAGCTGCGCAGGTACTACTTTCAACTGATCTATACCCCTGGCAAGGATATTGCCGTTGCCGATGCCCTCTCAAGGTCGATCACAACTCCGTGTGATCACGACGGCTTTGTCTGCCAAATAGATGCTCAAGTTCAGCTTGCAGCCTCCCATTTGCCAGCTTCGGATGCACGACTGATGCAAATTCGCCGCGAGACTGCGGCTGATCCACTTCTGCAGCGGATGATGCGTCTAATGTCAGACGGGTGGCTCAAGGGCCAATGCCCACAATTTTACAGTGTCCGCAATGACCTGGTGGTTGTCGACGGGGTGCTCCTGAAATTGGATCGCATTGTTATACGACAAAGCATGCGCCAGCTAGTGTTGGAGCAACGGCATGAAGGCCATTTAGGAGTCGAGAAATATCGCCGCAGGGCCAGAGAAGCCGTCTACTGGCCGGGCATTAACAATGACATCGCCAATGTGGTGCTCAACTGCTCTACCTGCCAGCGTTTTCAGCCCGCCCAACCACGGGAGACCCTGATGCCCCATGAGCTCGTCACATCGCCTTGGACCAAAGTGGGCATCGACTTGTTCCACGCATTCGGCAGGGACTACGTCATCATCGTTGACTACTTCTCCAGTTACCCGGAGGTCATCAGGCTGTATGATCTCACCTTCTCGGCTGTGATCAGGGCTTGTAAGGAGACGTTTGCCCGCCATGGCATTCCGCTGACGGTCATGTCAGACAATGGTCCCTGTTTCGCGAGCCAAGAATGGGCCGGCTTCACCCGACACTACAACTTCGTGCACATCACGCCCAGTCCCCTGTACCCCCAATCCAATGGGAAGGCGGAAAAGAGGGTCTACATAGTTAAGCGGCTACTCAGCAAGGCCGCCGACGTCGGCTCAAATTTCCATCTTGCTCTGCTGGCCTATCGCTCCGCCCCGCTCTCCACCGGCCTGTCGCCTGCTCAGCTACTAATGAACCGCACCCTCAGGACGACGGTGCCATCGATTCTCACTCCCAACCTCGATTATGTCCCCGTGCTCCACCGCGTGCACATGTCTCAACTGCAGCAGAAAGCTTCCTACGACTCACGGGCTGATGACCTTCCCGACATCCATCCACACGACACGGTTCGCATCCACTTCCCGGATGGTGGCTGGTCTGCGCCTGCTGTTGTTCTAAGGCATGTGGCCCCCCGCTCCTTCCTGGTCCGCTTACCGGATGGATCCATTAGGCGCCTCAACCGGCATGCTCTTCGCCTGGTTCCAGAGTCGTCACGGGATCCTCCGACCAGCTCTGCTACTGATCCCGCCATGGACTGTGTAGCGTTTCCGGTCACTCTGCCTGCCCCTGACAGTGCTGCAGCCCTCCCGGCTCCTGATGCGCCAGCTATTGCCCCACCCTTGAGGCGGTCAACCAGAGTTTGTCGCCCACCTCAGAGACTGAACTTATGAACTCTGTACACATGTGGACTTTCTGAAATGTTTTTTTCCCTTCCTTCTTGCATTCGTTCTCCAGTGATTTGTATGTGGGACATCTCACCTACATCGCGCCCTGGCTTTGGGCCTGCCTCCTCGACCTCCATTTGGCTCCGCCCCCGCCGCTCCGACCTCCGCGCACGCTGGGCCCGATGCCTCAGCACCAGCCGCCCAACACCCTTGCGGGGGGCGGAGCCAAATGCGGCCAACCCGCTCGCAAACGCCACCAGAAGTCCAGACTAAGTCAGTAAGGATTATATTCATTCGGGGTTTTGAAGAGTAAAAGGGGATCTCATAAAAACTTATAAAATTCTAACAGGATTAGGCAGGGTAAATTCAGAAAGAGTGTTCCCGATGGTGGGGGAGACCTGTGGCGGGATTCTCCAAGAATGGGGCTATGTCCCCACTCCAGCGTGAAAACGTGGACAAATCACTCTGGACTTTCCTGAAGAAAGTATTCCTCGCAGCTCCGGCTGCGGATACAGGGCCCTGCACTTCCAGTCAGGGTCTGCACATGCACACAGCGGAGGCCTGTGTTGGCCACCCTGCGCGATGTGGCTGACCCACACCGCGGACTGGCACCAAAAGGATAGGCCCCTGAGATTGCACGCACCCACGGATCGGTGGCCCCCGATCGATAACCTGGCCATTTGTGAGGCCGCCCCACCTCTCGGGAAGGATCCCCCCCACCCCCCACCCCCCGCCCCCCCCCACCAGGGCAGCCGTGGACTGAGACTGCAGCCGCAACGCCGAGTTCCCGATGGGTGGGACCATGAGAGAACCACGCCGTCGGGAACTCGGCCAGTTACACTTAGAGAATCGCCTTGGGAGCCTCTGTCAATGACCCCCTACCCGCGCCACGTAGACCGCGTGCGCGCTGTAGCCATCTAAGATGGACACTGGGCTACAAAATGGAGAACTGCTAAGACTGCAGGGAAAAACAGTCATAGTGAGGACAAACAGCTTGCAGAAGACTGTTTTGCATTCTGCACATACAGAAACCAGTTTCTGGCCAGGTGCAGAGTTTCAGCCAAAGGTGCAAATGGGAAACAGATCTGCATAGTAATGAGGTGATCCAGATCCAGACCCCGGACAATAGAAACATTTAAGTATCAATGGATACTTCTCCATAGACGCCCAGACAGAATGGCGCCAAAGCAACCAACACAAAGAGCCGTAGGGACCGCCCAACCCATCGAGGAACGACCCTCAGATTGGGGAGTTTGAAAGATATCGATTGGGAAAGACCCAATCGATACCTAGCAGGTGAAAGAACCCGCCCCAAGGGGCACGGACTTCTAGGACCTATAAGAATAGATCCCGCACATGGTTCGGTCTGTTTGCTCCAACTGTTGCTTTCAGACTCCGGCCCAGACTTGTTACATCGCATCCTGACTCCAGTTTCATCACCGGCCATTGAGCATCAGCCATCGAACTGTAACTGCCAACACAACGATCGCTACGTGATCCAGACCTTGCTAGATCTTGACAACTTTGCCAATCAGAAAGTTGCAGACCAAGAACGGGACGAAGGCCTTGCTCCCTGACCTTGCCTGTTCCTGTCTAGATAAGTATTTAGTTGTTTAGTATTAGAAGTAAGTTAGTCTCTTTAGCGTATGCATGTGTATTTATTATATTTGTTATAATAAACACCAATCGTTTGGACTTACTAATCGGTGTACGGATTTATTACTTTGAACCTGACCTTGATATACTTGTGACGGTGTCTCAATACGGCACCTGGCGACTCCGAGCATAATTACACATACAGAGCCATAGTACTGTTAAGCACACGGCCTTTAAATGGAGGCGTGTTAATCACACTCCAGTAAAATGAGCAACAGCGTGATTCACGGTGATTCTCCAGGGACCGGAGAATCGCAAGAGCACCGTCGTGCCGGATTTCGGCGTCGATGCCCATTCTCCACCCCCGTGCCGATCGCGATTTCGGCACGGAGGCTCAGAGAATCCCGCCTCAGAACTAGGGGTCATAGTTTGAGGATAAGGGGTAAACCTTTTAGGACTGAGATGAGGAGATATTTCTTCAGCTGGAGAGTGGTTAACCTATCGAATTCACTATCAGAGAAAGTAGTTGAGGCCTAAATGTTGTGTAATTTCAAGAAGGAATTAGCTGTTGGGGCTAAAGGGAGGAATGGATATCGGAGCAAGGCGGGATCAGGGTAATGAACTTGATCATAATGAATGGCGGAGCAGGCTCGAAGGGCCTGATTCTATTTTCTATCTATGTTTCTATGTATGAAGCATATTTCAATTAATTTGAGAAAATAGCTAAACAATTGAATTGGCCGAAGACCATGTGGGTGTTGTTGGTTCAAACAAAGTTGGTAGGCAGAGCTAGTGATGTGTTTGCATCACTAACAGAGGAGGTTTCTAAGGATTATGGTGGTGAAGAAAGCCATACTAAGTGCCTACGCACAAGTGTCAGAAGCCTACAGACAGAAGTTTAGAAATCTAAGAAATGAACCACGTCAGACCTGTATAGAATTTGAAAGAACCATACAAACTAATTGTGAAAGCTGGCGAAGAGTACTAAAAATAAACCTAACGTACTTGGCTCTTCGGGAGATAATTATTTTGGAGGAATTTAAAGATTCACTTCCCACAGTACTGACAAATCACGTGGAGGAGCAACGAGTTAGAAATGCTAGACTGGGCACAGAAATGGTTGACGATTTTGAATGGGTTCATAAAGCAAAATTTTATGTTCAACATCAATTTCAATCTGCCAAGGAGCAAAATTGGGGAAATTAAAAATTCACAGGTGGTCAATGCAAAGGAGACATAGTTAGTGGTGTTAAGGAGAGTATGCCTCAGGGTAAAAAGAGATACGAAAACTTAAGTGTTTTCATTGTAATAAAGTTGGACATGGGAAGTTGCAGTGTTGGTGTCTTAAGAAAATTACTGGGAAGACAGACTGGGTAAGGCAGGATAAGCCAGTGGGGTTTATGTAAGTGTCTGGACAAACCACAGACCCAGTGGAAGAGGTGCAAGAGAGTGTACAGCCTGCTCAGAGGTTGGTGGATATGCAGATAGAACGTTTTAAGGATTTTATCTGTGCGGGTAATGTTTACTCATGTGTACAAGGTGGAGTAGATAAGGAGATTAAGATCTTACAGGATACAGGAGCAAGTCAATCTTTAATGGTGAGAGATAAGGAGACATGAGGTTTGGAAGGAGCATTGTCGGAAAAGATGGAATTAGGGGGATTAGTGGTGAAAGCAGTAACGTGACACTGTGTAAGGTAAAGTTAGAAAGTCCGGTGAAAAGTGGTGAAGTGGGAGCAGGAATAATAGAAAAAATATCATTTTTAGGGGTAACATTTATCTCGATATTGATAGAGTTGGATCACAGGTGGGAGTGCAGCCTACTGTGGTTGAAAAGCCATTGAAAAGTTAAATAACAGTAATGTTGTAAGAAGTATATCTGGGAGTGCTTCCTAATTGTGTGGTGACCCACAGGTTGAGACAGGAGGAAGAGAACTTGAGGAGTGCTGATGGGGAGGCTGAGGTTCAATTGTCAGAAGTAATGTTTGATCAGATGGTTAGTCAAGAGCAAGAGCAGGTGGTGCATGAATTGTCAGGAACCATGTTCGATCAGATGGGTAGTGAAGAACACGAGCAGGTTGTGGATGAAGCAATGTCTTTAGTTCAAGCAAGTTGGTTAAATTACAACAAAAAGGTTCAGAGATAAAGAAGTTAAATCAGAAAGCATATGGGGAAATGGAATTTGTGTATACAGTATACCATACTGTTATTACATGAGAAATAATGTTTAATGAGAAAATGGAGACCGTTACATATTCAAGCAGATGAAAATGGGCAGAAGTTCATCAAGTGGAATTACTGGTGGTTAATAGAAAGGAGGTTTTGCAGTAGTGAGTGGGGTTCCAGTACATTTAGGGGTGAGGAAAACTCAAGCAAAAAAACAGATACATTTTTATTGGTTTGGACTGCATAAGGGTGTAGTTGAATGTTTCCGTACATGTCAAACATGTCAGGTTATAGGGAAATCTCAGGCAGTAATCAAACCAGAACCTTTAATTCCCACTAACACATTTGAGGAACCATTTACGAGGGTCCAAATTGAGTCTGTAGGACCCCTGCCTAAAACCAAAAGTAGGAATTAGTATCTGTTGACCATAATGGATATGTCCACTAGATTTCCGGAGGCAATTTCATTAAGAAACATTAAATCTAAGAGAGTTGGAGAGGAGCTAACCAAATTCTTTACTAGAATAGGACTACCAAAAGAAATTCAATCAGATCAGGGATTCAATTTTATGTCGAAGTTATTCAAGGAAGTGATGGTTAGCTTAGGAGTAAAGCAATTTAACTCAATGGCATATCATCTGGAATCACAAGGGGCATTGGAAAGATGATATCAAACTCCAAAGACCATGTTGATTCCATTCGTACCATTTGCAATTTGCACCGAATGAATCAACTAAATTCAGTCCATTTGAATTGATTTTTGGTCATGAGTTGAGAGGACCACTTAAATTGATCAAAGAGAATTTAGTGGGTCAGCGGTCAGAGACTACGTTGTGGCCTGTGTCAAACATTAGGGAGAAATTAACCAGGGCTTGTGAGTTGGCTCGAAAGCACTTAAAATTCTCACAACATATGATGAAGAAAGAAATCAAAAATTTGTACTTTTGTTAGTGGGGAGAAAGTACTGGTATTGTGACCAATGGTAGGTGAATCATTCAAAGCAAGATTTAGTGAAGTGCATCAGATTGAAAGGAAATTGGGTGAGATAAATTATTTGATGAGAATGCCAGACAGGAGGATTCTCAGAAGGAAAGAAGGAGGAAGTGATGGTAACTCAGGGAGCAGAGATAAATCCAGACAATTCTGAATTTAACATTCCCCAAATTAAATTGGATAATGAGGAAGTATTCAAAAATTGAGAGAAATCCTTCCGGAGGAAAATCAAAATGACTTAATTACAGTCACATAGAACTGTATGGAGGGATAAATTGGGAAGCACAAAACTAATTACACAGAAATGGAAGATGGCTTGGAAAGACGGATTCGGAAGAAAGCTGACCTGCAGTATCAAATTGCACAGGAACTTCATACGAGCAGTGGTCTGAGTTAGAAGAGGAGCAACAACACCTTCAACAAGAGAGAGAACTATTCACAAAACAGGTTGCAACGAAAGAAAGTGCAGAAACTGTGGAGCTCCAAGAGACGTCAAATTCTTAATCATAGGGGCGGCATGTGGCGCAGTGGATAGCACTGGGACTGCGTCTGAGGACCATGTTCGAATCACGGCCCTGGGTCACTGTCCATGTGGAGTTTGCATATTCTCCCCATGTCTGCATGGGTTTCACCCCCACAACCCAAAGATGTACAGGTTAGGTGGATTGGCCATGCTAAATTTCCCCTTAATTGGAAAACAAAAATAATTGGGTATTCTAAATTTATTTTTAGAAAAGAGAAAAAAAAAAACTTCATCATAATGATGACACTATGATCTGGTCAGGAGAGACAGATGAAGAACTGAAGCTGTCTCACTCTTTCTCAGAGAGCATCATCTGTGGTGGAATAAGGAATCTGGAGGCTGAAGTAGCCAGAATATTCAACAAACTTTGTCCCATGAGGAGAGATTGAACAGTTTAGGCCTATACTCTCTAGAGTTTAGAAGAATGAGGGGAGATCTAATTGAGGTATACAAGATGCTAAAAGATATGGGTAAAGTAGACGTGGAGCTGATGCTTCCCCTTGTGGGACATTCTAAAATGAGAGGTCATAATCTTACCAAATTTAAAACAGATTTGAGGAAAACTACTTCTCCCAAAGGGTTGTGAATCTGTGGAATTCGCTAGCCCAGAGTGCGGTGGATGCTGGGACAGTGAGTAAATTTAAGGAGGAGTTAGACAGATTTTTAATTGGTAATGGGTTGAAGGATTATGGAGAAGGGGCAGGACAGTGGAGTTGAGGCCAGGATGGGATCAGCCATGATCACATTGAGGGTGTTAGGCTCGGGAGGCTAAATTGCATATTCCTGCTCCGAGGTCATGTGTTCTAGGGAGGAGATGCTCTAGCTGATTTCGCAATCCAGCTCTTGGTCTGTAGCATTGTAGATAGCAGATGAGGAACATGTCAGCCATGCTAGAATGGTGCAGCAGACTCGATGGGCTGAATGGCTTAATTCTGCTCCTATATCTTATGAATTTATGAACTTATGAATAATATATCGTACGGACTGTAAATTGTATATAATGGTAAGAAATATTTAAAGTTAGAAAGAGTTCAGAAAATGAAGCCATTTGTGTATATTGATGGGGTGACTGGGAGTTGTCAGGAAATTGGATCTAAAATTTTGTGAGCAATTTAGGGGCTAACAATCTGAGGGTAAAACTGCTAGCACTGAGTCAGAGTTAAACACCCACACCTGGTCTGAGTTAAATTCTCCCATTCAGACTTAAACTCGTTGATGGGAATAAACAGGATACCCCTGTTGAGCCGGGATGATTCATTCAAGATCCATTGTCCTTCGGGCCACTGTTGTCTGACCAGCCATTAGCCCATTATGGAGTCTGATTGCTTCTTTCGTCCCTAAAGTGAAGGTTTGTTGCATATTCTTAGCATAGCCCTGTTCTTTTGTGTAAACAGGAGTGGGTGATCAAAAGTCCAGACAGCGATGATGAGTTCAAGTCTGGACACATCTGAACAGAATCATCTTTGAGGAGCTGGGCAGAGCTCAGAGAAATAAAATAATCCTGTTCAAACAGATGGGGGACAGAGGATTTGGAGAATGATTAGGAGAGGCCATGAAAAGACTGCCACAGAGACAGGCTTTCAGACAGGAGCTTCACTACCAGCAGGAATATATTCTGTAATGCAAGTATCATTTTTGCCTGCTTGCATAACTGGAGTTGACGAGCTGTTTAATGGGAAATTATATGTTAAGGTTAAGAGGTACAAGTAAGCTGTTCTTGTTATGTCTGAAGTTTAACATTTAAATATTGGTTTTCTTTTGATTGTAATAAAGTTTTGTTTGTAAAAATAACCACGCCCTATTTCTCATGGAATCATCCAGGAGCGAATCGATCTTTTCACACAGTCTTAAAAAATACAGAAAAATGTTGCGATTCTGGTCCAGTGTCATAGCCATTGTTGGGATCTGGCCTGATGTCCATAACACAGCTGATGGTGTTTCTGTGATATTGATGGTCTTGTCCTTGTGACCAGCCAAAATGGTCTTTTGGGCAGGCACCAAGCATATCAAGAGACTCGGTCAGGAACATGCAGAGATGCAGTTGAGGCATTGGAGGGAGTGCATAACCTCTAAACGGAGAGACGGAGGGATCACTGTTGCCCAGTAAGCCAGGCCCTAAGTCATGGGTTTGAGATCCTGGTCCTAAAATCCCATTGATAAGCAGCAGGAATAGAGAGCCCCGCTACCAGCGAACAGTATGCCATCGAGAAACACGAAGCTGGAGGACCGGAGAATCCAGCCAATAATTAAAAAGCTTAAAATGACCCTTTATTTCAAGAGGGCAGAAAGTTGACAAGGCAACAAGACTGAATGAGATGCATCCAAGAATATTGTAAGAGATCTTACAACACCAGGTTAAAGTCCAACAGGTTTGTTTCGAATCACTAGCTTTCAGAGCGCGGATCCTTCATCAGGTGAGTGAAGAGGTGGGTTCCACAACCACATATACAGACAAATTCAATGATGCATGTGGATACTTTCAATGCAAGTTTTTTTGGAATCTTGTCTGCTTTCTTGCATCTTTGCAGAAACTTGATGTCAGTGTCTATATGCGTAATCTTCTTGGAGATCCTCTCCACGTTGAGCGGAGAAACTATGACATCTTCTTCGCAACCTTCAACACATCACTGATGAAGATGAACATCTTGCCAAGGCCATCCCCACACCCCAGCTACTTGCCTTTGCACTACAACAGCACAACCTCAAACAGACCATTGTTTGCAGCAAACAACCCAGCCTTCAGGAGAACAGCGACCACAGCACAACACAACCCTGCCATGGCAACCTCTGCAAGACATGCCAGATCATCGACATGGGTACCACCATTACACGTGAGAACACCACCCACCAGGTATGCGGTACATACTCGTGCGATTCGGCCAACATTGTCTACCTCATACGCTATAGGAAAGGATGTTCCGAGGCGTGGTAAATTGGCGAGAACATGCAGACGCTGCGACAACGGATGAAAGGTCATTGTGCGACAATTGGCAGGCAGGAATGTTCCCTTCCAGTCGGGGACATTTCAGCAGTCAAGGGCATTCAGCCTCTGATCTTCGGGTAAGCGCTCTCCAAGGCGGCCTTCAGGATGCGCGACAACGCAGAATTGCCAAGCAGAAACTGATAGCCAAGTTCCGCACACAGAACACTGGAACCTTGGATTCATGTTGCATTACATTCACCCCCCTACCATCTGGCCTGAGCTTGTGATATACTACCAACTGTCCTGGCTTGAGACAATTCACAACTCTTTAAGCTGTGATTATCCCCCTCGCAAGTCACTCCGTCTGGACCTGTAAATACATAATTACCTGCAAAGACTCTCATTCAAAGTATCATCTTGCATCATTGACTTTGTCTATATATATGTGTCTGGAACCCACCTCTTCATTCACCTGAGGAAAGGGCTGTGCTCCAAAAGCTAGTGATTCAAAACAAACCTGTTAGACTTTAACCTGGTGTTGTAAGACTTCTTACTGTGCTGACAGCAGTCCAACGCCGGCATCTCCATATCCAAGGATATTAATGGAAGTGAGAATGGAAATTGCAGGGGCGCTGGCCATAATCTTCCAGTCGTCGCTGCACACAGGGGAAGTGCCAGAGGACTTGACAGGGCAAATGTTGCGCCCTTGTTCAGAAAATGCTGTAAGGATATCCCCAGCAATTACAAGCCAGTCATTTTACCATCAGTGATGGACAAGCTTCTAGAAACAATGAGTCGGGATTGAATTAGTAGACACATGGAAACATATGAGTTGATTAAGAAGAATCTAAAGAGTAATCATGCTTTAACTAACTTTCTGAAGTCTTTTTTGGAGGCAACAGAAAGGGTCGATGAGGGCAATGCTGTTTTTCTGTTGCGGTGTGACAAACAAATGCGATGTGAGAAAGGCTTTTTTCACACAGTGAGTGCTTCGGATCTGGGATGCACTTCCTGGAAGTGTGGTGGAGGGAGGCATTCAAGAGGCCAGCAGGTTATTACTTGAATAGGTGTACCAGAAAAAGGTAGTGGAATAGTACTAAGCTCATTTGGAGAGCTGGTGGGCCATGATGGGTCAAATGGCCACATCTGTACCATAACAATTCTGTGATTCGGTGAACACAAAGGAATGGAAGTGATGCTGCATTGTATAAAATCCATGGACTACTCGGTACCACATTCAGCACTGGGCACTGCACCTCAGGAAAGATATACTGGCCTTGGAGGGAGTGCAACATGGATTCATCAGAATGGTAATGAAGCTAAAAGGATAAAAGTTTGAGGACAGATTGCTTTGACTTGGCTTGTATGTCCTTAAATAAAGCAGATTAAGGGTGATGTAATTGAGATATTTAAGATGATAAAAGGAGCAGATAATAGAGATAGAAACAATTTCTTCTGAACATGGAGTCCAAAAGGACACATACCTTAAAATACAAGGACATTCTTGGTGATGTCACAAAACAATTAGTTCCATAAAGGGTAGCAGAAATCTGGAATTCTCCCCTCAATAAGCTTTTGTGGCTAACTCAGTTGAAAATTTCAACACTGAGACTCTTAGGGCAAGATCTAATGGAAAGGTATCTGGACGCAATCTACCAGCCACGCTGCGCCCAAAAGGCAGTGCACCACGGCGCAACGTGGCTGGTAAATGCCAGGAGACCCCGCTACCGGGATCTACTGGCTCGCCATGCCTACATGTCTAACGCGATCTCGCAAGATATCGCAATGTGAAGCCCGCCCATTGTGTATGGGATCAGTTTTTTGCTAATCAGATGGCCTCACTCTAATATGCAGTTCTCTGAGGTAATCAAGATGTTGGGATTTGTCCCCTCGGATGAGTGCTGTTCATTATTGGTCCCCACAAATGAGGACATTTCGCTGTCCTCTGGATTGGTCTATGGTCCCTCCCCCATCCCCATATGTAGTTCTGGCTGCTCCGATACCCCGAAGATTGCCACTATTGGGCATGCCTTCACCCTCACCCCACAACCTTGGACATTTCCTCGGCGAAGGCTGTCCAGAACCAAGCAAGTTTGGGACAAGCCCAGAACATGTGGGTGTGGTTGGCCGGGCCCCTCTGGCTCCGTTCACATTTATCCTCCACCTCCAGGAAGAACCTGCTCATTCGGGTTCTGGTCAAGTGTGCTCTGTGCACCACTTTGAGCTGCAGTAGGCCGAACCTTGCCCAGGAGGAGGTGGAGTTAGCCCTGCTCAGTGCTTCGCTCCAGAGTCCCCATCCTACCTCTGTCCCCAGTTCGTCCTCCCATTTTTGTCTGGTCTCGTCCAGTTCGAGCTCTGTCCAGTAGCTGTCCATATATTTTCCCACATAACCCCCCCCCCCCCTTGCTGTTTGTGCTATCAGGTCCTCTAGTAGTGTGCTTTCTGGGGCCCCAGGGTACCCTACTGTCTCTTTACGGAGGAAGTGTTTTATTTGGATGTTGGATAATTTTCACTTCCACATCAGTTCGTCCAGTGTCACCAGTCTGTGCCCTCCGTAAAAGTCCCCGACCGTCAGTGTGCCCCCGTCCCGCCTCCATCTTTTGAAGGTGGTATCAAGCATGGCTGGGGGGAATCTGTGATTGCCGCAGATAGGGGCCATGGGGGATATTTTAGTTAGCCTGAAGTGTTGTCTCATGTTCACGTTCTCAGTGTGGCCACTACCACCGGGCTCGTTGTGTACCTTGTTGAGGAGGATGGGAGTGTTGCTGTGGCCAGGGCCCGGAGGGTTGTTCCTTTGCAGGAGGCCTCTTCCACTGTACCTAGTCTATGCCGGGTTCTTGTACCTATCCCGTCACTCTTTCCGCTGTTGCTGCCTCGTGGTAGTATTGTAGGTTTGGGAAAGCCAAGCCCCCTTTGATTTTCCTTCTTTGCAGTGTCAGTTTGGGAATTCTCGGCTCCTTAACCCCCCCCCCCCCCAAACTCCCCAACACACAAGCATCATGATTAGACTGTCTACATTTTGGAAAAAGGCCTTGGGAATGAAGATCACTATGGATCTAAACAGGAAGAGGAACCTCGGCAGGATGTTCATCTTGATCATCTGCACTCTCCCCGCCAGGGAGAGTGGGAGTGAGCCCCACGGTTGAAGGTCTCTTCTTACTTCCTCCACCAGGCTGGTCAGATTCCACTTGCGGATCAGGTTCCACTTGACGTCCCTGGCTATCTGAATCTCCAGGCAACGGAATCTGTTCTGGGCTGTTTTGAACGGGAGCCCCTCCAGCTCTCTCCCTCCCCCATATGGGTTCACTGTGAATGCCTCACTTTTGACCAGGTTACGTTTGTAGCCCGAGAAGGTTCCAAACTCTTTCAGTATTTGCAGTATTGCCTTCAGCCCCTCCTGTGGCTTCGAGACATAGAGGAGCAGGTCATCTGCAGAGAGTGAGACTCTGTGCTCTCTGTCTCCTCTCCGGATTCCCTTCCAGCTTTTTGAGTCCCGCAGGGCTATCGCCAGGGGTTCGATCGCTAACGCGAACAAGAGTGGGGACAGGGGGCAGCCTTGTCTTGCTCCTCTGTAGCTGGAAGTATTCAGAGCTGGTGGTGTTAGTTCAGACACTCGCTTTGGGAGCGTTGTACAGGAGCCTCACCCAGGCTGTGAATCCCGCTCCTAGCCCAAACCGTTCCAGTACCTCGAGGAGGTATTTCCATTCGGCTCTGTCAAAGGCCTTTTCTGCGTCCAGGGAGACGATCACCTCTGGTGATCTCTCCTGGGGGCAGGGGAGGGGGGTTGGTCAATATTATGTTCAGCAGCCGCCTGATGTCCGCTGTGAGCTGCCTACGCTTGACAAAGCCTGTTTGGTCCTCTGCGGCCACCTCTGGTATGCAGCCCTCCAGCCTTTTGGCCAGGACCTTTGCGAATATTTTCGCATCCACGTTCAGCAGTGAACTGGGCCTGTATGATCCACATTCCATCGGGCCTTTATCTTTTTTGGGCATGAGTGAAATTGTGGCCTGCGCTAGCGTGGGGGGGGGGGGGGGGGGGGGGCAGAGTGCCCCTTGCCGGTGAGTCCGCAAACAGGTGCCTTAGGTGAGGGGCCACGGCTGTTGCAAGTTTTTGTATATGTTTGCCAGGAACCAGTCGGGTCCCGGTGCCTACCCCGCCTGCATGGAGCTAATGCTCTCCATGCAATCAAAGACTCCTGATGACCTGGGAGAGTCTCCGGGTGCTGTTCTCCTTGGCCCACGTTTGTGTAGACCAGTACTGAATGGCACCTGGCATAGGACTCCCGCTTAACCCAGTATACATTCTGTATAGAACCAATGAACCCTATGCTGAGAGTAATATATGTTTAAAATGTTTTACAGAAACTATCATTCATCAAAATTGTTTTCACTACAGCCCAATAAAAGTTTTAGTCATCCTCACACTTTAAAGCATCAATATCATATTCTGTATTTAACTAAATATTGTGAAATTATAGGAAGAGATCAGAAAACCAAAGCTATCAATCAAGCAATGTTTTCACTGGGTTCAGCTGTTTCAACACTCTAATGGATGTGTGGGCTTTCAACCAAGCCTTGTTAACCTATTTTTTCAAGTGCCAATTTGTTTTCATGTTTCTGTTCTCAGACAGAGCTGACCTTTATTCAGCTATTAACACTTACTTTGGATCAAAGCTTTGTTTCTTTGCTACTATTCCACTTCTTCCCGACCACCCCCATTTCTTTTGTATTTAATCTCCATCCTCTAACCTATTCTTGGCGTGGGGTTGGGCGCAGCTGCGTGAATTGAATTTGGCCCGGTTTGTGGAGCAGATGAAGGGGGATTTTAAGATGTGGGAGGTGCTGCTGTTGTTGCTGGCGGGGGGGGGGGGGGGGGGGGGGTTGTTGTTGACAGTGAAGATGGGTCTGCTGCCGAGGCTCTTGTTTGTATTTCAGAACCTCCCGATCTTTGTCCCAAAGTCATTTTTTAATGCATTGATTTTGGGGAAGACCCCGAAGGTTAAGAAGGCACTTTTGGAATCGGGCCCAGGATGGGGGGGGGGGGGGGGGGGGGGGGGGGGGGGGGCTGCTGAATATAATGAATTATTACTGGGCGGCCAACATCACTGTAGTTAGGAAGTGGGTAGAGGGGAAAGGGTCGCTATGGGGCAGATGGAGGCAGCCTCTTGCAGGGGAATGGGTTTAGGGGCACTGTTGATGCCGCCTCCGCCGTTCTCGCTGGCCAAATGCTCCGTGTGCCCATGGTGTCAGCCTTGAGAGTGTGGGGGATAGTGGAAGCAGCGTTAGTAATTGGAGGGTGCCTCAGTGTGGGCACCGGTTTGTGACATCCACAGGTTTGCACCGGAGGCGGGGGGGGGGGGGGGGGGGGGGGGGGGGGGGCGGGGGGGGGGGGGGCGCGGGGGGGTTGGTGGTGATGCTGGACGCAAAGTTTCGGAGGTGGAGGACCTGGAGGAGGAAAATGAGCTGCACAGTGGGAATGGGTTTAGATACTTACAGGTCTGGGACTGTATGAGGAGGCACGTGCGGTCCTTCCCCGTGTTACCGCCCTCGGGTTTGCAGGATGAGGTGCTGTGGAGGGAAGGAGTAGGGAAGGGGAAGGTGTTCGAGATTTATAAGGATTTATAAGGATATGGACTCGGAGGGAGCCATGATAGGAGATGTTGAATGGAAATGGGAGGAGGAGCTGGGCGGGCGAGGTGGAAGCTGGGACGTAGGAAGAGTGCCTGTGGGAGGTGCATGCGTCCTTGTCGTGTGCAAGGCTCAGCCTTATTCAGTTCAAAGTAGTTCACGCGGCGCATATTTAGGCAGCTAGGATGAGTAGGTTCTTTGAGGGAGTAGAGGACAGGTATGGAAGGTGCTTGGGGAGGTCTACGAACCATGTCCGCATGTTCTGGGAATGTTTGAAACTGAAGGGGTTCTGGCAGGAGTTTGCGGACATATTGTCCGAGGTGTTGGGGGTGAAGATGGTCGTGAATCCAGAGGTAGCAATATTTTTTAATATAAATTTAGAATACCCAATTCATTTTTTCCAATTAAGGGGCAGTTTAGTGTGGCCAATTTACCTACCCTGCACATCTTTGGGTTGTGGGGGCGAAACCCACACAAACACGGGGAGAATGTGCAAACTCCACACGGACAGTGACCCTGAGCCGGGATCGAACCTGGGACCTTGGCGCCATGAGGCAGCAGGGCCAATCCACTGCACCACCGTGCTGCCCCTAGAGGTAGCAATAGAGGTGTCAGAAGACCTGGGAATCCAGTGGGTGAGAGAGGCCGGTGATTTGGCCTTTGCCTCCCTGATAGCCCGGTGATTTGATTAGATTTGATTTATTGTCACATGTACCGGAGTACAGTAAAAAGTATTTTTCTGCGGCCAAAGGAATGTACACGGATTTTGCTTGGGTGGAGGGACTAGGAGCCACCAAAATTGTGGGTGTGGGTGCGTGACCTGGTGAAATTCCTAAAGTTGGAAAAGATTAAGTTCGACTTGAGTAGGTTGGTTGATGGGGTTTGCCCCGAGGTGGAAGCCATTCATTGATTTCTTTGAGGAGAATTGAGGTTTAGGTAGAAGGGGGCGGGGATAAGGGGGTTAAAATGGGAAGGCAGGAGGGGAGGAGGGGAAGGGCAGTTGTGGTGTTGGTTATTTCTAATGTTTCACTTGCTCTTATTTGTGGTGTTTGTTGTTTATATAAATGCCTTAATAAAATATTTTAGAAAAAGAAATTTCGAGAGGGGCCAAAAACAGGATTTGAGCTGGTGAGATGTTGGAACACGATGGGGCGGCATGGTAGCACAGTGGTTAGCATTGTTGCTTCACAGCTCCAGGGTCCCAGGTTCGATTCGTGGTGTGGGTCGCTGTCTGTGCGGAGTCTGCATGTTCTCCCCGTGCCTGGGTGGGGTTCCTCCGGGTGCTTCCGCAGTCCAAAGATGTGCAGGTTAGGTGGATTGGCCATGCTAAATTGCCCTTAGTGTCCAAAAAAGGTTAGATGGGGTTAGTGGGTTATGGGGATAGGATGGAGGTGTGAGCTTAAGTAGGGTGCTCTTTCCAAGGGCTGGTGCAGACTCGATGGGCCGAATGGCCTCCTGCACTGTAAATTCTATGATCTATGATCTATGTTCCTGGTCTCTCGCGATGACATGATCAGGTTCACAGCCAGGAAAGCTGAGACCTGAATTGAATGAGTTTCAATGCATTTTAATGTCATTAGTGTGTTTAAAGTCGAATTTACAGACCTCATTGACTCTTCCCACCCATCAGGCATGACGTCATGTGAATTACTACTGCTCTTTAAAAATGGGAACGAGACGCCACGACGACAGGGAGGAAGAAGGTGAGCACCCCCCTCCACCTTGTGCCAGGGTGTACAAGGGGACTGTTATGGCTTGCAGCTCCATAGTGGGAATGGTTCAAGGGTTTTGCGGGGGGGGGGGGGGGGGGGGGGGGTGATGGGGGATTGGGGGCTTGCTCTGGGATGGGGGTTGCGGATGTTGTTAGTTATCCTGAAGCCTGCAGGCTGTGTATTTAAAATTCATGCAGTGGCTGTCCAGGAATCTTAATGTAAAGGCCTGACAGCAATGTGATCGCAGGATCAGTAAGAACGGTGCCTCTTAATCTTGTCTATCTCTGATTTGGAGAGTAATTGTGCCGTCTAACATTCCTGCTCATCAAACTAATTGGCCATCATGAGTTAACCTTTAACAATGTCAGCTGGCCACAGTCTCACGTCAAGGATACAGGTGAAAATTCATTGTCCAACGATAAAAGGTTGGGTGCAGAGGATCGAGAGGGAAGCATAATTGCCAGATCCCAGCACCCTTAGCCCTCAATATTTACATAAGCGTCCAGTTGCCCCTGCCCATGAGGGATGGGCGACCATTGAAACAACCTGTCAAACCCCCAGTGATGTATATATTAATGGAGAGGACAATCAGAGGGGAGGCCACAGGCGACTCTAAAGGGCCGAAGGCACAGACCAGAGTCGGTCAAGCAATGAAGTAGGAACTGCACCAGACATATGAGGAAATGCTAGCAACCATACGAGATGTAGGAATGGTAACTTTCAGGACCGGAAGGACAAAGGGTGAGGGAAGGGTCTGAAGGTAACCGGCTAGGACACTAACCTTACTCTCTCTCCCTCTCTCTCTTTCTCTCTCTCTCTCTCTCTCATTCCTCACAGCTTTCCAAGAGATATCGAATGAAACCAGTAAAGCTGGCAATTCTGCTTATAACAGCGCTGGAGGAGCATGGGCAAGCACATATGCCAGCAGGAATGAGCGGCTGCACCCAGGGAGAACAAAGTGCCAGGAGGCATGAGGGCCGTAGGGCAGGGTCAAGAGCCGGATGCAGCAAGAGCAGACCAAGGGGCTCGCAGATGAAAAAGAAGGCCAAGGGTTTACTGGACCTGGGTGTCCTTCATGGACAACGTGTGATGCAGGAAACTTTGCCTCAAAAGGGAGACAATGTGGCACCTGTGCGACATTCTAGCCAACTTGGTACCAGGTGAAGGAGGAGGGCACCCTAATTAATTATCATAATCCTTCCCCCATAAAATCAAAGCAATTATGAGTTACCTGAAGTGAAATGATTCTGGAGTGGGGTTGATGGTGATAGTGGTGTCACTGTTCGGTATATCAGAGACCTTTTATGAAAGATTTTTTTTAAAGTGGAATTCTTTTTAACATAAACGTTTCTCAGTGATGATGTTAAGAGTAAATTACATAATTAGCATTTGCAAAACTCCTTAGTTCGAAGTAATGTCTGAACATTTTCAGACTGAGAAAAGAAAAGTTATTTGACTATTGCCATTCTAAACATAAATTTTAAAGCTAGTGTATATTAATTTTGAAACTGCACGTTGTTATTCCTGTACTAATGACACCTCCTTTGGGGAAAAACATTAAAATAAGTGATAAAATATGTACTGGTATATCTTTGGCAATGTTTCCTTCACCATTTACTCCAATCATCCAAGATCAATTTGACTAAATTAAATTTGCATCGGTCTCATTAGTTGATTTGTTAAATGCTTTTAGCCCTCAACCATATTGTATCAAGAAATATGAATGCATTTGTAAGCGTTTAAAATTTTTATTGTGTCAATTTTCTAAAATGTTCAATTTAGCGCATATTATTTGTAATGGATTAATCTTCTGATGGTTGCTTGAGCTTTATTTTAATTTTAATGATACACTGCAGCATGCAAAATATCAAATTGGATTTGATCGGCTGGAATTTTCCAGCCCTTCGCACTACAGGGAATTGTCATGGGCAGGACGGAAATTTGACGGACAATTTAAAGGTGCGTTATCCTCAGGTGGGAATTTCTGATCTTGGGGCAGACATGACCGGAATATCCCGCCCACAGATTTCAATAGCTCACTGGCCCCGGGATGGGAGAGTGGGGGGTGGGGGTGGGGAGGTGGGGGGGGGGGGGGGGGGGGGGGGGGCGGCGGATTCTGGCCTGTGCACAACAGAGTATGTATACATGTATATATCCATCATCATTTATATCTGCATGGAATATAAGTATAATATGTTCAATGAAATATCACTTTCAAATCATTTGTATTTAATGTTGAAAAACAAATGTGTAGTATGGCATTGAGCTTGGACAGTGCCCACTTGCATACAAAGCAACAGACATACTGTAGATCTTATTGTACACCCCCAAAGCGTTGTGGATTCTGGAATACAGGAATTGAAACTTTCAATGCTGAGATTGATTGAGTTTTGTTTGGTAATAGCATCAAGAAATTTGGAAT
Organism: Scyliorhinus canicula; assembly: GCF_902713615.1. Lineage (NCBI taxonomy): Eukaryota > Metazoa > Chordata > Chondrichthyes > Carcharhiniformes > Scyliorhinidae > Scyliorhinus > Scyliorhinus canicula. Next base: position 103,547,735 of record NC_052148.1, on the reverse strand, counting down.
TGAGTTGGGTAAATACGGTTCAATAATGGTCCAATTAGATAGCAGAGCAGATTTGAGGGCTGAATTGCCTCTCATATCTGATCCATCACCAATACCATATAGTTTCACCTCTAACATTATCTATCTCTACCTCTGTGTCAGCCTATCGACTGGATATAACCTATCCATGCCTTTGTTACTTCTAGACTTATCTATTGTGATGAATGTAGGAAATTTTTATATAGATTGTATTATATATATCTGTTGCAGTAAAGTTATCAACCACCTGGGTTAAGGTATATATATCTGTGAAGTACTATCTTTAAAACTCCTGGTTTAACATACAGACAGGAGGTCTGTCTGCATAAGGTGCAATTAATATGTCATAATGTTGAGATCATCATTCATTCCAACCAGGTATTTGCTTACAAAGAGAGGCCTAATGGAATTTTGTTATGATGACTGCAGATTCCATGGAGAGTAGATTTAGGTAAGCAGGTTATAGGATCTGAGTGGGATAAAGATGGTGTCATTTACGGGAGGATATGACGGTTTAACTTTGAATCTGCAAGGTGTTTTAAGATGAGCAGCAGCTTTTTCCAAATGCTGTCAGGTTAAGCAGTAGCCTAACACAGAAATAACGTTCTGCAGGCTGTTTCCTGAAAGCATCTCTCGCTCCACAATCAGTATTTCTAAGGAATCTCTATACAAGTGTACAGCAAGTAACCTTTTCACAGTAACTTCATTGCAGTGTAAATGTTAGTCTACTTGTGACACTAATAATGATTATTATTATTATTTATAAGTAGCTTTTAACCTGTAATGGACTTTGCTGAATTGGGGAGAGAGGTGTAGATTAGTAGTAAAAAATGTTTCCTTTTATTTTAAGAATTATTTAACTGTTAATTTCAAAGCAATTTTCTGTGATATTAACGTATTTAATCATGTGTTAAGAATAAAGTTTGTTTTAACATGGAAGATGCCTATTGGTCATTAGAATCACACCTGGAGTGAAGTTATCCTTTCCTCACAGTTTTAAAACTTAAATTAAGTGTTTGAGGTTCTTGTCTCGTATCCGAATAAATGTTGGGTTCTGGTTCTGGACCTTAACACTATTCCAGTGCTCTCCTGGTTGGCATCCCACCTTGAATCCTCTGTAAATTTGAACCCCTCCAAAAGCTAGCTGTCCATACACAAACTAGCATCAAACCCCTTTCACCTATCAGCCCTTGAGCTCACTGAGTAACATTGACTCCTGGTCAAGCAACAACTTGATTTTAAAATTCATTATCTTGTTTTCAAATCTCTTGTCCTTGTTCTTTGCATATCTTTGTAAACTCCTCTAGCTCCACAAACCATTGAGATAACTACTTATCCAGTGCTAGCTTGACGCACAGCCGAGTTTAGTCACGTCACCATTAGCGGCCGTACCTCAGCCCTGAGCTCTGGAATTCTCTTCCGAAACCATTCCACCCCACCACCTCTTTAGCACATTGCTTAAAATTGCTTTCACCAAACTTTTGATTACCTGCATTAATATCTCCTCAGGAAGTTATACTGAGCTAAAGGTGCTTTATAAATTCAAGTTGCCGTCGTTATTCCTAAGATCATGGACATGTCAAATTCAACTCAAACTAGTACGCATTTTGGTTCGCACAGTGTCAGCTCCATTTATTCATAGCGTGGATGACATCTATTTTCTGAAATGGGACAAAATCCTTGACACCAATGTGCATGATACAAAGTACTGGATGTGCTACCTTTAATTTACTGCCAAGCTCGTTGTATTTTTTTTAAATTTAGAGAACCCAATTTTTTTTTCCAATTAAGGGACAATTTAGCCGGGCCAATCCACCTAATCTGCACATCTTTGGGTTGTGGGGGCGAAGCCCACACAGACACGGGGAAAATGTGCAAACTCCACACGAACAGTGACACAGGGCCGGAATTGAAACCTGGGTCCTCAGTCCATAGGCTGCAGTGGTAACCACTGTACCACATACCGCCCTACCAAGCTCATTTTGGTATATCTTAGTCTACTTTGCTGCTTACTTGGCATAGATTAGTCACTGAACGATTGGGGCAGACACCTTAGTTGCTGACATCGGCCGTGATTTGACGGGGATAAAACAGTGTCCCATTTTCGGCATGTTTAGGCAGCTGTTTCTTAGCGCTGCACGACTCTGCTATTAAATGGGATTCTGTCTTTTTTTTGGCCTCACCAAGGCCGGATTTACCTCACTTTTTAAATGCCGCCCCAATATCCCGAACTCCCACTGTGGCCTCCGAAATCCCCCAATGTCCCAACTTGTCAGGTCCTCCTGCCCCTCCTCACCCCACCTCATAAGGGCAGGCATCCCTGGGCCCAATCCCTGGCATGGCAACCTGGCACACAGGCAGTGCCCCTGCCAGCCTACCGGTGCCACACAGGCATGCTGGCAGTGTCATGGTGGCACTGCCAGGGTGCAGGTGTATCACTGCAAGGGTGCCAGGTTGGCAGTGCCAAGTGCCCAGATGTCAGCGACCATCCGGGGGCCTCTGATGGCCATTTGTGTGTGAACCAGTGCTAAATGGCGCCAATGTGAGGTCATCAAGGTGTAGATGTTCGTTCCCGGGCCTCTGGAGAATTGGACAGCGACAGGGGCAGTAGGGTAGCAAGGGGCAGCAGGGTAGCATGGTGGTTAGCATAAATGCTTCACAGCTCCAGGGTCCCAGGTTCGATTCCCGGCTGGGTCACTGTCTGTGTGGAGTCTGCACATCCTCCCCCTGTGTGCGTGGGTTTCCTCCGGGTGCTCCGGTTTCCTCCCACAGTCCAAAGATGTGCGGGTTAGGTGGATTGGCCATGCTAAATTGCCCGTAGTGTCCTAATAAAAGTAGGGTTAAGGGGGAGGTTGTTCGGTTACGGGTATAGGGTGGATACGTGGGTTTGAGTAGGGTGATCATGGCTCGGCACAACATTGAGGGCCGAAGGGCCTGTTCTGTGCTGTACTGTTCTATGTTCTATGTTCTATATTTAAGTGACACCATCTACTCACTTAAATATGGAAATCTGGATCCCACCCAGCGAGGGCAAGATCCAGATTGTGGCATCTTACAAGATCTCACTGAGTGTTCCTAGCATTGCAAATCTCACGAGAAGTCTCTCATGAGATTTACCGGCCTCGCTGTGTCATCGAGCCGGGCACAACAAGGCCGTTCGATTGCGTGCATTGTCTTTGCAACAATGAAGAGCTAATGAGGACCAAGTTGGTCTTTGGCAGCAGCTTGAAATGGGCATTAGAAAACTGGCAGGCTGTTTTACATCACTCCTGCTTTCTTTATAAAAAGAAAATTGGGCATGACATCTTTCACCTTCCTTGTTTTGCACTCTTGTCATAGACCAATTTCACCCCCCCTCCTCTCACCGTCCTTCAAATTAGAAGATTATTTTGTCAGAGAAAATACCACCTCAGGTGTTTGCTTTTCTGTGAACTCTTATGAAGTTAATACACCTTCTTCACCATCACCATTGCCATTGGGCTTTTGACACATCTGAGAACATTGACCACCCAATTTCTGTACAGCAAATTTGATACTTCAATATGCACTCCTGAACAACTAGGAGGTGGCTTAAAAAATAAGGAGCAACGCCATGATTGAATTATGTGGTCAGTGGTGAACAAATAATGCTTGATGTTCATTAAGCTTACAGCTAATACAATTACAGCTGCAGAGTCTAAGCCAGGAAGTGTAGATTAAATATTTAATTCAATGCTAAATCAGGTACAAATATATAATAACGTTGAGGATAAAAATGGGATTAAGAAAAAAAATGATAAAAGAGACAAAGGAATGAGATCCCACACTTCAGAAAATAAATCAGTTGGGTTAAAGATGCCTCTTGGTAATTAACACTAATCATGTATAGTCTAAAAATTAGGGCCAAACCATTCAGGAGAGATGTTAGGAAGAACTTCGACATACAAAGGGTGGTAGAGATTTGGATCTCTCTTCCACAGACAGCAATTGATGCTAGATCAGATGTTAATTTTAAATCTGAGGTAGGTCAATGTTAGTTAAGCAAAGGTATTAAGGGTTATGGGCCAAAGCCAGGTATATGGCAGTTAGGCCACAGATCAGTCATGAGCTTATTTAAAAAATTTTTTTTTAGAGTACCCAATTATTCTTTCCAATTAAGGGGCAATTTAGCGTGGCCAATCCACCTAACCTGCACATCTTTAGGTTGTGGGGGCGAAACCCACGCAGACATGTGCAAACTCCTCACAGACAGTGACCCAGGGCCGGGATTCGAACCCAGGTCCTCAGCGCCGTAGGCAGCAATGCTAACCACTGTGCCACCGTGCTGCCCGTCATGAGCTCATTCAATGACAGAGCAGGGTCAAGGGTCTGAATGGCCTACTCTTTTTCCTATGTTCCTATTTTTACAAAATCACGTAATCTTGAATGCACACGTTCCAATTTCACCTTGCCTGTTTAGAAGGTATTTAGGGGTTAGGTTGTGCAACTTTGCATGTTTAAATGCTGAGTTTCTGAGCAAATTACCAATGTAGTAAAGCTTGTTGAGGAGCAAGACAAATTGCCCAGCAGACTTCTGATTTTGCTGTTTAATTGTGTATACTTAATGATGGAAGTTGCTAGCTGATTTACTCCTTAATGAAGCGCTACAAAATGCGAGTTTGTTTTTGAGTTGTGGGGCAGATATAGTAACATGAAATTGTGCTCAGCAGGATAAAGGAGCATATTCATGTGCAACTTGTAAGAGTTCAGTTCTTTTTTAACTAAGCTTGAATTGGCAGCTATTTTTTCATTTACCAATGACATAAAATTATTCAAACATTGAGAATTTTTAAACTGGAGGGAATGAACTCGAATTGATTATAATCTTAGGTGGGCATGCAAAAATGATTGTACTCTGAAATTAATATTTTCATAAATACTATTATAATGTTCTGACAATAATACACTGTTCACTGGTCCCTGCATTTATTTTATATTCAGATCTCAAGAGGAACATTGCTTTTTGTTTATCAATCTCAAGGGTATAAAAATTGTTTTTCAGCTGTCCTTGTTCCCATCTCAGTCTCTAATTCATACTTTAACTCACTGTTGCTGTCAGTAACCATTATTCAATTTATCAATCTTGCCTGCTTTATGCCTTTGACTCTGTATCCTTTACTGCTGCACCTTTTTTTCTTTTATTTATGTTTCTTGCTGTCCATTTGTCTGTGTCCCTTCCTCTCAATTCCTCTTAGAGTTCTCCTTCAAAGATCCTGTAGGTTGATTCAGGAGCCTGGAGGGAGATCAACTGCACCTAGCCTACAATGCCCATCCGAACACTAATGCAATCTGCACCCTTCCTTTGGTCACGCTGTCAGACTGAAACAAATGAAAAACAAAAGGAAAGTGGAACATATGAGAGGAAATATATACCATGAATAGAAATAAAATAAGGCTAGGAAAGAAAAGCCGTGGAAAGCAGAGGCCGACTTTCAATAAAAAACACAGCACCGCAGGCCAGGGCCCCTGCCAATGGGGTGCCCCATATGCAGAGGTGACTGGTGTGGTTGGGACATGGGAACGCCAATCAGAGCCTTGTATTATGAAACCAGACCAGGTCCCAACAGTAGCTGGATACTAGACCAAAACCCCAATATTTCAGTTTATTTTGTAAGACCGCAGAAAGCATGATTCAGGAGTGATTGCATGAAGGAATAGTGCTTTGGTAGCTCTAAAACAAATGTTTATTATGAATATAATATTAAACTTTTTAATACACACCCGAATAGAACAGCTTACAATTTATCCTTAACACTATGGCTCAGTTTCTGATTAAACAACAATCAAAGAAACATGCAGCTCTCAATCTACCTTAAAATTAGCAGGGCATAGAGTAATACTTGCTTTATAAAATAGATTTGTCTCTTGTTCGAACCCTTTCAGACTCTGGCTGAATATGTTCAAAAAGCTGGTTCACCTGGTGTGTTTCAGCTTCCTCCTGGTCCCCAGGCAAGACTGCTCTGCTTTAAACGTTATTACTCTTTTTAAACTTTCCTACTGTGAAAGAATTGTGGACACAGTGTCAGACAACTCAGAATTCAGCTCCCCTCTCTCTCCCAAGGCTTCTCCAAAATTCACTGGCTCTCTGCTTTCCTGGGCTCCACCCAGCAATGACCTCATCTTCCTAAGTTGAAAAAAACAAATTATTTCTGCAGGCTGCAAAAGCACATTAACTCCTCGGAGACGTCCCCGGTCAAACCACATTCCTCTGGTCAATTTCACATGCTGCGAACATTCCCAGGCCTTTACAAAACATCCTTTTTAAAAACATGACTACTGCAGTCAAACATACTATAACCCCAGGCTTTTAACCCTTAAATTGTTCCAATATTTAGAAGCCAATATTCTTAAAATCCTCCATTTGTCACTCTTGCTAATTTTGCTAAATTTGCTAATAGGTTTAAGCAGGCAAGACAGAACAATATTGGTCTTTGGGGAACTCCCCTTTAGAAGGGGGTAACAGTTTGCCAGACATTGAGAGGTGGTGGAGACTTAGAGTAGTTCAGGCATGGATCCTCTGATTTGATATGAACTTTCTAAACTTTCATTCAGTAAAGGGCAGAGCAGCAGCCAGGTTTCAGGCATTCGGTAAGGCGGGCAGCCTGAGGCAAAAGGTGAAGTTGCCGACCTAACATCGGGGTGTGAGCCTGAAAAACCTTCAGCAGGGCAGGGAGGAGACCGTGGCCAATGGCCATTGAGGGAGGCAGCGGTATGACTATGGATCTCCAGGCCATGGCTGCGGAGGGAGTGCGGACAACCAACAAAAAGAACAGAGGTCACCAGGCCTGATAGCCAGAAGCAGCAGCCAGCCAGTCAGCCAGGAGCTCACCCCAGCTGCCCCTTCATTCCCAGTAACCCAGGGGCTGATGGTCACCCAGAGGGGGGACTGAACCACCTTCCGGAGCCTTCCACCCAGGAAAGCCTGGGAGTGACCAGCCCTTTTGAATCCACACTTCCTGACACTGGCTCACCTCAGGGGCAGCTGGTTGAAGTGATTGATGCAGCAACACCAGTATCACCTGAGAGTAGACCAGGGGCCTCCAGGTTGTGACCCTCCAGAGGTCGCCTGCCAAGGGTACATCAGGCAACAGGTCGTGGAAGGCAGCATGGCACCTCCACATCTGATATGCATCCACGAATACACCTAGACATAGTAGAAGGGTTGTAGGGGCACAGACTGGACATGGGTGAAGTTAGGCTCAAAGATGAGGGTGTCTTTATCAAATGTCACAAATGCACATATTACCACATTAAAAACTCTTGTTGAAAAAAATGAAATGAAATGAAAATCGCTTATTGTCACGAGTAGGCTTCAATGAAGTTACTGTGAAAAGCCCCTAGTCGCCACATTCCGGCACCTGTTCGGGGAGGCTGGTACGGGAATCGAACCGTGCTGCTGGCCTGCTTTAAAAGCCAGCGATTTAGCCCAGTGAGCTAAACCAGCTCCTTTTCTACACAACCGTAAAGTTTCGCAGTCATTGGAGTGAGATAGCGCTTCGCTCCTTCCGGATACAACTCTTCTCACAGGCTCTCAAAGCTAGACAAATGGTTGGGCCCACTCAAAGTGAACAGAACATAGGGTAGGATTCGCTGTTTCACAAACTGAATATTGACATCGGGGAACTTCTACGAAAACAACATTGCCGCTGGTCCCAGATCAATTCATGATCCATTAATGGGCTAACATCGGCACCATGTGGAACGTGATCAATTCCAATGAAAAACAGTGTCCAAATTGCCGGGGACGGGATTGACACTCGAGAGGCTGACAAGCTGCGGCAGCATATTAATACTCCACTTCCCATACACACTCAGCCCAGCCAACAAGATGACAGCATGGAGAGCGGCACCCTGGTTCACAGAGCTTGGGACCTTACTGGATGCCGTGCAGGAGAGGCGGGCCACCTGTTCCCTGGGGTGGGAAGGAGGCTGCCACCTGCTGCTCTACACCGGGCCTGGGCTCAGGTGACAGAGGCCGTGAGCACCGATGACCCCACCACCAGGCGTAGAAATTCCCCAGCCAGCAGTGCAGGAAGAAACTGCACAATCTCCTCAGGGTGGCCAGGGTGAGTAGGCAGTACCAACCTCGTCCCAAACACCTGTAACTGCTCCTCCCCCAACCCAGAGGGTGACTGAATCCCATCCACTGGCAGTGCGCGCGAACTCCACCCTGCACCAAATGCTAGCACCCATACCGGCTGCCATGGCCGGATGCTCTGGCCAAGAAGGCCAACAGCTGCCCACACCCTTAGCTGCCCGCATCCAACTGTCTAACACTGTGCACTGTTTGTCTCCCCCATCCACCCCCCACTCCAGGAGAAGGCAGCGCATAACCACAGAGTGAAAGAAGACCTGCGGACCTTCATCATCGTGGAGCGGCAGGCACTGGACCTGGACAGTTGCTGAGATAGAGATCAGCATCAGGCAAACAAGTGAGATCCCGCTGTGTTGCGGTTTCCCATGACATGCATGGCACGATCCCAACCTCCAATCTACCCTCTCACCATCTCACATCAGCCCCTCACCACCCTCACACCACCACAACCCCACGATCACCTGTGAACCAGTAAGCCCTTCCGGTATCCCCCGACCCCAAGCAAATGCTGGCGATGAGGAGATAACGGCGATGCAAGCCCCCAAATGCCAGCCTGAGGCACCCCGGGGCACCAGTCCGGGACAACACGGATTCCCCATCAGATGTGTCTACAGCACCCCCCACACCCCAGAGACACTCACTTCGGTTGGGCACTTTAGTGAAGAGACTCCTGGGGCACAATCTGGTGCGCACCACACACGTGCTGCGCTATAACACGTGGAGGTAGGAATCCCAAAGGGGGCGGACGGTTGGAGGGTGGACCGACCCCAGGGATTAGCTGCCATCCAGATGGGTCTTGAGCTTCTGGAAAGGCTGGTCCTATCGATAATGGAGATGCAGACACAGATGCAACCCTCCCTCTGTGGTCACAAAGGAATTAGCACGGTCCGTGTGCAGGGGGTGCGGGGGAGTGCTTCTTGTGATGTCAGACAATATGGTGTTCCTATAGTGTTAAGCGGGAAGCGACACGGGCATCTCCCCCCCCCCCCCCCCCCCCCCCCCACCGCCGGTACAGGGTGGAGAGGGGTGCTCGCCTCCTTCTTCCCTCTTGGAGTTCATGGTGTCTGGTTTCTGTTCTTAAAAAGCAGCGGCCATTCGCGTCTATATGACATCACACATGGTGGAGCAGAGAATTCAATGAGGTCAGAAGATTCAACTTCAATCTTCCTGGGCATGAACCTGATCAGGTCATCAGGAATGGGCCCGGAAAGATTGTGATCAGAAACCTTCCTGATGCAAATCCCACCGGTGCGGTGAAACGGAAATGTGGCGCGGCAGGGTGGAGAATCCAGGTACTTGTGTCCCCTATTGTAAACAATTTGCTTTTACTGTTTAATACCTGGTCAGAAACCTGGGATCATGACAATGAATAAATGAAACTCCTTGCCACGATTTTACGGCCATTCATGCCGGCAGGACCTTCCGGTCTTGCTGACAGTGCAGCCCGCAGCGGGATTCCCTCGGTGAAGGGTGAAGATCCTGCCTCAAGCCAATCGTGGGCCGCCTTCCACTGCGGTGAAACATGCTGCAGGTTGCTTGGTAAATCCCGCACAATGTGGTCTGCGCACTGCAATCCTGCACATGACATCCTCATACATTTCCCCAAGGAAAGCCAACTGCTAAAAAAAAATACCGTACCTGAATCATGAAAGGGTCTTTAAAATAAGGACCAAAATCACAGCTGCCAGGAAAGCCTATTGGGAACCCGGGCACACAGTCTAGATGGGCAAGCTCACCGCCAGGGCTCTACTTTCATGAAATAAGTATTACTTTTACCAGTTAAAACTTGCAGAACCTCTGAGGGCCAACCAGAATGATTTCAATTTACAAATATGACAGTCTCTTAGAATGTCTACAATTTGCCCTGCATCAATTTCAATTTCTCACAATTTCAATTTTTTGACGTTAACTTCAAGCAAGGATAAAGTGCTCAATTTGATACATTATGCTATATTTCAAGATGTGGAGATGCCGGCGTTGGACTGGGGTGGGCACAACACCAGGTTAAAGTCCAACAGTTTTATTTGGAATCACTAGCTTTCGGAACGCAGCTCCTTCCTCAGGTGAGTGAAGAGGTAGGTTATACAAACACAGCGTATAAAGACAAAGCCAATGATGCAGGATGATGCTTTGAATGCGAGTTTTTGCAGGTAATTAAGTATTTACAGGTCAAGACGGTGCAACTGGAGAGAGAGATAATCACAGGTTAAAGAGGTGTGAATTGTCTCAAGCCAGGACGGTTGGTAGGATTTCACAAGCCCGGGCTAGATGGTTGGGGGGGGGGGGGGGGGGGTAAATGTACTTAAATATAGTGAGACATGAATCCAAGGTCCCGGTTGAGGCGGCACTCATGCATGCAGAACTTGGCTATGAGTTTCTGCTCAGCAATTCTGCATTGTTGTGCATCCTGAAGGCCGCCTTGGAGATCGCTTACCCGTAGATCAGAGGCTGAATGCTCTTGACTGCTGAAGTGTTCCCTGACTGGAAGGGAACATTCCTGCCTGGTGATTGCAGTGTGTCGAAGAATGCAACCAATTCTGGAGAGTAGTCCATGGTGAGTCTAATAGTGGAACGGAATATGTTGATGTCATCGTGTAGTCGCTTCAGTAATTCTTCAACTTGAGTCCAAAGGAAGAAAATGTCATTAAGGTATCAAGTGTGTAGCGTTGGTTAACGGTCCCTGGTGGTGAAGAGGACTTGCTTGAGCTTGTGCATGAAGATGTTGGCGTATTGAGGTGCGATTTTGACCCCCATGGCTGTTCCATGTATCTGGTGAAGAATTAGTTGTCAAAGGTAAAGATGTTGTGATCCAGGATGAAGCGAATGAGTTGTAGAATTGCATCTGGAGATTGGTAGCTGTTGGTGTTTAGGACTGAGGCTGTTGCAGCAATGCCGTCGTCATGGGGGATGCTGGTGTGGGGTGCCAAATTGTCCATTGTGACGAGGAGTATTCCTGGTTCAACTGGTCCACGGGTGCTGAGTTTCTATAAGAAGTCCGTAGTGTCACGACAGAAGCTGGGGGTTTCTTGTACGATGGGTTTCAGGATGCCCTCGACGTAGCCAGAAAGGTTCTCACACAGGGTCCCATTGCCTGATACGATGGGACAGCTGGGTGAGTTGGCTTTGTGTACCTTTGGGGGGCAGCAGAGATCTTCAAAGCAGGGAGTACGTGGGTGAGAGCACATAGGGTGCTCTGAAGGTCTGGATCAAAGATTTTGATCTATCTGTTGAGTTGGCAGGTATGTTCTTTGGTCGGATCTGTGGTAAACTGTCTGTAGTGTTCCTGGTTGTTGAGTTGTCGGTACACTTCTTTGCAATAGCCTTTTCTGTTCAGTTTGTCAGTGGCTCCTCCTTTGTCTGCTGGCTTGATGACAATGTTGCGGTTAGTCTTGAGAGCGCGGATGGCATTGCTTTGTGCTTGGATGACGTTCGGGGCTGTCTTGTGAGCGCGGCTGAGGAGTCTGGCATGGACACATCTCCTGACAGGGTGAAGCAGGGGTGGAGGCGGCCTGCTGACTGCTATGCCCTGATGTCTGTGATGACCTTAGCGGACGTCTTTCAGTGGTCCTGGAGAGGCCCGGCCTCATAAAGATCTCCTGCTCAGTGGCAGAAGCACCCTTGGTGGTCTGGACTACTGCAGTTGTGTGAGGGGACTGTGAGTGGGTGCATACCCTTGTGGTCCTGAGTGGAAGCTGCCGGGGTGCCCAGCTTATGCTTATCCTCTCTGTGGGTGCTGGAGGACCCTGGCATGACTCCTGGAGGGAGGTCAAGGTGCCTGGTCCTCAAGTGACCTACATCCTGATGTCCACCAGATTGTGTGGCCGCCGAGTTCAGGAGCAAGCTCAATACAACAGGATCTGCTGGACCTAGACCTCCATGGTGGCCTTGAGAAGCTTGCATGTTGGAGCCATGACATTAGACAGAATGGGGATGGACTTTTACATCATGTACTCCAGCCTGATGAGTAATTGTTGAAGCTCTGCCCGATGTTCCGCTGCCTCCATTTGCTTCTCCACCAATGAGCTGACAGCCACTTCCAGGAGCTCAACAACTGACTGGGACTGAGCAGGTGGCTGGCCACCAGCTGCCCTCCGAGTGCCGGAGACCTGGGGCGGGATTCTCCGACCCCACGCAGGGTCGGAGAATTGGCGGGCAGCGGCGTTATTTCCGCTCCCGCAGGGTTTTGAAATCTCCCACCGGCCAAAAACCGGCATTGTGCAAATCCCGCCGGCAGCCTCTGAAAACAGCTGGCGCCGGCGGGATTTAAATTTTTTTTCACTTACCTCAAATCTCCGGCCCGGATGGGCCGAAGTCCCGCTGACGTGGCCACGGGTCACGTCGGCGCAAATCAAAGTTGCTTTAAAACGGCGTCAACCATTGATGATGGTTAACGCCGTTCAGTGTCGGGGGGTGGGTTGCGGCATCGGGGGGGGGGTGGGTGGGTTGCGGCATCGGGGGGGGGGTGGGTTGCGGCATCGGGGGGGGTGGGTTGCGGCATCGGGGGGGGTGGGTTGCGGCATCCGGGGGGGTTGCGGCATCGGGGGGTTGCGGCATCGGGGGGGGGGCATCGGGGGGCATCGGGGGGGGGTCATCGGGGGGGGGGCATCGGGGGGGGTTTGGGGGCAGCGGCGGGCAGAGAGGGGGGGCTACGGATGCCCTGGGCCAACGCACCGTCGCCCCCCCCCTCTGTACGCCGCTGCCCCCTACCCAACCACCAGCCCCCCTCACCACCCCTACTTCCCTCCAACGCCCCTACCCCCCTCCCCACCACCCCTACCCCCCTCCAACGCCGCCCCCCATCTCTCGCAATGCCGCAACCCCCCCCCCTCAACGCCGGTACCCACACCCCGTCCCCCTCCCTCTGAAGGCCGGTACCCACACACCCCCCCCTCTCTCCTCGTCCCCCCCTTCCTTCCTCCTCCCCCCCCCTCTTCCTCCTCCCCCCTTCCTTCCTCCGTCCCCCCTCCTTCCTCCTCCCCCCTCCTTCCTCCTCCCCCCCTTCCTTCCTCCGTTAGTGGGGGGGGGGGGGTGCAGCGTTAGTGGGGGGTGGGGGGTGGGGGGGTGCGGCGTTAGTGGGGGGTGGGGGGGTGGGGGGGTGCGGCGTTGGAGTGGGGTAGGGGTGGTGAAGGGGGTAGGGGTGGTGAGGGGAGGGGGTTGGGGTAGGGGCAGCTGCGTGCAGAGGGGGGGCGACGGTGCGTTGGCCCGGGGCATCAGTCGCCCCCCCTCTCTGCACGCCGCTGCCCCTACCCCAACCCCCCCCACCACCCCTACCCCCTTCACCACCCCTACCCCCCTCCAACGCCGCACCCCCCACCCCCCACTAACGCCGCACCCCCCCCACTAACGGAGGAAGGAAGGGGGGGAGAGGAAGGAAGGGGGGGAGGAAGGAAGGGGGGGGAGGAAGGAAGGGGGGGAGGAAGGAAGGGGGGGAGGAAGGAAGGGGGGGAGGAAGGAAGGGGGGAGGAGGAGAGGGGGGGAGGAGGACGGGGGGAGGAGGAGAGGGGGGGGAGGGTGTGGGTACCGGCCTTCAGAGGGAGGGGCACGGTGTGTGGGTACCGGCGTTGAGGGGGGGGGGACCCGGCGTTGAGGGGGGGGACCCGGCGTTGAGGGGGGGGGACCCGGCGTTGAGGGGGGGGGACCCGGCGTTGAGGGGGGGGGGTTGCGGCGTTGAGAGGGGGGGGGACCCGGCGTTGAGGGGGGGACCTGGAGTTGGGGGGGGTTGCGGCGTTGCGAGAGATGGGGGGCAGCGTTGGAGGGGGGTAGGTGTGGTGGGGAGGGAGGTAGGGGTGGTGGGGAGGGAGGTAGGGGTGGTGGGGAGGGAGGTAGGGGTGGTGGGGAGGGAGGTAGGGGTGGTGGGGAGGGAGGTAGGGGTGGTGGGGAGGGAGGTAGGGGTGGTGGGGAGGGAGGTAGGAGTGGTGGGGAGGGAGGTAGGAGTGGTGAGGGGGGGGTTGGGGTAGGGGGCAGCGGCGTACAGAGGGGGGGGCGACGGTGCGTTGGCCCCGGGCATCCGTCGCCCCCCCTCTCTGCCCGCCGCTGCCCCCAAACCCCCCCCCCAAATGCCGGAACACCCCCCCCCCCCCAAATGCCGGAACCCCCCCCCAAATGCCGGAACCCCCCCCCCCAAATGCCGGAACACCCCCCCCCCCCCAAATGCCGGAACACCCCCCCCCCCAAATGCCGGAACACCCCCCCCCCCAAATGCCGGAACCCCCCCCCCAAATGCCGGAACACACCCCCCCCAAATGCCGGAACACACCCCCCCCCAAATGCCGGAACACACCCCCCCCCAAATGCCGGGTCTGTCTCTCTCCTCCTCCTCCTCCAAAAAACGCCGGGTCTCACCACTTCCGCAGCTGGTGAAACTGACGCGTATCGCGTCAGTCAGCTGCTGGCCCCTCCGGGAACGGAGATTGCCAGCTTAAAAGAAGGCCCCGACGCCGGAGTGATTAACACCGATTTTTCTCGCCCGAAACCCGCGTTACGACGGGCAACGGAGAATCCCGCCCCTGGGCTGTCCCTGTCTGACTGCTGTGGGGATGTGTCTGTGAGTTGTTCTCAAGGGATAACATTGAGCTAAGCCCCACCAATGTGTGTGTCTGCGCTGGCAGAAGGTGGGCTTGAGCGCTGTAACGATTCTTTAATAATAATAATTATAATCTTTATTAGTGTCACAAGTAGGCTTACATTAACACTGCAATGAAGTTACTGTGAAAGGCCCCTAGTCGCCAAAATCCGATGCCTGTTCGGGCATACTGAGGGAGATTTCAGAATGTCCAATTCACCTAACCCGCGCATCTTTGGACTGTGGGAGGAAACCGGAGCACCCGGAGGAAACCCACGCAGACACGGGGCAAACGTATAGACTCCGCACAGTCAGTGACTCAAGCTGGGAATTGAACCTAGGACCTTGGCACAACGAAGCAATAGTGCTAACTTCTGTGCTTAATCACCTCATCCTTCGAGTGCTCCAAGGGCTCGGAAAACTGCTGCTGCAGTCTGCTGGTACCTGCAAAAGACAAAAGGACAGTTTTACTGGATGAGCTGAAGCTAATTGAGGGTATATTGCACTCAGTATGAATTGCAGGATTCGGTGAAACGATTAAGCTGAGATCTGTACCAGGTTATTGCAAGAGGCCAAGCTCTGCGTCGTCACAGGAGCAATCCTGGTCCTCGCTGGCGAACCCTTCGGCAGTATCCTGAAACTTGCTGAGGGCCAGCATCTCTACCATCCCTCCCTCTGTCTGGGCTCTCTCATGCTTGTTGTGTGCAGGTTTGACCTGTGTGGAGACAAAAGAAAGATGTGATCAGAGGGGATGGAGCAGAGGTTGGGTGAAATACATATTCCTCTGTGTGGGGAGCCCTCCATTGAAGGAACAGGGATTGAAGTTCGAGCAGCAAGACTGATGGGATGGTGGTGGTGTGAAAGTCTTGTTGAGAGAGTAAGCTAATGGTTGTGTCAGATCCACATTTAAATACATGATGCCATGTTGAGAGTTGGATAGTGGAGGGAGCTGAGAAAGGACTTATCCCGGTGGAGTAAATGAGCTCATCCATCCGCTTCTTGTACT
The DNA here is from genome assembly GCF_902713615.1 of Scyliorhinus canicula. Classification (NCBI taxonomy): domain Eukaryota; kingdom Metazoa; phylum Chordata; class Chondrichthyes; order Carcharhiniformes; family Scyliorhinidae; genus Scyliorhinus; species Scyliorhinus canicula. The sequence goes on along the minus strand of NC_052148.1, from coordinate 103,532,036 downwards.
GGATGGTGCTTTGTGGGTTGGTGACAACCGCACTGATCTCCTGGACAATGACTTCCCAGGCTAGAGAGGTAAGGCTCTTTGGGTCTTCTCTGGGGTAGTGGACATGTTGTTGGGCCCGCATTGCCCAAATTAGCCTCGAGGACCCTGGCAGTGAAAACTCGTGCGACCTTCTGGAGGCTGTTAGCCTATTACTGCTGGGTTCCAGACACGTTGGAGGGACTGACAAAGTTGGGAGACCTGTCTCACAGACTAGTTAAGCATAGTCATAGTAATACCCACAGAATCAATACAGACAACGTCTCAGACACACTATCACCATTCCTGGGTATGTCCTGTGTCACCGGCAGGCCAGACCCAGCAGAGGTGGCGGTACAGTGGTATACAGTCGGGAGGGAGTTGCCCTGGGAGTCCTCAACATCGACTCTGGACCCCATGAAGTCTCATGGCTTCAGGTTAAACATAGGCAGGGAAACCTCCTGCTGATTTCCACATACCGGCCACAGATACCAGCATCACAGATGTCAGTCTTCAGCCAATACGATTCACTCCACGTGATATCAAGAAACGGCTGAAGGCACTGGACACTGCAAAGGCTATGGGCCTGAACAATATTCCAGCAATAGTACTGGAGACTTGTGCTCCAGAACTTGCCGCACCCCTAGCCAAGCTTTTCCAGTACAGCTACAACACTGGCATCTACCCGGAATTTGGAAAAGTACCCAGGTGTGTCCTGTGCACAAGAAAGAGGACAAATCCAACCCAGCCAATTACCACCCTATCAGTCGACTCTCCAACATCAGCAAAGTAATGGAAGGAGTCATCAACAGCACTATCAAGCGGCACTTACTCAGCAATAACCTGCTCACGGGCGCTCAGTTTGGGTTCTCCCAGGGTCATTCAGTTCCTGACCTCATTACAGCCTTGGTTCAAATATGGACAAAAGAACTGAATGTGAGAGGTGAGGTGAGAGTGACTGCCCTTGACATCAAGGCAGCATTTGACCGAGAATGTCATCAAGGAGCTCTAGTTAAACTGGAGTCAATGGGAATCAGGGGAAAAGACTCTGCAAGTTACTTTCGCACCATATAAGTGCCAGGCAATAACCATCTGCTACAACAGAGGATCTAACCACCGCCCCTTGACATTCAATGATATTATCATCACTGAATCCCCCACAATCAACATTCTGGGGGTTACCATTGATCAGAAATTGAACTTGGCTAGCCATATTAATACTGTGCCTCCAGGACAGGTCAAAGGCTAGGAATCCTATGGCGAGTACTCACCTCCTGGCTCCACAAAACATGTCCACCATCTACAAGGCACAAGTCAGGAGTGTATTGGAATACTCTCCACTTGCCTAGGTGAGTGTAGCTCCAACAACACTCAAGAAGCTCGACACAATCCAGGACAAAGCAGCCCACTTGATTGCCCCCCCTTCCTCAAACATTCAAACCCTCCACAGTGGCAGCTGTATGTATCATCTACAAGATGCACTGCAGTAACTCACCAAGGTTCCATAGACAGCACCTTCCAAACCCACAACCACTACCATCTAGAAGGACAAGAACCACAGACAGCTGGGAACCCCACCACCTGGAGGTTCCTTCCAAGTCACTCACCATCCTGACTTGGAAATATATCACCGTTCCTTCGCTGTCGCTGAGGCAAAATCCCTAACAGCACAGTGGGTGTACCTACACCTCAAGGACTGCAGCAGTTCAAGAAGGCAACTCACCACCACCTTATGAAGGGCAACTAGGGATGGGCAATAAATGCTGGCCTAGCCAGCGATACCTACATTCCATGAATTTTTGAAAGAAAAATGATAATCCTCTCCGGTACGTATTGCGAGCCACGTGAGCGGCCCAGGCATCTGAATCACATCTTCAGCAGTCTAATGGTTTGCTCTGTGAGGGAGAGTATAGTGACTGGAGCAGCGTTGTAACTTTCCTTGGCTGGTGTCTGAGGGCAATGAACCAGAGTCATCAATCAGTGTTTTAGTGGGAACTCCTTATTCCCCAGCAACCATCCCTGCAGACATTCTGGCCCCTCTTACCGAGGATGTAAGAGTAATAACAACTCCCAGGGAAACAAGCACAAATGTTCAGGATTTGCTTTCAATGATTACACACCAACTGCAAATTGATGGAATGGAAACCCTTGCAGTTGATGCATCTCAAGGGCTGCTGCCAGGGAGCCTGTTTAGCCACATGAGTGTAATCTATTGCTTCCTGCACCTTAGGGAACCCAGAGAGAGCTGGGAAGTCCATGAATCTCTGAGCCTTGATATAATTTGTCCAGAGCAAAGTTTACATAATGGCAGGCCCATTGGGACCCAGATTTGCATACTCAAGTGAGTTATTAGTCTGTCTACGCTGGTTTTACCCAGCGCACAGGATCTAATGGCCTCGCACGGAGACCCCGAGCGGACGCCGTTTAATACTGATTTACACAAATGTGGACCACACGTACCGGCACTTGTGTAGGTCCCCCAGGCCTCTGGGCAGTCTGGCTGTGGGTGGGGTGGGACCCTGGCACCCCCACTGCCACCCACTCACTTTGGCACAGCCAGTCTGGCACCCTGGAAGTGCTACTAGCAGTGTCATCTGGGTGCAACCTTGGCAGTTGCAGGATGCCCAGGTGACATTGCTAGGCTGGCAGGGGGGGGACTGCCAAGGTGCCAGGCTGGCAATGCCAAGGTACCCAGGTGAAATCATGCCATGCCAGGGATCAGGCTTTGGAGTGCCCTGCCCTTATGAGGTGAGGTGAGGGGGGACTCGATGACCCCTTTATTGGTCAATTGGGGTGTTGAGGGAGGGGGGGTCCAGAGGCCATTTAAAAATGGCACTCCGATCTCTTCCTGCAGGAAATAGGACTAAGTCTGGCCTCTTTGGGGTGGTTATTGCTGAGACCCAGAAATTAGGCCGAATCCCGCTTAATAACGGAGTCGTTTTGGCACTGTCAGTGCCGTGAAACACCCGGCTAACCGCGCTCGGTACCGGACTCTGTTTCATTTCCATTAAATCGCGCCCAAGTAATGTGTGAGATCAGCTAACCTATTGGGAGTTAATTTGAGAAAACTGTATCGCTTTACTCAAGACTTTAGGCAGATTAAGCTGTGAAAGGTGGTGGAAATCATTACTAAATTATTGTCATTATGGTTGGCTACAAAATGCCAGACATTTCAAAAGATAAATATTGTATCAATTAATAATTTCAATTACTGCCTTGACCCAATTTTCCAAAACATAAATGCTAAAAGCTTTTTGGCTGCATCCTACCGCTCAATGAGGCACTGGACCTGAAAAGAGCAAAATATATCTCAGCAGATAATAGAGTTATAATCATATTTAAGTGCAGAAAACCATTTTAATAATAAAATCATTCAGGAAGAACATTCTGCACTTTGCTACTTAAGTTTGAATTACAGAAATTCAATTTGTTTATCGCTTTTTTGTTATCTGTTGGGAGGTAAAGAAATCTGAAATAATGTTCCTAATCTCCGTCCTCAATGATGGCAGTGCCTGGCATATCGGTACAAAAGCCTTTGTGCTAAGTGGATGATCCTGAGATCCGGCCTACTTCTGATTCCCCACCATCACAGATGCTAGTTTTTAGAATTCACTCCTGTGATATCACGCAGCGGCTGAGCTCAATGGATACAGCAATGGCTCGGCACCCTGACAACATTCCAGCTGTATTCCTAAAGACTTGTGTTCCAGAATTAGACATTCCCTGAGCCAAGCTGTTCAAGTACAGCTAAAACACTGGCACAAACCTGGATAAATGCCCAACTATGCCATGTCCACCAAAAACAGGACAAATTCAACCTGATCGATTACCACCCCATATGCCCTCGCTCATCAGCAAAATGATGGAAGGTTTTGCAGGAAGTGCTATGAAGCAGCACTTACTCATACATTCTATACCTGGGCAGGACCCAGAACCAATGTCCGAGGGGGAGTGTTTGCTAGTGCTATTGGGGAGGGTTTAAACTAATATGGCAGGTAATGGAACCATTGCAGGAAGTCGGAGGGAAGTAAGGTAGGGTCAGGAACAAAAGGCAGTAAGGGGAAAAGTGGGAGGCAGAGAACCAGAGAACTAGTGGACAGCACGGTAGCATTGTGGATAGCACAATCGCTTCACAGCTCCAGGGTCCCAGGTTCGATTCCGGCTTGGGTCACTATCTGTGGAGAGTCTGCACATCCTCCCCGTGTGTGTGTGGGTTTCCTCCGGGTGCTCCGTTCTCCTCCCACAGTCCAAAGGTGTGCAGGTTAGGTGGATTGGCCATGATAAATTGCCCTTAGTGTTGGGTGGGGTTACTGGGTTATGGGGGTGGGGTGGAGGTGTTGACCTTGGGTAGGGTGCTCTTTCCAGGACCCGGTGCAGACTCGATGGGCCGAATGGCCTCCTTCTGCACTGTAAATTCTATAACCCAAAGACAAAAATCAAAAAGGGCGACAGTACATCATAATTCTAAAAGGGCTATAAATGTAAAAACAAACAAGCCTGAAGGCTTTGTATCTCAATGCGAGGAGCATTTGTAATAAGGTTGATGAATTAACTGTGCTGACAATCATTAACGGATATGATGTAATTGGGATCATGGTGACCTGGGTCCATGGTGACCAAGAATGGGAACTCTACTTCCAGGGGTATTCAATATTCAGAAAAGATAGAGGGAAAGGGAGATGGAGTAGCGTTGCTGATTAAAGAGGAGAGTGACATAATAGTAAGGAAGGACATTAGCCTGGATGATGTTGAATCTGTATGGATGGAGCTGCGGAATACCAAGGGGCAAAAATGCTAGTGGGAGTTGTGTACAGACCACCAACGAGTAATTGAGAGGTTGGCATCAAACAGGAAATTAGAGTAGCGTGTATTAAGGGTGCAACAGTTATTATGAAATGAAAATCGCTTATTGTCACCAGTAGGCTTCAATGAAGTTACTGTGAAAAGCCCCTAGTCGCCACATTCCGGCGCCTGTTCGGGAATTGAACCGTGCTGCTGGCCTGCCTTGGTCTGCTTTAAAAGCCAGTGATTTAGCCCAGTGTGCTGGAGACTTCAATCTGCACATTTATTGGGCTAATCAAACTGGCTGCAGGGTGACCTGGACAGGCTGGCTGAGTGGGCAAATACTTGGCAAGTGCAATATAATGCGGGTAAGTGTGAGGTTATCCACTTTGATAGCAAAAAAGAAAAGCAAATTATTATCTGAATGGTGCCAGTTTAGGAAAAGGAGAAATGCAACAAGAACTGGGTGTTATGGTGGAACAGTCGCTGAAGATTGGCTTGCAGATACAGCAGGCAGTGAGGAAAGCTAATAAAATTCTGACCTTCATAGCGAGAGGATTTGAGTAGAGGAGTAGGGATGCCTTGCTGCAGTTATACAGGGCCTTGGTGACGCCACACCTTGAGTATTGTGTGTAGTTTTGGTCTCCTACTTTGAAGAAGGACATTCTTGCTATTGAGGATGCTAGTGAAGGTTCACCAGACTAATTCCCGGGATGGCAGGACTGATATATGAAAAAAGTTTGGATCAACTGGGCTTGTTCCCACTGGAGTTTAGAAGAATGAGAGGGGATCTCATAGAAACATATAAAATCCTGATGGGACTGGTGACGCTAGATGCAAGACGGATGTTCCCGATGTTGGGGACATCCAGAACTGGGGGTCACCGTCTAAGAATAAGGGATAAGCCATTCAGGACTGAGATGGGGAACAACTTCTTCTCTCAGAGAGTTGTGAACTTGTGGAATTCTCCATCACAGAAAGCTGTTGCGGCCAGTTTGTTGGATATATTCCAGAGGGAGCGGGACATGGCCCTTGCAGCTAAAAGGTTCAAAGGGCATGGAGAGAAAGCAGGAGTGGGATACTGAATGATCAGCCATGATCATATTGAATTGTGGTGCGGGATCAAAGGGCCGAATGGTCTACTCCTGCACCTATTTTCTATGTTCCTGTGTTACTCAGCAATTCACCGATATTCACTGATGCTGAATTTAGGTCTCGAATGGACACTCTGCTCCTGACCTCAGAATAACTTTGGTTGAACAGAGAGAAAAGAGTTGAATTCAACAGGGGAAGTGACTGCCCTTGACATCAGAGCAGCATTTGACTGAGTGCGGCATCAAGATGCATTGCAAAATTGAAGTCCATGGCATTTGAGGGTAAAGTCTCAACTGGCTGGAGGCATATCTAGCACAAAGCGGTTTAGTTATGGTTGCTGGAAGTCAATAATTTCAACCCTAGAACATTGCTGCAGGATTTCCTCAGGGTAGTGTCCTAGGCTCAACCTCTTCAGCTGCTTCATCAATGACCTCCCTTCAACGTAAGTCAGAAGTAGTGATTTTGTTGACGATTGCACAGAATTCAGTACAATTTGAGACTTCTCAGATACTGAAGCAGTCGATGCCCATATGCTGCAAGACCAGGACAACATTCACACTTGGCTTTTTAAAAATTCATTCAAGGGATATGGGCATCGTTGACTATTTATTGCTCATTGCTAATTGGCCATGAGGAGGTGGTGGTGAGCTACCTTCTTCAACTACTGAGATCCAAGTAATGTGAGTGCACCCACAGAGCTGTTAGGGAGGGAGTTCCCGGATTTTGACCCAGGGACAGAGAGGGAACAGCAGTATACATCAAAGTGGGCATGATGAGTGGCTTGGAGGGGAAAGTCCAGGTGGTGGTGTTCCTAGTATCGGCTGCCCTTGCCCTTTTAGATGATGGTAATGGTCATAGGTTTGGAAGGTGCTGTCTCAGGAGGCTTAGTGAGTTCCTGCAGAGCATCTTGTAGCTGGTACACCCCCTGTTGCCACTGTATATTTGAGGTAGAGGGAGTGAATGTTTGTGAAAGGGATGACAATTAAGCGGGCTGCTTTGTCCTGGATGGTGTCGAGCTCCTTGAGAGTTCTTGGAGTTGCACCTATCCAGGCAAATGGAGAGTATTCCATCACAATCCTGACTTGTGTCTTGTAGATGGTGCACAGGCTTTGGAGGATCAGGGGTGAATTACTCACCACAGAATTCCCAGCCTCTGACCTGTTTTTGTAGCCACATTATTTAAATGGCTAGACCAGTTGAGTTTCTGGTCAATGGTAACCCCCAGGATGTTGATTTTGGGGGATTCAGCGATGGTAATGCCATTGAATGTCAAGAGGCGGTGGTTAGATCCTCTCTTGTAGGAGATTTGATTTGATTTGATTTATCATTGTCACATATATTACTATACAGTGAAAAGTATTGTCTCTTGCATGCTGTACAAACAATGCATACCATACATATGGAAGGAAGGAGAGACTGCAGAATATAATGTTACAGTTGTGGTCATTGCCTGGCACTGGTGTGGCATGAATGTTACTTGTCACTTGTCAGCCCGAGCCTGGATATTGTCCAGGTCTTGCTGCATTTGCATGTGGACTGTTTCAGTGTCTGAGGAGTTGCAACTGTTGCTAATCAGTGAACATCCCCCCTTCTGACCTTACATTGGAAAGAAGATCATTGATGAAGCAGCTGAAGATGATTGGGCCTGGGACAATGTCCTGAGAAACTCCTGCAGCAATGTCCTGGATTTGATTTGATTTATTGTCACATGTACCGAAGTACAGTGAAAATATTTTTTTGCTGCCGAGGGAACATACACAGTACGCACATAGTAGACAAAAGAATAATCAACGGAGAACATTGACAAATGGTACATCGACAAACGATGATTGGTTAAAGTGCAGAACAATGGGCCAAACAAAGCAAATACATGAGCAAGAGCAGCATAGGGCGTCGTGAATAGTGTTCTTACAGGGAAAAGATCAGTCCGAGGGGGAGTCATTGAGGAGTCTTGTAGCTGTGGGAAAGAAGCTGTTCCTATGTCTGGATGTGCGAGTCTTGAGGCTTCTGTACCTTCTGCCTGATGGAAGGGTCTGGAAGAAGGTAATGCCTGGGTGGGAGGGGTCTCTGACAATGCTGTCTGCCTGTCCAGGCGGTGGGGTTCCCAGCTGTCTGTGGTGATCTTGTGATCTTGGACCGAGCAATTGCCAGACCAGGCTGTGATGCAGCCGGATAGGATGCTCTCTATCGTACACCTGTGAGAGTCGATGCAGACATGCCAAATTTCTTTAGCTTCCGTAGGAAGTAGAGACGTTGTTTGGCTTTCTTGACTGTTCCATCAACGTGAGTGGACCAGGACAGACTGTTGGTGATGGTGACCCCCAGGAACTTAAAGCTATCGACTATCTCTACTTCAGAACCATTGATGCAGACAGGAGTGTCTGTCGTACTACACTTCCCTGAAGTCGATGATCAGTTCCTTGGTCTTTCCAACATTTAGAGAGAGGCTGTTTTCGGTACACCATGCAACCAAGTGATTTATCTCCCTCCTGTAGTCTGATTCGTTGTTGTTTGAGATACGGCCCACCACAGTGATATCATCCGCAAACTTAGAGATATGGAAGTAAGATGATTGATCTCCAACCATTACAACCATCTTTCTTTCTGCATGGTATGACTCCAACCAATAGAAAATGTTCCCTCGATTCCCATTGACTCCAATTTTGCTCGGGTTCCTTAATGACACACTCAGTCAAATGCTGCCATGATGTCAAAGCTGTCACTCTCATCTCAGCTCTGGAGTTCAGCTCATTTGCCCACGTTCGAAGCAAGGCTGTAATGAGGTCAGGAGCTGAGTGACCCTGGCGGAACCCAAACTGAGTGTCCATGAGCAGGTTATTGCTGAGTAAGTGCTGCTTGATAATGCTGTTGATGACCACTTCCAACACTACTACTGATTGAGAGTAGACTGATTGAGTGATAAACGACTGGGTTGTATTTGTCCTGCTTCTTAAGTACACGCTATACCTGGGCAGTTTTCCACATTGCCAGGTAGATTACACTACTGTAGCCGTAGTGGAACAGCTTGCTTAGTGCCATGGCAAATTGTGGAGCACAAGTCTTCAGTACTATTGTCAGAATGTTGTCAGGGTCCACAGCTTTTGCAGTATCCAGTGCCTTCAACCATTTTTTGATACATGTGGAGTGAATCGAATTGGCTAAAGTCTGACATCTGTGATGCTGGGGGAGACCGCGATAGATCATCCACTTAGCACTTCTGGCTAAAAATTGTTGCAAATGCCTCAGCCTTGTCTTTTGCAGTGATGTGCCAGGCTCCTCCATCATTGAGGCTATTTGTAGAGGCTCCCCCTCCAGTGAGTTGTTTAACTGTCCACCACCATTCACAAGTGTATCTGAGAGGACTGTAGAGCTTAGATCTGATACAGTGGTTGCAGAATCGCTTAGCGGTGTCTATCACTTGCTGCTTGGCACACAAGTAGTCTTGTGTTGTAGCTTTACCAGGTCGACATCTCATTTTTTGGTCTGCCTCATGTTGTTCCTGGCATGGTCTCCTGGACCCTCCATTGGATTGAAACCCTAGCTTGGTGGTAATGGTAGAGTGGAGGATATGCCAAGTCATGAGGTTATAGATTGTGTTTGAGTACAAAACTGCTGCTGTTGACGGTCCACAGCGCCTCATGGTTGCCTAATCTTTAGTTGCTAGATTTGTTGTAATCCATCCCATTTAGCACAGTGGTAGTGCCACACACTATAGATGGTATCCTCAATGTGAAGATGGGACTTTGTCTCCACAAAGACTCTACAGTGGTCATTCCTTTCAATACTGTCATGGACAGATGCATCTGCAGCAGGCAGATTGGTGAGGATGAGGTCAAGTATGTTTTTCCCTCTTGTTTCCCTCACCACCTGCTGCAGTCCCAGTCTAGCAGCTATGTCCTTTTGGACCCGGTCAGCTGGGTCTGAATAGAAACCACCTTGAAGTCACCCACCCAGAGTGAATACATTCAGTAGCGTTGTCACCCTCAGTGCTTTCTCCAAGTGTTATTGAACATGGAAGAGTCCTGACCCATCGGCTGAGGAGGCCTGGCTGTAAATGGTAATCAGCTCATATTTGACCTGATTCTATGCGACTTCATTGGTTGAGGATGCCCAGGGCAACTCCCTCCCGAAAGTATACCACTGTGCCACCACCTCTGCTGACATGTAGCGATGGTGGTGTGTGGGACATTATCTGTAAGGCATGATTCCGTGACTATGTCTATATTTGTGAGACAGCCTCAGTTGTTATCGAGGAGGACTTTGCAGCGTCAACAGGGTTGAGTTTGCCGGGTACTTTGTTGAAACCGGGTACTCTATCCAGTTTCATTCCCTTCAGGCTTTTTGCTGGGACATTTCTTTCCCCAAAAGGTATATCAGCTTTTAAGGTAAACAACAACGTTTTCATGACTTTCATTGCCATATTTTTATTGAATTCATATTTAATCATCTGCCAAGGAGGGATTCGAACCCAGGGTCCCCAGAGCATTACCCTGGATATCTGGATTACTCATCCAGTGACGATACCACTATGCCATCATCTCCTTTTGATATGGAGGTTGTTAAATGAAAAGTAATATTCACACCACACATGTGCAAAGCAAGGAGCATTTCCAAGAAGAGAGAATCTAATCATCTCCCCCAGATGTATACTGAATCCCCACCACAAACATTTTTGGGCTTACCCTTGACCAGAAACTTAATTAGCCCAACCATATGAATATTCTGACTACATGAACAGATCAGAGGCTGAGAATTCACTAATGAATACTTGGCCCCACTCCTGCCAGCTGGCAACAAATTCAATTGACCGTTAATAATTTATTTTAAAATGGCTGCCGATTTTGGTGCCCACCCAATTACTGTATTATTGGGGCAGCTTGGGGATGGACGGGAAGGTAGTGTGGGCTTGTCACATTGGCATCAGCTTTCCACTTGTCCTTGGTGGCAGAGATTGCAGGTTTCAAAGGTTCTATCAAAGAAACCTTGGCTAGTTGCTTCAGTGCATTTTGTAGATGCCATACACTGCTGCCACTGTGCATCAGTCATGAAGTGAGAACATCTTGAGGGAGAGGCTACCTGCTCTTCTTAAAGGCAAGCTGTCTCTTGAAGAAACACTGCAAAAAGGATTTGTTGCAGTGCAAATCCTTACACAGTGAACAGCACAGCCGACTGAGGGCTCCAGAGATGTGGTGTTGGATGGAGGAATGGTGCAGATGGGCAGGAAGAGATACACCAACCTCCCACAGGGGTCAGATGGCCCTGAGGAAGGGAGTGGGAAAGATGTCCAAGAATGTCAAATCAAACTCTGGACCAGGGGACTTGGCAGCAATCTCATAGGAGATTTAATGACTTACATGTGGTTTCAAGGTGTCAGGGAATCTTTAAATTCAATTTGTAGTTTTTGAGGCAGACCCTAACTACAACAGAAACTGAACTGAAAAGGAAACAGAACAGGTAAACATGGAAAGGAAGCAGTGCCTTTCATTTTCTAAGGAAACATTAAAAAAATTATGTTGGAAACCAAATCTTCTGGTAAACTGAACTTGTATGAAAGATATAAAAGGACACAGATCAGTCCAAAAAGCAGTAGAGTGCACTGGTGCAGTACAAGCAGGATAAGAGACTGAAGAAGGCTGTATCCAGAAATTGAGAATAAACAAATATATAGTTGTGGCAGCTGTTTCTGTTACATGAAGATAATAGAGGTGGATCTACACCATCTAGGCAGCGTTGAGCAGGTTCTGAACACTTCTACTATTTTTGGTGAAGTCGGTGCCTATAGAACTCTCCCTGTGCAAACACAATGGGCCAAATGGCCTCCTTTTGCACCATAACAATACCGTGATTCTGTAAACTCTGACGATGCATTGCTGTTGGCTGGAGATCAAACCAGCTCATAGAAGGAGAGGGACTGAAATTCCTCACGAGGAAGACAATTTGAAGGAATCTGTGACTGAACGTGATCACCAAAATCTGAATGGACTACTGAGCACATTCATTTTTTTTTTATTTTTAAAATAAATTTAGAGTACCCAATTAACTTTTTCCAATTAAGGGGCAATTTAGCGTGTTCAATCCACCTACCCTGCACATCTTTGGGTTGTGGGGGCAAAACCCACGCAAACACGGGGAGAATGTGCAAACTCCACACGGACAGTGATCCAAAGCCGGGATCGAACCTGGGAACTCGGCGCCGTGAGGCAGCAGGGCTAACCCACTGCGCCACCATACTGCCCTACTGAGCACATTCATAAACTATATTTTAATTGTATCTAATGTACAGTTTATAGCTTATATTCAACCTCAATTTGCCTGTGAATTCATGTTTAACTCATTAATTCAAATTGTCAGAGTTTAGGATTGATAGTATTTCATGTTCGCTTTGTTAACTCTTGTAAGATACAAATTCTTTTGTTTCAAATTGTGGGATCTTTTGGATTTATTCTTTTTGGAAATAGTTGGGATTTCATATTCATTTTGTTTAATAAAAGGTTCCTAGTTTCTACTGAGATCACAAAAAAGAAATACATCTTTGCTTGATATCTGCTATCCATCACACCACCAACCTCTCACATGTTCAATGCGCCCCATCACTCATGCAGCAGCATCTTCTACCATTCAAAACTCAAGCAAAACATCAAGGTACTCTTCTCACAAGAGTGTTTCTTTTCACACATTGCCCACTCGAACAAACGTATTGATGGAACGCAAGAGGTAACTTTTACCAATTCTAGTGAAAGATCAATGGCCTGAAGCATTAAATTTACTTATTCATCACAGTTGTTGCTCGCTGAGTGTCTGGAATAGTTTGGTTTTATTTCTGATTTCCAGCATTAGTTTTTGTTTGGCAGATGACGGCATGATCTAAGCCTATATATGATAAAGGCAAAATTTTTCACCAATTGGTCCATATTTGTTCTTTTTCATTACAGTATTATGGGAAAATATACAAGGTAACTTTATCCCATCCTGATTTGTATCATTTTGAACAAATTTCCGGAGCAGATTATCATTAGTTTTGATCTGGTGACATGTGTCATGGCCGACATTAATGATGAGGAGACTCCATTCAGTTGATGCACAATGCCATTGTTACTGAATGATTTAATTCATGCTGGAATCACTTCAAGATACCAAAACCTAATCTGTAGAGCATTGACAGGAAATAACATTGCCCTGTATATAAGACGTTGAATAGCAGTCAGCAAAACAGAATGAATGAGATTCGATCCCACTGGTTTGGACTTGTGTACACACTCATGTCCTTTCATACCCATGATATCTCAAAAACAACAAGAGACAATACAGCCATTTCTAATGTGTCAGCCAATGTATGAACTATTAGGATTAATAACCTGATCAGGAGATGGACTGATAAACTTTTCAAAACTTCACTGAACTTCACAAGTATTTTGAAATAGGATATTAGTCAGTTTGCTGACAGAGTTATTAGTCTTCACTGATGGGCACTTTTCAGTACATTTCAAATTGAGATGCACATCAAGTTAAGTCCTACCTTAAAGATTAAGTCAGTGATACACATGAAACTCATGCCTCCTGTTTCCCAACAGCCCAAATGTTGTATGCACCAGATCAGTTTGTCCAATTCTATCAGCACCCTTCTTAGCCTTAATCACCCCCATTTACATACCTTTTGACTTCTGTCAAAAGCTAAAGCTAAGCTAAACTAACCTCCCCCCCTTCTGCTGACAATTAATTTTCTGCGAAGAAATTGACGAACGGTTGCCACCTCCGGGCGAACCCTAACATTGACCCTCTCAAGGCGAACTTGATTTACTCCAAACAGAGAAAGCCAGCCATGTCCAATAGCCAGGTCTCCGACTTTGGGGGCTTTGAGTCCCTCCAAGATAATTGTATCCGCTCCGGGCTACCAGGGGAGCAAAGGCCAGAAGACCTGCCTCTTTCTCCTCCTAGATTCCTGGGTCTTCCGACACCCTGAAAATCACCACCTCTGGACTCAGCGCCACATGACATCTGCAAACCCCTGCCAAAATCCCCTAAGCTTCAGACAAGTCCAGAACATGTGGATATGATTCGCTAGTCCTCCCGCACATTTTGCACACCTGTCTTCCACCCCAAAGAATCTGCTCATCTGGGCCGCTGTCATATGAGCCCGGTGAACGACCTTGAATTGTGCCAGGCTCGGCCTGGCACATGTTGTGGACGCGTTGACTCTACTCAACGCATCCGCCCATGGACCATCCTCTATCTCTCTCACAGCTCCTCCTCTCACTTGCGCTTCAACTCCTCGATCTGCGTCTCCTCTGACCCCATAAGTTCCTTGGAAATGTCAGAGACGCTCCCTTCTCCTACCCACCCTCTGGAAACTACCCTGTCCTGAATCCCCTTTAGCGGTAGGAGCGGGAAGGTTGACACCTGTCTACGTAGGAAGTCCCGCACCTGCAGATACCTGAATTTGTTTCCCCTCGCCAACCCAAACTTCTCCTCCAGCGCCCTCATACTCGGAAAGCTCCCCTCTATAAACATATCCCCTTTCCTCTCAATCCCTGCTCTCCGCCATATCCGGAACCCCCCATCCATACTTCCTGGGGCAAACCGGTGATTATTACAGATTGGGGACCAGACCGATGCTCCCTCGGCTCCCACATGTCTGCTCCATTGCCCCCAGACTCTCAGGGCCGCCACCACGACGGATAGGAACGGCAGAGGCACAGGTTACCAAAGCCCCTAGACTGGTGCCCTTGCATGAAGCCGCCTCCATACCCCCCCCCCCCCCCCCCCCCCCACCCCACCCCCCACCACCACCCACTTCCTGATCATGGCTATATTCGCCAGCCCACCCTCTCCCCAACTCCACTCAAGCATTACCTTCCTTACTCGCAGGGTCTTGCCCGCCCAAACAAAGCCAGTGATCACTTCGTTGACCCATTTAAAAAAGGACCGTGGAATAAAGATGGGGAGACACTGAAACATGACCAGGAATATCGGGAGGATTGTCATCTTCACCGTCTGCACTCTCCCAGCTAATGACAACGGGAGCGCGTCCCATCTCCAAAAATCATCCTTCATTTGGTCTACTAGTCGGGCCAGAATTATTTTATATAGCCGGCCCCATTCCCGTGCCACTTGGCTGCCGAGATACCTAAAGCTTCCCCCCACTAATCTAAATGGCAGCTCCCCCAATCGCCTCTCCTGTCCCCTCGCCAGGTCGTCTGCATAGAGCGTGACTCCGTGCTCCCCCCCCCCTCCCCGGACCAGCCCCTTGAGGCTCTCAGAGCAATTGCTAACGACTCTATAGCTGACGCGAACAACAGTGGAGAGAGGGGGCATCCTTGTCTCGTCCCCCGGTGCAGTCTAAAAGAGTCCGATGTTGTCCCATTCGTCCATACGCTTGCCACAGGAGCCTGATACAGCAACCTGACCCAGTCAATAAAGCCCCGCCCAAATCCGAACCGTCCCAGTACCTCCCACAGATAATCCCATTCTACCCGATCAAAAGCTTTTTCTGTATCCATTGCGATCACTACCTCCACCTCCCTACCTTCCGGGGGCATCATGATCACATTTAACAGCCTTCTTACATTGGCCACCAACTGCCTACCCTTAACGAACCCCATCTGGTCCTCCCCAATAACGTCCAGAACACAATTCTCAATCCTGGAGAACAAAAGTTTGCCCAGCAGTTTGGCGTCCACATTCAACAGGGATATCGGCCTGTACGACCCACACAGCTCCGGATTCTTGTCCCGCTTCAGAATCAGCGAAATCGTGGCCTGTGACATTGTCGGAGGCAGCACCCCTCTTTCCCTTGCCTTATTGAACATCCTCATCAACACCATTCCCAATATCCCAGAGAGCTTTTTATAAAACTCCAGTGGGTACCCATCCAGCCCCGGGGCTTTACCCGCCTGCATGGCCTTCAGACCCTCCGCTATCTCTTCCAACCAGATCGGGGCCCCCAGCCCTTCTACCAGCTCCCCGTCCACCTTTGGGTAATTCAGCCCCTCCAAGAAGCGCCTCATCCCCACCGGCCCCGTAGGGGGTTCCGACCCATACAGCCGACTGTAGAAATCCCTAAACGTCTTATTCACCCCTGCTGTATCTCCAACCAGGTTCCCATCTCTGTCATTTACTTTCCCTATCTCCCTGGCTGCTTCCCTCTTTCTAAGCTGCTGTGCAAGCATTCTGCTGACCTTCTCTCCATCCTCATAGATCGCCCCCCTCGCCTTTCTCAGCTGCTCCACCGCCCTCCCTGTGGTTAACAAGCTGAACTCCGCCTGTAGCCTCCGCCGTTCCCTTAAAAGCCCTGCCTCTGGGGTCTCCGCATACCTCCTAACAATCTGTAGTATCTCCTTTACCAGTCGCTCCATCTCTGCCCTGTCTACCTTCTCCCTATGGGCCTGAATTGAGATCAGCTCCCCTCTGACCACCGCCTTCAGTGCTTCCCAGACCACCGCTGCTGAAATTTCCCCCGTGTCGTTGACCTGCAGGTAGTTCTGAATACATTTCCTCAGCCGCTCGCACACCCCTTCATCAGCCAAAAGTCCCACATCTAACCTCCATTGCGGGTGCTAGTTACTGTCTTTACTAACCTACAGGTCAACCCAATGGGGAACATGGTCTGAGATTGTGATCGTCGAGTACCTCGTGTCCACCACCCCTGCCAGTAAGGCCCTTCTCAAAATAATCAATCCGGGAGTACACTTTATGCGCATTGTGAGTAGAAGGAGAACTCCTTCACCCTCGGCTGTCCAAATCTCCATGGATCCACCCTCCATCTGCTCCCTGAACCCTTTTAGTTCCTTTGCTATTGCTGGCACCCTGCCCGTTTTCGAGCTTGACCCGTCCAAGCCAGGGTCAGTAACTGTGTTGATGTCCCCTCCCATGACCAACTTGTGCGAGTCCAGGTCCGGTATCTTCCCCAGCATCTTCTTTATAAACTGCACATCATCCCAATTTGGCGCATACACATTTACTAATACCACCTGCACCCCCTCCAGTTTCCCACTGACCATAATGTACCAACTTACCACATCCAAAACTATTCTACCCGCCTCAAACACCACCCGCTTATTGATCAGGATCGCGACCCCTCTAGTCTTTGAATCCGGTCCCAAGTGAAAGACCTGACTGACCCAGCCTTTCCTCAATCTGATCTGGTCAGTTATTCTCAGGTGCGTCTCCTGCAATATTACCACGTCCGCCTTCAGTCCCCTAAGATGCGCGAACACACGTGCCCTCTTGACCGGCCCATTTAACCCTCGAACATTGCAGGTGATCAGCCTAGTTGGGGGCTCATTGCCCCCCCCCCCTTCGCCGATCAACCGTCCCCTTTTTTGGGCCCACCTCCAGCCCATGCCCCGGGCCTCTACTGGCCCGCCCCCAGTCAGTCTCCGCCCCAACCTCCTCTCTGTCCCTTGGTTCTTAATGTTTTTTACTGTTGCATTGCTGGCTGCCTTAAATCGACCAAGGTACTTTACCCACTCAAAGATATTGCACCACTAGACATTCAAAAAAAATAGCCTTGACTGGAGCTGAGATAAACAGAAAATGTAATGCTTTGTACATTCATTATTCCAGCACCATTCTGTTCAGATGAACTGAAGCTGAGATGCAGCTTCTGTCAGAACCTATACCCGGGTGGCACTTACGGAATCGGAATGATCATATTCCCAGAGCCTTTTGCAGAATGTGCTCTTCCCCATTAATGGACGCGGCCATTTCAATCACTTCCTATATAAAGCCGGTCGGTCGGGGACTGGCCAGCACTCACCCAGTTGGATATCACCGAGAGCCGTGCATCAGAAGCTCCCGAAATAAACCGTTCTTCTTTCACTCAACTTGGTGTGGACTTCCTTTCTTTTAAGCACAAGACTGGCGATGAGGAGTAAACTTAGTCAACTGGCGACGTTGAGGCCTTGTGGCTCAGCTACCTCCTGCCGTTTGGTTGCGGGTTGGAGCCTGCATTTTCTTTGCCTTGCTGCTGTTCGGCTGATTGGACACTTTCAACGCCAGAGTTGAGGATTGGGCTCAATATGCGGAGTGCCAAACGGTGATCTTGCTGACCTCTTGCGGGACTCATACTTAAGGGATGATCTAAAGCCTTACGTGCCCGACGGCGCTGGACACCTGCATTTGTGACCAGCATGTTGAGTTCATCGGTCAGCACTTTAGCCCACCACTGTCATAGAATCATAGAAGTTCATAGAATCATAGAAGTTAGAGTGCAGAAGGAGGTCATTCGGCCCATCGAGTCTGCACCGGCTCCTGGAAAGAGCACCCCACCCAAGGTCAACACCTCCACCCTATCCCCATAACCCAGTAACCCCACCCAACACTAAGGGCAATTTTGGACACTAAGGGCAATTTAGCATGGCCAATCCACCTAACC
Organism: Scyliorhinus canicula; assembly: GCF_902713615.1. Lineage (NCBI taxonomy): Eukaryota > Metazoa > Chordata > Chondrichthyes > Carcharhiniformes > Scyliorhinidae > Scyliorhinus > Scyliorhinus canicula. Next base: position 103,513,771 of record NC_052148.1, on the reverse strand, counting down.
TGCACATCTTTGGACTGTGGGAGGAAACCACGCGCACACATGGAGAACGTGCAGACTCCGCACAGACAGTGTCCCAAGCCGGGAATTGAACCTGGGACCCTGGAGCTGTGAAGCAATCATGCTAACCACTATGCTACCGTGCTGTCTATCAGAGTCTTGCAAAATCAATTTAACACGGCGAAACGCATCCCGGGTGAGTCGGTCACTGAGTTCATGACCCAGTTGCGGAATCTCACCAAATTTTGTGAATATGGAACTTCGCTATCCGAGATGTTGTGCAGCCTTGTCTGCGACATCAGCAAAGTTGGGACGCAGTGGAGGCACTTGGCTGAGCCGTCCCTGAGCCTCCAACAGGCGCTACAGAGCTCCTGGTGTGGGAGAGCGCGGAGCATGGAGTTCAGGAGATCCAGGGCATTGAGGTAAATGCTCTGGGAAGTGGCCCCTCCCCTGCTGCCCCCCCCCCCCCCCCCCCCCCCCCAATCTGGTCTGACAGATGGCAGAGCCCCGGTCTATGGTCACAGGCCCGTCAACCATAGCGGGAACCATCCCCGGAGTCCACCGTGGGCGATTCGTCTCCATGTAAGACATACGACTGCCGGTCCCGGCGCGACGGCAGGCATTCAGGGTCCCAGCAGTCCAGGCGCCCCAGCTGGGTGTAGCCCTCTAAAATGGACACCAGTATACAAAATGGAGAACCGCAAGGAATACAGGGAAAAACAGCCATAGTAAGGACACACAGCTTGCAGAAGCATTTAGCATTTTGCACGTACAAAACCGGTTTCAAGACAGCTGCAGAAACCCAGCCAAAGGTGCAAATAGGAAAGCGATCTGCATATTAATGAGGTGATACCGGCCCAGTCCCAGATACAATAGAAACATTTTAAGTATCAATCGATACTTTTCTATAGCTACCCAGCCAGGATGGCGCCAGAGAAACCAGGACAATGAGCCCTAGGGACCGCCCCAGCCATCGAGAAACGACCCCAGGATAGGGGAGTTCAAAACGTATCGATTGGGAAAGACCCAATCGATGAGGGAACCACCCCAAGGGGGCCTGAACCTCCTGGGACCTATAAAAAGAAGGTCAAGCGCATGATTCGGTCTGTTGCTTCCTGACTCCGGCCTAGGCTGTTGCATCCTGACTCCAGACTCCGACCCCAGCCTCCAGATCCTGTCTTTCATCACCGGCCGTTAAGCATCAGCCATCTATCAGTAAGTGCCAAAACAACGATCGCTACGTGACCCAGGCATTGCTTGTACTCTTACCGACTATTAGTGAACAGAAGGTGCAGACCAGAAAGGAACAAAGGCCTTGTCCCCTGACCTTGCTGGTTCCTACTTAGATAAGTATTTAGTCGTTTAATAGTAGGAATAAGTATTAGTCTTTTAGCGTGTGCATGAGTATTTATTATATCTGTTAAAATAAACACTAATTGTTTGGACTTACTGATCGGTGTTTAGACTTATTGCTTTGAACTTGACCTTAATAACTTGTGACGGTGTCTCTTACGGCACCTGGCGACTCCTGAGCATAGATACAGATACAGAGCCAAACCAGTGTTAAGCACATGCCCTTTAAATGGAGGCGTGTTAATCACACTAACAGTAGAACGAGCAACATGGGGTAGATGTCCGCCTAGAATTTCCTTTGAATGATCCGGAGGATGAACCTGCAATACAGCGGCATTGCCTGGCAGCACAACACTTGGCCCTCTTTGAGTCCTCATTCAGGTGAATGGGTACTCATTGTGAATTGGATTGGGACACTGAGATGGTGTCCATAGTGGCCCATAGCACTTTTTACCACATTCGATGGGGTGTTCAAACTTTGGCTTTGACGGACATGGCCGTTCATTTGGCTATATCCACGGGAGATCATGGGGACAGTATTGTCCCCCTTTGTTTATGGCCGTCAGTTGGCTCAACGCTCCCTTAATGTGGTTCATGGGGTCAGCCCCAAGCTGCTGGGGAGTGAAAGATTGCGCCGCTTACGACTGGACTGGCAGCACATTCTACAGATAGGACCCGGTGGACTGTGCAAAGTACACCGTACGTTCCCGGCAGTTATTCAGCCCGGTCTAGGGACCATCCAAGGAGCCGTGGCAAACATTCAGGTGGAACCGATGGCTCAACCGCACTATTTTCCGGCATATCCAGTCCCCTATGCATTAGTAGATAGAGTGGGCACCGAACCCGACCCATTAAGGGTCTGGGCATTCTTCGGCCTGTGCGTTTCGCCAGTTGTGTGGCGCCAGTGGTCCCCCGTCCTAAAACCAGATGGGATGGTCCGCCTGTACAGGGATTACAAACTGGTGGTCAGTACTGCCTCGAGGCCCGACCACGACTCGATGCCTTGCATAGAGGGCCTGTATACCAAGCTGGTTGTTGGATGCTCCTTCACCAAACTGGATGAGCAATGTATGTTTGCAGCTGGAACTAGACCGGTGCTCTCACCAGCATGTCACTATTAATACACAGTGGGACCTCAACAAATATACCAGGTTGCCTTTTGGGGGTCACGTGGTGTGTGTGATTTTCAGCGCGTTATGAAGAATAGCTTACGAGGCTTCCCACATGTCGCAATATATCTCGACAATGTGCTGACCACGGGAGATACCAATCAGGAGCATTTGAGGAATCTGGAGGCAGTACTGTGAGTCTTTTTGGAGTTTGGCGTCCGCCTGCATCGCCTGTTTCAAGCCAACTTGAGCTATCGAATGGACCACAACAGGTTGCACCCAGTGGCGGAGTACATGCGTGCCCATTCAGTTGCCCTAACCCCAATGAATACAACGGAGCTCTGGTCATTTCTCGGCTTGGTAAACTATTCCGGAAATTTGTCCCAAATCTGGTGACCATACTGTCCCCTCTGTATGTGCTCCTAAAGAAGTACCAGATGTGAGTCTGAGTGCATCTAAGAGATGGCTTTCCAATGCATAAAGGGACGAGGGGTGGGGGCGGTATTGACCCACTTCGACTCGTGAAAACCATCGATCGTCACTTGCGATGCGTCACCTTATGGAATTGGGACCGCTTTGGCCCATCAGATGCCGGATGATAAAGAGCAACCGATCGCTTTTGTATCCCGCACGCTGACCACAGCTCAGATCGGGAAAGAGGGTCTGGTAATGTTGTTTGGTGTAAAGAAAGTCCACCAGTATGTATATGGCCACCATTTCAATATCATATCACGGACCATAAGCCTTTGCTTGGCCTCTTTCATCAAGTCAAAGAGGTCCCGCCCATCACTCGGTACAAATCCAGTGCTGGGCGCTCCTGTTAGCCGCATATGAGTACTTATTTGTACATCGGCTGGGGACCCACTAGCACAGGCGGACGCACTGAGCTGCCAATCGAAGCCTCACCTCCCCATCAGGCGGGCGAGGTAGTTGTTGTGTTGAACTTCATGGACTCCCTGACGGTCACCACATCTGTGACTGTACACAGACAGACTTCATCCTCGCCAAGCTGCAGCATTTGGTGTTGGTAGGGGGCCAGCATAGACCGTTACCCGGACATCTAGGAGCATTCTACTCCAGGCTGTCTGAATTCGGTATAGAGGGTGGTAGCCTGCTATGGGGCACATGGGTTGTGATCCCTGCAGGAGCTCAGATTGTAGCATCTCCACAACAGACATCCAGGGGTGTCTAAAATGAAGATGTTGGCAAGGGGCTATGTCTGAGGCCAGGACCCGATATGGACATCGAGAAGGTGACTTAACAGTGCCCCATCTGCCAGGAACACCAGGGGCCGGGATTCTCCCCTAACCGGCGTCAACCACTCCGGCGTTAGGCCACCCGGAAGGAGCGCAGGATGGGCGAGGCCAGCACCGAAGGGCTTGGCACCGTGCCAACCGGTGCCGAAGGGCCTCCGCCGGCCCTTGCGAGTTGGCGCATGCGCGGGAGCAGGGGGGTTCTTCGCCGCATCGGCCATGGCGGATGTTTACAGCGGCTGGTGCAGAGGGAAAGAATGCCCCCGTGGCACAGGCCCGCCCCCGAATCGGTAGGCCCCGATCGTGAACCAGACCACCGTGGGGACACCCCCCCCGGGGCCGGATTCCCCTTGCGTCCCCCCCCCCTCCACCGATCCACCCCCCCCCCCCCCCCCCCGAGGAGTCCGCAGGCCACCCACAGAGCCAGGTCCCGCCGGTAAGGACCTTGTTTGATTTACGCCAACGGGACTGGTCGAAAATGGGCATCCACTCAGCCCATCGCGGAGAGGAGGATCGCCGGGGGGGGGGGGGGGGCACTGCCAACGGCCCCCGACCGGCGTGATGCGATTCCTGCCCCCACCGATAAACCGGCGCTGGTGAATATGGCAGCCAGCGTCCGGGCAGCGGGGCAGAATTCAAGGCGCCCCCCCCCCCCCCCCCCCCCCCCCCCCCCGGCGATTCTCCGGCCCGGTCGGGGCTCAGACAGTATCTCCCTCCGCCACACCTCTTCATCGCTGGCAGTGGCCATGCTGCCCCTGGACCCGGGTTCACACTGACTTCGCTAGTCCGTACATGGGCTCAATGGTTCTTCTTTTGTGGACGCCCATTCAAAGAGGTTTGAGATTCACAGAATGGCTGCAATCAATTCTTGCGCTGCCATCAGGAAACTACGTCTCTCTTTTTCCACACATGGTATCTCAGAGGTCCTCGTTACAGGCAAGTGAGGAGTTCTCAGCATTCCTCAGCAACAATGGAAGTCGGCATATATAGATGCCTCTTACCGCCTGTCATCTAACTGCTTGGCTGAATGGGCTATGCAGGTGTTCAGGCGGGGGCTCCGGAAGATTTCGGGGTCCATGGATACGAGATTGACTCCTTTTTTGTTTGTCTCTTGGGCCATGCCCGACGCAATAATGGGGGTAGCTCCGGCAGAGTTGCTCATGTACCAGCGCCTCTGTAACCGCCTAAGTTTGTTGTTCCCAGATATTGGGGCAAATATGCACCAGGCCCTGGAGCAGCAGGGGCCTTGCCCTGCTCTGCATCGTCTGCCATGGCATTCTTATCCAGGGGACATGGGATTCATCTGGAATTTTGCCCTTGGTGACCGCTGGCTCTCAGGGACTGTTCTCCACCAGACAGGTCTAGTCTCCTGCCGGATTCAGGTTGATGGCAAGTGTCATTTGGATCAGCTTCGGTCATAAAGACCCCCTCTTTATCCGGTTCCTGGCGTGCTTCCCATCCAGGCTGATCCAGACCCGGTGTTTGTCAGGGCCACTGTGGGGCCAGGTGAATGTCTCGATACATGTTCACAGGATACGGTCTCTTCAGACTCAGAAATGGACACACAGCCTTTGGCTTCCTCTGGGGTAAACTCCGCTGTGCAACCACCTCCTGCCACTGCCTTGCTGAGGCGCTCCTGTCGAAAACGCGGTATTCACATTGGACCCAGTGCCTCGGGCACATATATTATAATCATCTTTATTATTGTCATAAGTAGGCTTACATAACACTGCAATGAAGTTACTGTGAAAAGCCCTGAGTCGCCACATTCCGGCGCCTGTTCAGGAACAGAGGGAGAATTCAGAATGTCCAATTCACCTAACAGGACATCATTCGGGACTTGTAGGAGGAAACCGGAGCACCCGGAGGAAACCCACACAGACACGGAGAGAACTGGCAGACTCCCCACAGACAGTGACCCGAGCCGGGAATCGAACCGGGGTCCCTGGTGCTGCGAGGCAACAGTGCTAACCACTGTGCTACCATGCTGCCCCATGATGTTCCACCTGAGCTATAAAGAGTCCGTCGCCTTTCCTCTCCTGTTTCTCCTCCTACCCCTAGTCAACGGCCAGTGGAGGGTCCTTCGGACTTTTGGGGGGGGAAGGGTGTAATAACCTATATCCGGACAGCACTTACGGAGTCAGAACGATTGTATTCCCAGAGTACTTTGCGTATCCCTCTCAGGAATGGGATTTTCAATCACTTCCTCTATAAAGCCAGTTGGTCGCGGTCCAGCTGGCACTCAGTTGGCTAGGTGTCACCAAGAGCCGTGTATCAGAAGCTCCAAGAATAAACCGTTTTTCTTTCGCTCAACTCAGTTTGGACCCCCCTTTCTTGTAAGCACAAAAGCTTCCTTCATACTATCAACCCTCTGGAATTCAGTTTGAAATATTTGAGAATAAAGGCATGAAGAACACATCCTCAGAATAAACGACATCATCTGGATATCAAACCTCATCAATAGCATCCAGCTGGAGCTTATGAACTATGGCCAATCTGGCTATGCCTCAATGCACACCGATACTGGTCGTTCAAAAGTAATGATATGGGCAATGGGACTACTCTAACAGGAAGTCAGTGATATGCGACTGTGGTGATGAGCCGCAAACGATGGACCATCTGCTTCTCTGCCAACTCATGTCTGAGTCTTGCAATGCTACTGACCTTGTCATACACAATGATAATGTGTAAGCTTGCGGCAGGGAACTTGATTCATTGAAAATTTAAGGTAATTCTTGATAAGAAATAAGTGGGCTTAGCTGGGTGAAAGAGTGAAAACAGGCACCAGATGAGTCCTGTGCTATTCTGACCATACTCATCTGAAAATCTGGTTTTAGCACAGTTTGGGGACCAATTGCTGATTGCCACATTTTGAATTTGGCTGGAGGGTTGAAATCAGACTCCTGCAGGTTTTGCACTCAAGTGCTGATAAGATGCAATTTTCGTAGAGAACTCTTGGTTTGCTCCACCAACTCTTTTCAATGAAGGTGCGGAGTGAGCTCAGTTCATAGAATTTACAGTGCAGAAGGAGGCCATTCGGCCCATCGAGTCTGCACCGGCTCTTGGAAAGAGCACCCTACCCAAGGTCAACACCTCCACCCCATCCACATAACCCAGTAACCCCACCAAACACTAAGGGCAATTTTGGACACTAAGGGCAATTTATCATGGCCAATCCACCTAACCTGCACATCTTTGGACTGTAGGAGGAAACCGGAGCACCCGGAGGAAACCCACGCACATACGGGGAGGACGTGCAGACTCCGCACAGACAGTGACCCAAGCCAGAATCGAACCTGGGACCCTGGAGCTGTGAAGCAGTTGTGCTATCCACAATGCTACCGTGCTGATTGATGCATGGCGATTGCAGAGGAAGTGAGCAGCCATGGGTTCCTCCTAAGATTCAATCCAGCAGATGGATGAACCACCTCCTCTGATCAGCCAGGGTAACTGGCAATGTTACACAGTATCAAAGGGCCTCTCATGAGTGTATCAAGCAAAAGGACTTTTCAAGTGGAGCAAGAGGTCAGGATGAGAAATGTATGCACATTATCAGTACCACATGGCTAATGAAGCCAGACCATGTGACAGTTGTGTATGATCATGTGGGGGGACCAGTTAACCTGTGTTGCCTGTATATGGTACATGGATACATGGAGACAAGGGAGTGAGGTGTGTCTGACAAGCTAATAACTCTCCAATTGCTCATGCAGGATAAGGAGATATTCAATGCCAGGAAAAAGGTCAAGGCAGGAGGAGAAGTGGTCAAGCTGAGAGTAATCAAGGCTTTGGAGCATGAGGCCTCGGAAGTGGTATTTACTCAGCAATAACCTGCTCACAGACACTCAGTTTGGGTTCCACCAGGGCCACTCAGCTCCTGACCTCATTACCGTCTTGGTTCAAACATGGAAAAAGGAGCTGAACTCAAGGGGTGAGGTGAGAGTGACTGCCCTTGACTCAAGGCAGCATTTGATCAATATGGCATCAAAGAGCCCCAGCAAAACTGGAGTCAATGGGTATCAGAGGGAAAACTTTCCTCTGGTTGGAGTCATACCTGGCACAAAGGAAGATGGTTGTATCACTGCAGGAGTTCCTCAGGCTAGCATCCTCGGCCCTGCCATCTTCAGCTGTTTCATCAATGTCCTTCCTTCCATCATGAGGTCAAAGTGGGGATGTTCGCTGATGATTGCATGAAGTTCAGCACCATTCTGTGTCAGAATCTTGGACTCCCTCCCTAACAGCACTCTGGGTGTACATACACTACTTAGTTTGCAGGCAGTGGTTCAAGAAGGCAGCTCACAACCACCATCTCAAGGGCAATTAGGGATGGGCAATAACTGCTGAGCTAGCTAGTGTCATCCACCTCTCAAGAGTGAATTTTTAAAAATGTAAATATATATTGTGCTGGCCTGTTGAATATTTATTACACAACATTTTTATAAATTGAAAGTAATTTACCATTGAGTTGTTATTCCCTGAGCATATTTAAATCTCTTTTCATTAGATTGCACTCCTTTGCTACCTTAACCTTGCACAGATTCTGGTGTAAGCAAACTTACTGACCATACTCCAAACAGCCCTGTCCTGAACATTAAGAAGGACATTAAACAGTAGCAGGCCCAGGACTGTGCTTGGGAGATACTACCAGGAGTGTGCCTCCAAGCCAATTCCACAAGACAATAGACATAGAAACAGAATTAAGCCATTCAGCCCATCGAGTCTGTTCCACCATTCAATCATGGCTGACATTTTCTCATCCCCATTCTCCTGCCTTCTCCCCATAATCCCTGATCCCCTTATTGATCAAGAACCTATCTATCTCTGTCTGAAAGACACTCAGTGATTTGGTCTCCACAGCCTTCTACGGCAAAGAGTTCCACAGATTCATCACCCTCTGGCTGAAGAAATTCCACCTCATCACAGTTTTAAAAGATCGTCCCTTTAGTCTGAGGCGGTGACCTCAGGTTCTAGTTTCCCCTACTAGTGGAAATATCCTCTCCGTGTTCACTTTCGGTCTGTACTCAATGGAGTTTAGAAGGATGAGGGGGACCTCATTGAAAATTACAATACTGAGAGACCGAGACAGAGTCCTCAACTGCTCCTCATGTGAAAATCCTTCATTCCAGGGATCATTCTTGAACATCCTCTGGACCCTTTCCAAGGACAGCATATGTTTCCTTAGACACAGGGCCCAAACTGCTCACAATACTCCAGGGGTCTGACCAGAGCCTTATACAGCCTCAGCAGTACATCCCTGCTCTTGTATTCTAGCCCTCCCAACATGAATGCTAACACTGCATTTTCCTTCCTAACTGCCAACTGAACCTGCATGTTCCTATCCATTAACTGCAATATTTTGGCTGCAGGATTGAAGCAATTGAATGGCACTACCATTGCCCACCATCAATATCCTGGTAATCTCAATTCACCAGAAACTCAAATAGACCAGCCACATAAATGTGGCTGCTTGAGCACATCAGAGATTGGGTATTCTATGGTTAGTTGCTCCCGTCCTAATACTCTGAAGCCTCTCTATCAAAGCAAGTCAGGTATGTGACACTTCACTTGCCTCGATGAGTGCAGTTGCAATGACACTGAAGATGTTTAAGGTCATCCAGGACAAAATAGCCTGTTTGATGGCATGCTTAAAGATTAGTTTCCTCCACCATCAGCATACAGTAAGTGCAGTGCTTGCTACCAACACGATTCATAGGAATAAAGCTACGGTAGTTGACCTTTAGCTCTCAAACCTGGGCCGGGATTTTCCACAGGCCACACCGAAATGGGGAAAGGCGATTGGCCGGAGAATCGGTCTTGAAGCCAAAATTGTGGTTGCTCTCTGGCACCATGATGGCGGCATCAACGTGTTCTACTCGCATGTCCAGTAAACGTCGTTTGAATATCATTACCAGCCCGACCTGGTATCCAACGGGTCCTCTGTGGTGCTCCACCATGGCCCGGGGGAATTCCTGATGGCGAGTGTCACTTGTGCTTTAAAGAAACGGGAAACAACTTTCGGTGACGTTGATGTGTTGAGCAGTCGCACATCAGGTGGCTGTTCTAAGAATCTGAAATTAGGGTATTTTATTCAAAATAGCCCGCTAAAACAAGGAGAAAATATCCCCTCACCTTATCTAACAAAGGGAAATGAGAAAATGCAGAGCAACAGCAGCTCCAGAGACCATAAAGAGACAAAAAGGGGCAGGAGAAACAAGTGGTTGAGATGGCGGACGCACCAGAACAAGAGGAACCAGCATATCGCACACGGGGTTTCCCCTCACCAGAGGGTGGATGGAGGAAGTTCCTCTCCAAGGAACTAAGGGAACTCAGGGAAGAGATAAAGACTGACATTGAAGCTGCGGTCAAGGCAGCGGTCGCAGAGGCACTGGTCACCATGCAGGTGGCCCTGGACAAGGCAGAGAGACAACTGGAGGACCAGGGGAGCACCATCAAGGCGCTAGAAAAAGCCTCAACAGGTCAGAGCGACCAGATCACCACCCTAGAGACTGAAATAGCGAGGTTGCTGGAGACACAGAGAAGTCTAAAGGGGAAAATAGAGGACCAGGAGAACTGGTCACGGCGCCAGAACTTAAGGATATTGGTCTTGTCGGAAGGAATCGAAGGCAGGGACCCCATGGACTATGTGGCCCAGATGTTGCGAAACCATTGACGTGGAACACAATGGCACCGCAAGCAAGCACTTTGAAGGTTCTCTGGACAAAGGAAAATCCCAGTGGCTCACCCACATGGTATACATAACAGTTGGCGGCCATGTTGGGTGGCCCCCGGAAAAAGGGAAACTCCAGAGTGCAGGGGTGATCCTCAAGCTAAGTATGGTTGACCCTGCAAGAGAGTGGGGGACGACAAAAAACTCTGAATCAGAATAGTCACCTGGAACGTCAGGGGGCCGCAATGGCCCAGTGAAAAGACCCAGAGCCTTCATTTTCCTGAAAAGGTGGGACAGTCCTACCATTCCTACTATGGGACGAGAGCTCGGGGGGGGGGGGAGGGGGGTAGCCATACTTCTAAATAAGAGGGCGATGTTTACTGTGACGAGCAAGGTTACAGACCCAGGTCATGGTCAGTGGTGCTCTGATGTGGCACCAGTGGTCTTGATCAAGGTGTACGCACCCAACTGAGATGATACTGAGTTGAGAAAGAAGACTGTGATGGACGTCCCTGACATTGACATACACTGACTTATCATAGGGGGACTTTAATTGTACAGGACCCATGGATGGACAGGTCGAATCCCAAAACAGGGAAGACCTCCAACATGGCAAAAGAACTTGGCACATTCATGGAGAAGATGAGCGCAGTGGACCCGTGGAGGTTTACCCACCCAGGGGAAAAGGAGTTTTCCTTCTTCTCCCAAGTACATAACGTACACATCCAGATTGACTTCTTTGTAGTGGGAAATCCGTATTCGGGAAATTATTCCAGGGCTAGTTGGAGCAGAATACTCTGCAATCGTGACCTCCGACCACACTCTGCACTATTTGAATGTGAAGTTGGAGAAGGGCCATGCCCAACCGCCATGGAGGTTGGACACGGCCCTCCTGGCCAACATGGCTTTCTGCGCAAAGTATCACAGGCCAAAGATGAGTATATTACTAACAACCAGAACGGAAAGTCTCATCCTCCACGTTCTGGGAGGCGTTTAAGGCTGAGATCAGAGGTGAAATTATTGAATACAAAGCACAAAGGGATAGGGAAGAGAGGGTGGCTAGGCAACAGCTCGTCGACTCCATACTCTGTGACCCTGACAGTATAGTTCCTGGTGGAAAGGAAAAAGCTACAAATGGAGTTTGGTCTGCTCTCCAGGAGGAAAGCAATGCACCAACTCCGCCAGGCACAGAGGACCCTGTACGAGCATAGAGACAAAGCCAGCCGCCTTGCTGGCTCACCAGCTGAGAAAGCAGGCAGCCACGAGGAAAGTAGAACAGATTAGAGATGGCAGAGGCAAACTAGTAGGGGAGTCAGAGAATGTCAATGAACCATTTAAGGCCTTCTACTGCGGGCTGTACAATTCCAAGCCCCCCAAAGGGGACTTGGGGATGAAGCAGTTCCTCAATGGACTGGACATGCCTGCCATGGGGGAAGATGGGAAACAGGGCCTGGAAGCACCAATAGAACTGGGAGAATCCCAATGCAGGTGGGGAAGGAGCCAAGACCCAACAGATTCCCGGCAGACTGCTACAAAAATCTTGTGACGGCACTGGCCTGCGGGACATGTTCATGGACTTGCTGTTGAGGGGTTTCCTGTCACATACGCAGCACAAGCCTCAACCTCGCTGATACCCAAAAAGGACAAACACCCAACATAATGCGGAATATACAGATCCATTTCACTGCTCAATGTAGAGGCACAAATACTGACCAAAATACTAGCCAGACGACTGGAGACCAGAGGTCGTGGCAGAAGACCAGACGCGCTTTGTTAAGGGTAGACAGCTAACATCGAACATCAGGTGACTGCTGAACCTGATAATGACCCCACCCAAGGAGAGAACACCAGAGGTGATCTTCTCTGTGGCTTGTAGTTTTTACCTCACCACTATTCTCAGAATTCCCCCTATATCAAAAAGGGTCAATTTATTCTAAATGGTGAGCAGGGATTTAAATGTGGATCGTCTGCTCATTTCTTCTGGGTTGCTCGGTCCTCCGATGTTGCTTTCCCATCACCGAGTAAGGTTCTCTCTCTCTCTGAGTTCTCTCTGAGTTCTGGGGTAGTTCCTGCTCTGGTCTCTGGGTTTATATTCTCTTTCTAACAGTTATTAAGTTTTTATGGCTTTATCAGAAAGTAATCTTTATTTCACTTGGATTATAAAAAGTATCTTTGATCTAAACATTCTAATACAGCTAAGTATTCATTTTGAGTTGACCTCAACTCTCAGGTCTGTTTATACTATGTCCTCTATGATGTTCAAAAATGCTTTGATTTCAATAGACGTGTGAATTTTGATCCCTGTCATTTCTATATTTTTATTTTCAAATTGTGTCCCCAGCTCATAATTTTGACTTTGATTTTGGCTTTAAATTATGTTTCTCGTAGACTGATAGTGTAGCCACCTAAAATGGATGCTGAGCTACAAAATTAGGTCAAGCGCTAAGACTGCTGGGAAACAGACAGTTTAGCCAGAACAGCAGTCTGCAAAGAGCATTTTGCATTCTGCAGCAGCAGAAACCAGTTTGGGCTCAGGTGAGAAGACCTTAGCTAGGTGCAAATGGCAAAACGCTTTGCATGCTAATGAGGCCATCAGACTTGAACACCCACACAATAGATACATTTGGTTCTGAATGGACACATTCTAATCAAGGCCCAGACATCGAGGCACCAGAAACCTCCAAACAAAAGGGCATAAGAAACGCCCCCTCCATCACGGAGACCCCCTCGCATTGGGGAATTAATCCAGTATCGATAAGAAATTGATCCAATAGGTAGAGCCCGCCCAAGAAGAGGGAAGGACAATGGAACCCCTATAAAAGATAGGGACCTCGTGTTGTCCGGTCTGTTTTTCCGTGCTCCGGCTCTGACCACGACTTAGAAGATCCACTGACTCCAGCCGTTGAGCACCAGCCGCCGAACCGTAAGTGCCAGTACGACGCTCGCTACGCGAACTAAGCCCGCTAGAACCCCCAGTGACCAGAACGCTTGCTGAAGGTTGCAGCCCAAGACCAGGACGAAGGCCTCGCTCCCTGACCTTGCCTGTTCCTGTTAGATAAGTATTCTGATTACTTTAGTTTAGTCATAGCTTAGTCTCTTAGTGTGTGCATGAATATTTATTATTACTGTATAATAAATATTATCGTTTGGACCTTACTAATCGGTGTATCGTCTTTATTACTTTGAACTTGACCTTGGAATACTAGTGACGTTGTCTATACGGCAACTGGCGACTCCTAAAGCTGAATAAATACATACAACAGAGCCTAGCGGTGTTAAGCACTTGGAAGTTAATACACCCCAATAAACGCGTTTTACGCCCATAGTAAAACGTGCAACATTTAGTGGCGACTCCCTGGCGGGACTCGGTTGTAAGTGGAAACCCCACACCGTCCAGGACCCTGAAATTTGAATTAGAACTCCAAATTACAGAGAAAGTAAGAAAGTAAAGAAAATCACGAGTATTCAAGGTGTTCAAACTAATAAGCGTAATTCGGAAGTGTGTTTAGTGCATGCGTACTAACAGGGCTGTAAGGTAAAACTGAAAGCATTTTGTTGCGACAAACCTTCGGCAGTTTTTGAACGGAACATAGCGTAAGCCGTACCCGTTTCTTGAAACACAACCCCAGCAACCCCCTGTTCCAAATTAACTAGAAGAGAGTCAGAGAAAATGGCCATGCAGGCAATGGAACGTCTGATGGATCCAGAAAGGTTTGTGGTCGCAGCGACCAGCAACAGTAGCAGGGTAGGCCAGTGTCCCACATGGGAGCTGGAACTCCGCAAATATTTACAAGGAAAGGGATGGCCCCTTTGGAAAGAGTTTTGTTTGAATGAGGAGACAGGTCCCGGAAGTATAGGACATACTTGGTGGGAGAACCTCTCTCAAATTCACAAAAAGAACCTCAGTAAAGCACGCAAGCCGATGGCGATTGTGTCCTGTTTGGCACAATTGCGAGGCACAGAGGAGGTCGTCAGGACGCTCCGGGCAGAATTAGAAGAAAGGAACCGAATGAGTAAGGTCGATGTCAGGGACATTGAGAAAGAGAATCTGGATCTAAGAGGGAAGTTGATGGAGAAAGGTAGAGAGGTGGATGATGCCAAGAGGGCACATCAGTCTTGTCTAGCCCATCTCAGCAGTTCCCAGACCCAGTACGAAAAGGCTTATCAGGACGTGCAACGTGCCGTTCTGATAAGGGAGGAATCAGAGAAGCAGGTGGAGGCATTGCAGAGGCAATGCTCTGATCTCAAAGCAGCTTTGAGAGCACTCCATGCTGCAACCACAGAACAAAGGCAAAGTACTGTGGATCACGCGAAATGCAGGAAACAGATTGCAGAGCTGCAATCGCTGCTTTCGGTGCAAAATGCCCCAGATGGAGAAAATGCCCCAGATTGGCAAGAACTAAGTGAAACAGCACAGCGATATGTTCAGGGAACATGTGCGCCAACAGCGCAACAGAAAAGGCAGGCACCCCCACCCCCCACAGATCAGATCATAACCGCACCCATGAACCCAGCAACCACGCAGAGAAAAGCCATAACAGAAGGCGCACCAGATATAACCTACACCACCCCCTTAACTGTAACCCAGCTCAGGGACGCATGTGAGAAGATCACTCCGTTCCTCCCCACCGCAGACCCCCACCAGTTTTTCGCTAAAGTAAAACAGCAGGCTACCATGTACGGCCTGGAGGAGAGAGAGCAGGTTAAGCTCACCGTGCTGAGCTTAGACCAGTCAGTAGTAGCAGCCCTCCCCAACCCACAGAACGTTGCAGGAGGCACCCTAGAGGAGATGCACACCTCCATTTTAGATGCCATCGGGTATAATAGAGGTGACCCCGTAGAAGGTCTTAATAAGTGCCGGCAGAAAAGATCCGAACACCCCACAGCATTCGCAGGAAGGCTGTGGATTCATTTCAATGCAGTTTTCGGCGAATTAAACAGAGCGCATTTGAACCGGGAAAATATGGTCAAATGGACACGAACCATAATCTCACACGCGACAGAGGCAGGACAGAGCGCTTGCAACAGTTATGACCCCTCAGAAGAGGCCCATAATGAGAAATGGGTCCTGAAAAGGTTGTCCCGCGCTTGGGAGCAATCAATTCAGGCAAAAAGTAAGGTTCAATCCCCAGAAGAGGCTCAGGCTGCCGCAGATATTCAGGCAGTGAGAGAGCATCAGAAACCCGCATGGGTCAATGAAGGGAAGAACAGCCCACAACAGAAAGGCCAGGAATGCTATAACTGTGGACAGTTAGGGCATTGGGCAAAAGAATGCAATGCACCCCAGCGATCTCAGAGAGGCCAGCAGACAGGCACTCTGAACCGCAGTAAGGCAAAACCCATCCACAATGTAGCAGTACAGTCAGGACCCACCAATGTGGACGAGACGAACTGACGGTGTTCGGGCTCCCCCACTTGGGTCTGTGACACACTCTGGGATTCATCAGGGAGACCCGTAGTCACAGCAAGAGTAAAAGGGAAGCCCATAGAGTTACTGTGGGACACAGGAGGCTCCCGCACCACCATTAACTCCACGATCACGGCACACGCAGACACGTGGCCGACCACCTCCACCATTACACTTAGCGGGTTCACCGGACACTTGCAGCAGGGACATATCACAGCACCCGTAGCGATCCAGCTAGGGAACATCTCAACCAAACACCCCGTTGTTCTAGTAAATCTTCCCCGGACAGCAGAACACATCCTGGGGATAGATTTTATGAACGCTCACAGCTTGTCGTTCGACCCAGTGAACCAGTGTGTCTGGCGAATGGCTAGATCAGACAGAGCACCAGCCACCCTCACAGTAGGAGACTACGCTAATCGGATTAGCGCAGTGGGAGAGTACTCATTCGACCTGACTACACTCCACACCGACAGACAAATAAAAGCCCTACTGAACAAACACAGGACAGCATTTGCAAGTCACCGTCATGACTGTGGCAGAATGACTGGACCAGTTCACGTTACCGGACAGGACCCCCGACCACAGAAACAGTATAGATTTCCCCTGGAAGCAGAGGTGGAAATAGAAAAGGTGATAGGAAGCTTATTGGAGCAAGGTGTCCTCAGAACAGTAGCCTCGACCAATAATGCCCCTATTTGGCCAGTGAGGAAGCCCGATGGATCATGGCGTCTGACCATCGATTATCGGGAACTCAACAAAGTCACCCCCGCAGTAGCCCCAACGTAGCTACTAGTCCCGAGACCATGCTCAAGCAGGGACTCAACTCCAAATACTTCACGGTATTGGACATCAGTAACGGATTCTGGTCAATACCATTGGCAAAAGCGTGCCAGTACAAATTTGCCTTCACTTTTAAAACACAGCAGTATACGTGGACATGCCTTCCACAAGGATTCCACAATTCCCCCTCCATTTTCCACCGACAGCTGGCGAGTGGTTTAGAGAAATTTTCCCGCCCCGAATGTCTGGTACAGTATGTAGACGACCTACTACTGCAGACAGACACAAAGGCAGAGCACATTACGCTTCTGGCCGAACTCCTGGAACTGTTGACTTCAATTGGATGTAAAGTTAACCCAAGAAAGGCCCAGATTTTGGAACCTAAAGTGATGTATTTGGGAACAGTCATCACACACGGCAAACGCGAGATCGAATTCAAAAGAATTGATTCGATTGTCAAATTGCCCCTTCCCCAAAATGTATCAGCCCTCGGTCGTTTTTAGGACTGGTTGGCTATTGTCGGAACCACATCGACGGATTCGCGACAAAAGCCGCCCCACTCTCAGACCTCCTTAAGAAAGGAGCCCCCTGGGAATGGCTTCCGCAGCATACAGGCGCTGTGGAGGAGTTAAAACGAGCCCTTAGTGCAGCACCCGCGCTGCTAGTCCCAGACCAACTTTCACCCTACGCAATAGAGGTAGCGAGCACCGATCTGACCCTCTCGGCCGTGTTGCTTCAGGAACGGCACGAGCAGCTAAGACCAGTGGCTTATGCCTCCCGACTGTTAGACCCGGTAGAACAAGGATTCTCTGCCTGTGAGAGGCACCTCCTTGCTGTCTTCTGGGCAGTACAATACTTCTCATACATCACCGGACTCAACCCCATTACTATTCTGACCGAACACACACCCACACAGTTACTCCTAGACGGTCGACTGAAGGACGGTTCAGTTAGCCAGATTAGGGCAGCTAGATGGACACTACTCTTACAAGGACGGGACATTACAGTAAAACGGACCCGCACACACACATATTTAGCAGACAACCTCCAATACCCCGGACAGCCCCATGACTGTGAAATTGTAGCTCTCCTGCATAACACAGGACCCTTTATAGCAAAAACACCCCCCAGGAAGATAGGGAACCCAAAACAAAGCCCCCAACCCACAGACACGTGTGGACCACTGAGGATTTATGTAGACGGTTCCTCCACAGTTTTAAATGGTGAGCGTATCACAGGATGCGGCATCTATGTAGAGGACGCGCAGGGGCGCGCTCTCGAAGAGATAGCTCTTAAGCTACCAGGTCACTTAGGCGCGCAGGCAGCAGAGCTCGCGGCCATAGCGTATATAGTGGACCACCCCGCTTCTTTCCCCAGCCCAGCAGACATATATTCAGACAGCTTATATGTCTGTAACAGTTTGACCGATTTTCTGCCCCTGTGGAGGACACGAGGTTTTGTCTCCGCAGACGGGAAACCCCTTCCATCAGCCCCTCTACTCCAGCATATTTTACAACAAGCAAAGGACAGGACCTTCGGAATAATAAAAGTAAGAAGTCACCATAGGTCATCCCCCCCTGGGAATGTAAAAGCCGACGCACTGGCTAAGGCAGGTTCCAGGCGAGGACACTTATGGACCCCCCCAGCTAGCGCACCAGCTAGCGCCCCTGTGAGCGCAGTCCAAATCTCACAGACAGATATTAAAGATCTTGTGGCAGCACAGAAGCAGGATAAGGACCTCCGGGAGGTTTTTAAAGGCAACTTTGTGCCAGAGTACGAGAGCTTTAAACACGCACTGACCACACATGAGGGTGTGATCATAAAGGAACAACTTTATGTGGTCCCGCAGCAGGACAGGAATGCAATGATTGCTTTATTCCATGATAACCACGGGCATCAGGGAATTGATGCAACAACGAGGCACCTCAGGCAACTCTGTTGGTGGCCTAATCTCAGGACTGATGTCACACATTACACAGAGAATTGCCTTATTTGTGCACAGAATAACCCGGAGAGGTATTCTAAGAAGGCACAACTTCGGCATACTCGCCCAGTTAACGGCCCCTGGACAAACCTCCAGATCAATTTTATAGGACCATTGCCCCCTTGTAGGAATGGCTATAAATACGTTCTGGTGGTCATCGACACCTTTACCAAATGGGTAGAGGCATTCCCCTCTAGAACAAATACTGCAAAGACAGCTGCAAAGATCCTGACCCACCACATCTTCACGAGATGGGGTTTACCCCGAAGTATTGATTCGGACCAGGGATCTCACTTTACAGGACGGGTCATGAGGAACGTCCTGACAATATTTGGAATAAAACAAAATTTTCATATTGCGTATCATCCACAGTCCAGCGGGATTGTGGAGCGCATGAATCGGACTCTAAAAACTACCCTTAGGAAAATGGTTCAGGAGAATAACTCCACATGGGATTCAGTGCTCCCATTTGCACTCATGTTCATAAGGAACACTGTCTCCACTTCCACAGGCTACACACCACACACACTCATGACCGGACGCCCTATGAAAGGGACAGAATTCCTTTTAGGACTGGACATGACCAGCCCCGAGGTGACAGCCCTCACACACGAAAAGACGGTTAAAGACTTGGTTGAGACTGTGAGGTCTGCACAGATTGCAGCCGCAGTTCAGCTTGGAAAACGCCGTCAACAACGCACCGCTTGTTTTAATAAGACCGTACACCCCACAGAATTCCAGGTTGGGCAACAGGTAATGTTATCTGTTTACAACCCCAGCAGTTTTTTGGCTCCAAAATATTCCGGTCCCTACTCAATTTCGGACAAAATTAGCCCCTCAGTTTACAGGATAAAATATCCTAATGGGAAGACCGCGTGGTTCCATATCAACCAGCTTAAAGCATATGGAACACAGTCTAACCATGCTCATCATGTACTGCTAGATGCAGCAGAACACTTCACCCCGCCCACTAGAGACACTTTTCCACCATCCCCCTCACAGCTTCACCCCGCCCACTAGAGACACTTTTCCACCATCCCCCTCACAGACCAGTTCATCAACGGACTCGCCCACGACTCCGCCCCCAGACCACGACAGACCACGCCCCGAAACGCCCACAAGCTGCCACAGCAGAGACAGCAGGACAGACACTGACTCTGACGACAGCGACAGCACACAGCCATACAGCCCACACTGCACCAACTACGACCCCGACTCCAGTGACCCCATGGAAGTCACTTACCTTAAAAACCCAGAACCACCACCCGACCCTGACTACCCCGACAACACACTTGACACAACACTATGGCACAGGGACAATTCCTACAGACTTGTCCGCAATGACAAAAATGACCCCCGGTCACACAATTCGAAAATAGCATGCCTGATCCACACAAGGGTGTGGGATCCGGGAGAGCAGGACGACACGGTGTCTGACTCCCGATACGGCAACCCCTTTGTGACCCTGTTCACAGAGACAGAGGAAAAGTGAGGTGTCCAGATGATGTAAAATAGGAATCGTTTAAGGGAAACGATGTCCTTTCTGATGGAACCTGCACGTATGTTTGTCTTCGTTTTATGTTTGTTTGTTTCAGGAATGTAAATGTTTCAGTTGGAGGATGGACATCTTCTTTTCAGCTGAAAAGATTGTGACCACCTCACATACACGTTAGTTTGTCCGCAGATACCTTTGAGAACTTCGGTTCCAACACACCCAATAGTTTGTCTGCCGAAACTTCTGAGAACTTCAGTTGTATCCTCTGGTGAACCGACACGGTTCACGACTTGTTCCCTGTTTTCAGAACGGAGCATCTTGGCTCCATTGTTTTTAGGTGCCCCTCTATTCGGTGAATAGAGGCTGCAAGTCACGGTAACCACATTCGTACCCGTTTTAATCCAGGTTACTCAGGCAGTGGACAAACGGCACTGAGGACCCGCCCTGTCTGAGAACCCACTTTGGTCAGCCAAGCTCGGGTATGGCACAGCACGCCCTACCCGGGGATCCCATCGAACTCGTACCCGTAGCGGCCCATACGCAACTCATTCGGACGTTTCTTTCAAAATTTTGTTTTCATTTTTCGTTAGGCAGCCCTTCGGCCGCCATCCCACATGCTATTTACATCCAGGAACATTCGGATGGTAAACTAGCAAAGCCTGCGAGACGGCTCGCAGGAGAAGGATTGTTAGGTGTATTCTGGTCTTCAAATTCGCTTTTGAAAAAGAAAAAATGAGGGGAGTCACAGGGTGTGACTTGGCCAGTCATTTTTAAAGGGTCAATCGGAATATAAAAGACAGATGCACTAACAGGTAAAGATCTTAAACTGTGTATTGACAGATACTGTGCTTGATCCCATAGCTTTCGAAGGTCGAGACAGGGATCGAAGCAAGGATTGTCCATACAGGAGGAAGAAAGAAGAAAACCAAGATAAAGATGATGGAAGCTCACCTATTGTTGTTAACTGTTATATCTGTTTGTGTGGAAACAAGACACGTTTCCCCCACAACACCCACCGTAAATGTTTCCCTTACAACCACTCCCCAGTGCTCAGCTCTGATCAGTGAGGTTCAGACCTGGTGCACTAAATTTATGACATGGTACTCCATGTCATACGTAATCGAATCACTACTGGTGATTGCGATCCTCGTTATCCTTGTACAGACCCTCAGGTTGAGGAAGTGGAAGAGGAGAGCCTCCCGTTCTTGCCCTTCCGTCTATGGAGTTCGATCTCCAATTTTTCGATTTCATCAATCCCCTCTGCCCCATGATGAATAAAGCACTGTGTAAAGAATGAATAAAAATTCGACCCTGTATTGTATTGTCCTATACTCGACTGCCGAGTTAGGAAATGTGATGTTGTGGTGTGAATGGTTAAGGTTTTAGAGTGTGAGGAAATGTTTAAGTAAAGTTAGGGATAATTGTGATAGGTAGAGGTTCCCAGTTTATGGTAATGCATGTCCCCTTTGACATAGCGCCAAGTAGAATGTTAGGTAAAAAAGTTTTCTTCCCATAGTTTAAGATAGAGTAGCCCAGGAACTGGCAAGAGGTCAGGGGACACAAAGAAGGCAACCCAGATGCACTCAAGGCGACGTACATTGTGATCCTTCACAATATTTTGATTGTAAGGATCACAAGGAGGGAATGTAGCCACCTAAAATGGATGCTGAGCTACAAAATTAGGTCAAGCGCTAAGACTGCTGGGAAACAGACAGTTTAGTCAGAACAGCAGTCTGCAAAGAGCATTTTGCATTCTGCAGCAGCAGAAACCAGTTTGGGCTCAGGTGAGAAGACCTTAGCTAGGTGCAAATGGCAAAACGCTTTGCATGCTAATGAGGCCATCAGACTTGAACACCCACACAATAGATACATTTGGTTCTGAATGGACACATTCTAATCAAGGCCCAGACATCGAGGCACCAGAAACCTCCAAACAAAAGGGCATAAGAAACGCCCCCTCCATCACGGAGACCCCCTCGCATTGGGGAATTAATCCAGTATCGATAAGAAATTGATCCAATAGGTAGAGCCCGCCCAAGAAGAGGGAAGGACAATGGAACCCCTATAAAAGATAGGGACCTCGTGTTGTCCGGTCTGTTTTTCCGTGCTCCGGCTCTGACCACGACTTAGAAGATCCACTGACTCCAGCCGTTGAGCACCAGCCGCCGAACCGTAAGTGCCAGTACGACGCTCGCTACGCGAACTAAGCCCGCTAGAACCCCCAGTGACCAGAACGCTTGCTGAAGGTTGCAGCCCAAGACCAGGACGAAGGCCTCGCTCCCTGACCTTGCCTGTTCCTGTTAGATAAGTATTCTGATTACTTTAGTTTAGTCATAGCTTAGTCTCTTAGTGTGTGCATGAATATTTATTATTACTGTATAATAAATATTATCGTTTGGACCTTACTAATCGGTGTATCGTCTTTATTACTTTGAACTTGACCTTGGAATACTAGTGACGTTGTCTATACGGCAACTGGCGACTCCTAAAGCTGAATAAATACATACAACAGAGCCTAGCGGTGTTAAGCACTTGGAAGTTAATACACCCCAATAAACGCGTTTTACGCCCATAGTAAAACGTGCAACAATAGTCTCCAATTTTCTTTTAATTTACCTGATGTCAGCAGAGCTTCACATCATATATTTGTTCCCCGAGTCGTTCTACTCTATCTGCTGATTTTACTTCAATGAAGGTGTGAATCATTGCCTTTAGCGTAATGCTAAAAGTCCACTTGGTTATAATTTGAAAGATTTACATTTATCACCTAACTCAACTGAAACCCTCATCCATGCTTTTCCAGATGCTTACTAAGATGGTTAATTTCAATGAGGGTGTGAGCCATTGTTTTTAGCTTCATACAAAAATCCTGTTTGATTGCTAAGCCTGCTTGGGAGAAAGAATCTGCATTTTATAATCTTGCTCTTTGCAGCTGCTGTTAACCCTTCGTGGGATCTTTCCCTGTATCCTCTCATATTTCTCTCAGACCAGATATTGCCAGACTTCCATGTTTCAAATGACACATCTTTCCATATTTTCAATTACAGGCTGCAGAAAAGGCCTTTGACTGAGTCGAATGGAGCTACCTCCTAGAGGTAATGGAGCGGTTCGGGCTTGGAGCAGGGTTCACCACCTGGATGAAGCACCTGTACAGCACTCCCATGGTGAGCGTGCGGATGAACACCACCAGCTCTAAGAACTTCTAGTTGCACAGAGGCACAAGACAGGGATGTCCACTGTCCCCGCTACTGTCCACCCCAGCAATCAAGCCACTAGAGATTGCGCTCAGAGTGGCAAAGAATTGGAAGGGGATCCAGAGAGGAGACAGAGAGCATAGAGTCTCACTCTGTGCAGATGACCTGCTCCTCTACGTCTTGGATCCCCAAAGCAACATGGAGGGGACCATGGTGCTTTTGAAAGCGTTTGGAGTCTCCTTGGGCCACAAATTCAACCTGAGCAAAGTGAAATCTTGCCGGTGAACATGCAAGGGGAGCGGCAGAGCTGAAGAGATCGCCATTTAAACAGGCCCAAAACAAATTCCGCTACCTGGGGATCCAAATCACCCATGACTCGACACCTGTCCATAAGTGGAACCTGGCCAGTCAGGTGGAGGAAGATAAAAAGGGCCTGCAGAGGTGGGACACACTCTCGTTCTCCCTGGCGGGGAGGGTGCTCCCAACCTGCAGTATTTCCACTGAGCTCCAACTGCGAAAAGAGTGAAGGGATGGACAAAGGAACTGGAAGCCAAAAGGGTAAGAATGGAGGAGAGTTTCTGCATGGGGATATCTCTCCAGGCTCAGGCCATGGCAGAGATCCCATCCCCACCAACTAAGCCCTCCAGTAGCCCAGTGATAATAATACCAGCCTCCAGCCTCCCCAAACAGGTGCCGGAATGTGGCAGCTAGGGGCTTTTCACAGTAACTTCATTTGAAGCCTCCTCGTGACAATAAGCAATTTTCATTTCATTTTCATAACAATAATAATCTTTATTATTGTCACAAGTAGGCTAACATTAACACTGCAATGAAGTTACTGTGAAAATCAAACCCTGGTTCAGGCCAGCCAAAATGAACGCCAACTTCAAAAGATGGAGACAGGATGGGGACACTGACAGTTAGGGACTTTTACACAGACAACAGACTAACATACACTAGAGGAACTGACAGAGAGGTTCCAACTGACCAGGGGAAACAAGGTAAGACACATGCAAATTTAAAACTTCCTACGTAGGGAGACAAAGACATACCCATTGACATCAAAACAATCGCTATTAGAGGGCCGATTGGGCATGGATTTCCTCGGGAGGGGGAAACTGCGGGAGCTGTATGGATGACCACTGGGAAAGGTACGCTCTCCACTGGATGAGACAAGAAAAAATGGGAGGAAGACCTAGGGGTGTGGGGCCCGGGCAGGCACAGGAGGCTGCACAACATGTGTGCCAGGGCAGACATGCACCGGTGTGGCGTGCAGCTGGCTGAACTGCGGTCCCCGGGCCCCTAAAATAAGCCAAATAGCCTCACCTGGGAAATTAGCCCGTAACTGGTGACTGGGCAGATCTTCTCCAGGACCAAGGCACATCAGAATTCAACCAAGGCAGCTAATTTGGGTTTTGTGCAATGGATTTCCACATACAGCTCCCAGTATAATCAACCCAAGAGAAGTTACCAAGAAAAGGGCAGCCAAAGACCCACAGAGAAAGGGATCTGGAAAAAACAGACAGCGGGTTATGGTTGTCTGATCTGTTGTGTCTCTTAGCAGATTGCAGAAAAGCAACATCGACAGATGCTTAGGAGCTGGTTCATTGCATACCATCTTATCCATGGAAAGTGCTGTGCAGAGAATAGCAGAAGTGAGAGAAAATTCATGAAATGCAATAAATTAAGTGTAGCTGAAATGTGTGGAGGCCTGCAAAAATTGTCATCAATAGTTGTACCAGGATTTTATTTATCTCCAATAGATGATAATATTATAAAGGGTTACTAGTATCAGAGTAATGTGGGGACAGGCTACTGTTCAGATCAAGGATTATGTGAGGTACTGTAGCCATGCTGGCCACGCAAAATGGACACTGAGCCAAACTAAAATGGAAGACTGCTGGGAAACAGACAGTTTAGCCAGAACAGCAGTCTGCAAAGAGCAGTTTGCATTCTGCAGCAGCAGAAACCAGTTTGGGCTCAGGTGGAAAGACCTTAGCTAGGTGCAAATGGCAAAACGCTTTGCATGCTAATGAGGCCATCAGACTTGAACACCCACACAATAGATACATTTGGTTCTGAATGGACACATTCTAATCAAGACCCAGACATCGAGGCACCAGAAACCTCCAAACAAAAGGACATAAGAAACGCCCCCTCCATCACGGAGACCCCCTCGCATTGGGGAATTAATCCAGTATCGATAAGAAATTGATCCAATAGGTAGAGCCCGCCCGAGAAGAGGGAAGGACAATGGAACCCCTATAAAAGATAGGGACCTCGTGTTGTCCTGTCTGTTAAACCCGTGCTCCGGCTCCGACTGACATCGCGCATCCTGACTCCAGCCGTTGAGCACCAGCCGCCGAAACCGTAAGTTCAACGCTCGCTACGCGATCCAAGCCCACTAGACTCCCAAGTACCAGAACGCTTGCTGAAGGCTGCAGACAAAACCAGGACGAAGGCCTCGTTCTCTGACCTTGCCTGTTCCTGTTAGATAAGTATTCTGTTTGCTTAAGTTTAGTTATAGCTTAGTCTCTTAGTGTGCATGAGTATTTATTATAACTGTATAATAAATATTGATCGTTTGAACTTTACTAATCGGTGTATCGTCTTTATTACTTTGAACTTGACCTTGGAATACTTGTGACGTTGCCTATACGGCAACTGGCGACTCCAGAGCTAAATAATTACATAGAACAGAGCCTAGCAGTGTTAAGCACACGTCGAACTCGGAGGCGTGTTAATACACTCCAATAAACGCGTTTTACGCCCATAGTAAAACGTGCAACATTTAGTGGCGACATCCGCCGGGACCCTGTTGTAAGTGGAAACACCACAGTGTCCAGGACCCTGAAATTTGAATTAGAACTCCAAATTGCAGAGAAAGAAAGAGATCACAAGTATTCAAGGTGTTCAAAATAATAAGCGAAATTCGGAAGTGTGTTTAGTGCATGCGTACTAACAGGGCTGTAAGGTAAAACTGAAAGCTTTTTGTTGCGACAAACTTTCGGTAGTTTTGTGATCGGAAAATAGCGTAAGCCGTACCCTTTTCTCGAAACACCACCCCAACAACCCCCTGTTCCAAATTATAAAAAGAGAGTCAGAGGAAATGGCCATGCAGGCAATGGAACGTCTGATGGATCCAGCAAAGTTTGTGGTCGCAGCGACCAGCAGCAGTAGCAGAGTAGGCCAGTGTCCCACGTGGGAGCTGGAACTCCGCAAATATCTGCAGGGAAAGGGATGGCCCCTTTGGAAAGAGTTTTGTGCAAATGAGGAGACAGGTCCCGGAAGTATAGGTCATACTTGGTGGGAGAACCTCTCTCAAATACACAAAAAGAGTTTAGGTAAAGCACGCAAGCCGATGGCGATTGTGTCCTGCTTGGCACAGTTGCGAGGCGCAGAGGAGGTCATCAGGACGCTCCGGGCAGATTTAGAGGAAAGGAACCGAATGAGTAAGGTCGATGTCAGGGACGTCGAGAAAGAAAACCTGGAATTAAAAGGGAAGTTGGCAGAGAAGGATAGAGAGGTGGATGATGCCAAGAGGGCTCATCAGTCTTGTCTAGCTCATCTGAGCAGTTCCCAGACCCAGTATGAGAAAGCCTATCAGGACGTGCAACGTGCCGTTCTGATAAGACAGGAATCGGAAAAGCAGGTGGAGGCATTGCAGAGGCAATGTTCCGATCTCAAAGCAGCTTTGAGAGCACTCCACGCTGCAACGACCGAACACAGACAAAGCACAGTTGACCACGCGAAATGCAGGAAACAGATTGCGGAACTGCAATCTCTGCTTTCGGTGCAGCATGGCTTCCAAAGCACCTTTGGAGCTCAGTTAGATGGGGAAAATGCCCCAGATTGGCAGGAATTAAGCGAGACAGCGCAGCGTTATGTTCAGGGAACATGTGCGCCCGCAGCTCAGCAGAAACGACAGGCACCCCAACCCCCCACAGCTCAGATCATAACCGCACCCATGAATCCCGTAACCACACAGAGGAAAGCCGAATCAGAAGGCGCCCCAGACATAACTTACACCACCCCTTTACCAGTAACCCAGCTAAGGGACGCTTGTGAAAAGATCACTCCGTTCCTCCCCACTGCAGACCCCCACCAGTTCTTTACAAGCTGCCACAGCAGAGACAGCAGGACTGACACTGACTCTGAAGACAGCGACACCACACAGCCATACAGCCCACACTGCACCAACTACGACCCCGACTCCAGTGACCCCATGGAAGTCACCTACCTCAAATATCCAGAACCACCACCCGACCCCGACTACCCCGACAACACACTCGACACTACACAATGGCACAGGGACAATTCCTACAGACTTGTCCGCAATGACGAGAGTGACCCCCGGTCACACAACTCCAAAATAGCATGCCTGATCCACACAAGGGTGTGGGATCCGGGAGAGCAGGACGACACGGTGTCTGACTCCCGACACGGCAACCCCTTTGTGACCCTGTTCACAGAGGCAGAATCAAAGTGAGGTGTCCAGATGATGTAAGATAGGAATCGTTTGAGGGAAACGATGTCCTTTCTGATGGAACCTGCCCGTATGTTTGTCTTCGTTTTATGTTTGTTTGTTTTCAGCAATGTAAATGTTTCAGTTGGAGGATGGACATCTTCTTTTCAGCTGAAAAGATTGTGACCACCTCACATACACGTTAGCTTGTCCGCAGATACCTTTGAGAACTTCGGTTTGATTGGAGATCTTTTCCAAAGTTGTAAGGCCACACGCCAAATAGTTTATCTGCAGATATCTCTGAGAACTTCAGTGATGTCCTCAGTTGGAGCATCTTGGCTCCCTTGGTTTTTTAGGTGCCCCTCTATTCGGCGAAATAGAGGCTGCAAGTCATGGTAAACACATTCGTACCCGTTTCTTTCCAGGTTACTCAGGCAGTGGACAAACGGCACTGAGGACCCGCCCTGTCTGAGAACCAACCCTTGGTCAGCCAAGCTCGGGTATGGCACAGCACGCCCTACCCGGGGATTCCATCCAACTCGTACCCATAGCGGCCCATACGCAACTCATTCGGATGTTTGTTTCCAAGTTTGTTTTCATTTTACGTTAGGTAGCCCTTCGGCCACCATCCCACATGCTATTTACATCCGGGAACATTCGGATGGTAAATCAGCAAAGCCTGCGAGACGGCTCGCAGAAGGAAGGATTGTTAGGTGTATGCTGGTCTTTAAATTCGCTTTTTGAAAAAAAATGAGGGGAGTCACAGGGTGTGACTTAGCCAGTCATTTTAAAGGGTCAATTGGGTTTTGAAAGACAGATGCACTAACAAGTAAAGGTCTTAAACTGTGTATTGACAGATACTGTGCTTGATCCCAAAGGTTTCAAAGGACGAGACAGAGGTCGAAGCCAGGATTGTCAATACCGGAGGAAGAAGGAAGAAGAAAGAAGAAGAACAACGAAAGATGATGGAAGCCCACTTATTACTGTTTAATGTCATATGTATATGTGTGGAAACAAGACACGTTTCCCCCACAACCCCCACCGTAAATGTTAGTACAACAAACCCCCAGTGCTCAGCTCTGATCAGCGAGGTTCAGACCTGGTGTACTAAATTCATGACGTGGTACTCCATGTCCTACATAATCGAATCACTGTTGGTGATCGCGATCCTCATCATCCTAGTGCAGACCCTCAGGTTGAGGAAATGGAAGAGGAGAGCCTCTCGTTCCAGCACCTCACCCATCTATAGAGTGCAATCCCCCATCTTCGGATTCCACCAAACCCCTCAACCCCTCACTGATTACAACACTCTGTAAATAAAATTCAGCCATGTATTATATTGTTCCATACTCGACTGCCGAGTTGGGAAGTGTGATGTTGTGGTGTGAATGGTTAAGGTTTTAGAGTGATTAAATGTTTAAGTTAAGGTTAAGGTTAATAGTGATAGGTAGAGGTTCCCAATTGTAGTAATGCATGTCCCCTTTTGACATAGGGCCAAGTAGAGATGTTAGTTAAAAAAAAATTTTCTCTTCTTCCCATAGTTTAGAACAGAGTAGAACAGGAACTGGCAAGAGGTCAGAACACAAGGAGGCAAAGTACATAGGTGATCCTTCACAATAGTATGATTGTGAGGATCACAAGGAGGGAATGTAGCCATGCTGGCCACGCAAAATGGACACTGAGCCAAACTAAAATGGAAGACTGCTGGGAAACAGACAGTTTAGCCAGAACAGCAGTCTGCAAAGAGCAGTTTGCATTCTGCAGCAGCAGAAACCAGTTTGGGCTCAGGTGGAAAGACCTTAGCTAGGTGCAAATGGCAAAACGCTTTGCATGCTAATGAGGCCATCAGACTTGAACACCCACACAATAGATACATTTGGTTCTGAATGGACACATTCTAATCAAGACCCAGACATCGAGGCACCAGAAACCTCCAAACAAAAGGACATAAGAAACGCCCCCTCCATCACGGAGACCCCCTCGCATTGGGGAATTAATCCAGTATCGATAAGAAATTGATCCAATAGGTAGAGCCCGCCCGAGAAGAGGGAAGGACAATGGAACCCCTATAAAAGATAGGGACCTCGTGTTGTCCTGTCTGTTAAACCCGTGCTCCGGCTCCGACTGACATCGCGCATCCTGACTCCAGCCGTTGAGCACCAGCCGCCGAAACCGTAAGTTCAACGCTCGCTACGCGATCCAAGCCCACTAGACTCCCAAGTACCAGAACGCTTGCTGAAGGCTGCAGACAAAACCAGGACGAAGGCCTCGTTCTCTGACCTTGCCTGTTCCTGTTAGATAAGTATTCTGTTTGCTTAAGTTTAGTTATAGCTTAGTCTCTTAGTGTGCATGAGTATTTATTATAACTGTATAATAAATATTGATCGTTTGAACTTTACTAATCGGTGTATCGTCTTTATTACTTTGAACTTGACCTTGGAATACTTGTGACGTTGCCTATACGGCAACTGGCGACTCCAGAGCTAAATAATTACATAGAACAGAGCCTAGCAGTGTTAAGCACACGTCGAACTCGGAGGCGTGTTAATACACTCCAATAAACGCGTTTTACGCCCATAGTAAAACGTGCAACAGTACCCAATGGGACAATGAGACCTTAAGACCATAAGACATAGGAGCAGAATTAGGCCACTGGGCCCATCGAGTCTGCCTGCCATTCAATCATAGCTGATATTTTCTCATCCCTATTCTCCTGCCTTCTCCCCATAACCCCTGATCCCCTTATTAATCAACTACATATACATTTCTGTCTTAAAGACAGTCAGTGATTTGGCTTCCACAGCCTCTTGCGGCAAAGAGTTCCACAGATTCACCACCCTCTGGCTGAAGAAATTTCTCCTCATCTCTGTTTTAAAGGATCGTCCCTTTAGTCTGAGATGGTGTCCTCTGGTTCTAGTTTTTCCTGCAAGTAAAAACATCCTCTCCACATCCACTCTATCCAGGCCTCGCAGTATCCTGTAAGTCTCAAATTTCAAATTCCTAGGGGTGCACATCACCAAAAATCTATCCTGGTCCACTCACGTCGACGCTATCACCAAGAAAGCACAACAGCGCCTATACTTCCTCAGGAAACTAAGGAAATTCGGCATGTCCACATTAACCCTTACCAACTTTTACAGATGCACTATAGAAGGCATCCTATCGGGCTGCATCACAGCCTGGTATGGCAACTGCTCGGCCCAGGACCGTAAGGAACTTCAGAGAGTCATGAATACCGCCCAGTCCATCACACGAACCTGCCTCCCATCCATTGATTCCATCTACACCTCCCGCTGCCGGGGGAAAGCGGGCAGCATAATCAAGGATCCCTCCCACCCGGCTTACTCACTTTTCCAACTTCTTCCATCGGGCAGGAGATTCAGAAGTCTGAGAACACGCACAAACAGACTCAAAAACAGCTTCTTCCCCACTGTCACCAGACTCCTAAATGACCCTCTTATTGCCTGACCTCATTAACACTACATCCTGTATGATTCAACCGATGCCAATGCTTATGTAGCTACATGGTATATCTTGTGTTGCCCTATTATGTATTCTCATGTATTTTCTTGTATTTTCTTGAATTTTGTTTAATTCCCTTTTCTTCCATGTACTGAATGATCTGTTGAGCTGCTTGCAGAAAAATACTTTTCCCTGTACCTCGGTACATGTGACAATAAACAAATCCAATCCAAGTTTCAATAAGATCCTCCCTCATCTTTCTAAACTCCAACGAGTACAGACCCAGAGTCCTCAACCGGTCTTCATATGACAAGCTCTTCATTCCAGGGATCATTCTTGTGAACCTCCTCTGGACCCTTTCCAAGGCCAGCACATCCTTCCTTAGATACGGGGCTCGAAACTGCTCACAATACTCCAAAGGGGTCTGCCCAGAGCCTTATACAGCCTCAGAAGTACCTCCCTGGTCTTGTATTCTAGCCCTCTTGACATGAATGCTGATATTGTATTTGCCTTCTTAACTGCCGACTGAACCTCCAAGTTAACCTGAAGAGAATCTTGATCAAGGACCCCCAAGTCCCTTTGTGCTTCTGATTTCCTAAGCATTTCCCCATTTAGAAAATAGACAATGCCTAAATTCCTCCTTCCAAAGTGCATAACCTCACACTTTTCCACATTGTATTTCATTTGCCACTTCAATGCCCACTCTCCCAGCTTGTCCAAATTCTTCTGCAGCCCCCTTGCTTAATCAATACCATCTGTCCGTCTACCGATCTTTGTTTTCTTTTAATAAACAATTTTATTGAGGTAGTTTTTGGCTTTATAAACAGTTACAGACATCATCAGAAAGAAAGCAAAAAAGGCAAAAATGTGCAAACATCCACGTACTTTCAATACTTCCATCGTAACATATTGAACAAGCCCGCTCCCCTCCCACCGGTACTACCCGCCAAATTTTCCCTCCTCCCCCCCCCCCCCTCCCCCCCACCCCCCTGCTGACGCTCACTCTCCCGCAAAGAAGTCAATAAATGGTTGCCACCTCCGGGTGAACCCCTGCACAGATCCCCTCAAGGCGAACTTAATTTTTTCCATCCCCAGGAGACTCGACATGTCCGCAAGCCACCACTCAGTCTTCGGGGGCTTTGAGTCCCTCCACGCCAATAATATTCGTCGCCGGGCTATCAGGGAAGCAAAGGCCAAAACATCGGCCTCTTTCTCCCCCTGGACGCCCGGGTCTTCCGAAACCCCAAAAATTGCCACCCCTGGACTCATCACCACCCTTGTTTTTAGCACCTGGGACATGACCCCCGCAAATCCCTCCCAGTACCCCCCTCAGCTCAGGGCATGCCCAAAATATGTGAACATGGTTCGCTGGTCCTCCCGCGCACCTAGCGCATTTGTCCTCTATCACGAAAAATTTGCTCATATGGGCCCGGTGAACGACCTTAAATTGGATCAGCCCAAGCCTAGCACATGTCGCGGTCGTATTTACCCTACTCAGGGCCTCTGCCCACAGTCCATCCTCCATTTCCCCGCCTAGCTCCTCCTCCCATTTAAGTTTCAGTTCCTCTGTCTGGGACCCTTCCTCCCTCATAAGCACCTTATATATACCCGAGACTCTGCCCTCCCCTTCTTCCCTCCTAGAGACTATTCTGTCGAGGATCCCCATTGGCGGGAGGCGTGGGAAAGATGGGACCTGTCTACGAACAAAGTCCCGCAACTGTAGGTATCTAAAATCATTTCCCCTTACCAACCCAAATTTCTCCTCCAAGCTCCTCAAACTCGCGAAGCTCCCTTCCAGGAACATATCACCCACCCTTTCCGCCCCTGCTCGCCGCCATACTCGGAACCCCCCATCCATACTGCCGGGGGCAAACCGATGGTTGTCGCAGATTGGCGCCCAGACAGACGCCCCCATCTCCCCCACATGCCTCCTCCACTGGCCCCATATCCGCAGGGTCGCCACCACTACTGGGCTGGTGGTGTACTTGGCCGGCGGCAGCGGTAGAGGAGCCGTGACCAGGGCTGCCAAGCTGGAGCCCCTGCACGAAGCCGCCTCCACCCGCTCCCAAATAGACCCCGTACCCACCATCCACTTCCTTATCATAGCGATGTTGGCCGCCCAGTAATAATTGATCAGACTCGGCAAAGCCAGCCCTCCCTCGCTGCGGTTCCTCTCCAACATTGCCTTCTTCACCCGCGGGGATTTTCCCGCCCAGACAAAGCTCATGATCAGCCCGTTAACTCTTTTGAAGAAGGACTGTGGGATAAAGATCGGGAGGCACTGAAAAATAAACAAAAATCGAGGGAGGATTGTCATCTTTACAGTCTGCACCCTCCCTGCCAGCGACAGCGGGAGTGCATCCCATCTCCGAAACTCTCCCTTCATTTGCTCCACCACCCTGGCCAAATTTAACTTATGCAGCCTGCCCCAGTCTCGTGCCACCTGGATTCCCAAAT
The DNA here is from genome assembly GCF_902713615.1 of Scyliorhinus canicula. Classification (NCBI taxonomy): domain Eukaryota; kingdom Metazoa; phylum Chordata; class Chondrichthyes; order Carcharhiniformes; family Scyliorhinidae; genus Scyliorhinus; species Scyliorhinus canicula. The sequence goes on along the minus strand of NC_052148.1, from coordinate 103,480,145 downwards.
ACCGGAAATTTTCCTCAACCAGCCTAAACGGTAGCCCTCTCAATCTGTTCTCCAGGCCCCTTGCCTGGACCACAAACATTTCACTCTTGACCGTATTTAATTTGTATCCTGAGAACTGGCTGAACTTCCTCAGCATTCCCAGTATAGTTCCCATCCCGGCCACTGGGTCTGACACGTACAGGAGCAGGTCGTCTGCATAAAGAGAAACCCTGTGTTCAACCCCACCCCTCACCTACCGATCTTTGTTAACCGACCTATAATTCCCTGTCTTCTGCCTTCCTCCCTTCTTAAACAGCAGTGTTACATTAGCCACTTTCCAGTCCTCTGGGACCCTTCCTGCATCCAGTGATTCCTGAAAGATCATCATCAACGCCTCCACAATTTCCTCAGCTATCTCTTTTAGGACCCTGGGGTGTAGTCCATCCGGTCCAGGTGACTTATCCACCTTCAGACCTTTCAGTTTCCCCAGAACCTTCTCCTTAGTAATGGTCACTGCACTCACCTCTGCCCCCTGGTTCTCCCGGAGCTCTGGCATCCCACTGGTGTCTTCCACCGTGAAGACTGATGCAAAGTATCTATTCAGTTCATCTGCCATTTCTTTGTTTCCTGTTATTACTTCTCCAGCCACATTTTCCAGTAGTCCAATGTCTATTTTTTGTCTCTCTCTTACCTTTTGTATATTGGAAAAAACTCTTCCTATCTTTCTTTATATTACTAGCTAGCTTGCACTCATATTTCATCTTCTCCCCCCTTATTGCTTTCTTAGTTGTCCTCTGCTCGCTTATAAAGGCTTCCCAATCTTCTGGTTTCCCACTAATCCTCACCACTTTGTATGCTTTTTCTTTAGCTTGTATGCTGTCCTTGACATCCCTCATCAGCCATGGATGCCTTATCCTCCCCTGAGCATGTTTCCTCCTCCTTGGGATGAATTTCTGTTGTGCCTCCCTAGTAACCCCCAAAAGCTCCTGCCATTGCTGTTCCACTGTCTTCCCTGCTAGGCTCCTTCTCCAATCAACTCTGGCCAGCTCCTCCCTCATGTCTTTGTAGTTACCCTTATTTAGTTGTAATACCGTTACATCTGATTGCAGCTTCTCCCTCTCAAACTGCAGGGTAAATTCTATCATATTGTGGCCACTGCTCCCTCAGGGTTCCTTCACCTTAAGTTCCCTGATCAAGTCTGCCTCACCAAATCCAGAATTGCCTGTTCCCTAGTAGGCTCTGTCACAAGCAGCTCCAAAAAAAAAATCTCGTAGACATTCCACAAATTATTTTTCTTGCGATTCACTACCAACCTGATATTCCCAGTCCACCTGCATACTGAAGTCCCCCATGATTTTTGTAATATTGCCTTTTTTACATGTCTTTTCTATCTCCTGATTTATTTTCTGCCCCACATCCTGATTACTGTTTGGGGGCCTGTACATAACTCCCGTCAGGGTCTTTTTACCTTTGCGATTCCTCAACTCTACCCACAGAGATTCTGTGCCTTCTGATCCTATATCGCTCCTTGCTATTGATTTAACTTCATTCCTTACTAACAAAGCAACCCAGCTGCCTTTACACAGCATAAAGATAAATGGAACAGCAATGGCAGGAGTTTTTGGGCGTTATTAGGGAGGCACAACAGAAATTCATCCCAAGGAGGGGAAAACATACTAAGGGGAGGACAAGGCATCCATGGCTGACGAGGGATGTCAAGGAGACTCAGGTCTTGCGCGGATCAGCTGGCGGGGGTATTCACAGACATCTTCAACCTCTCTTTACAACAATCTGAGGTCCCTATCTGCTTCAAGAAGACGACCATCATCCCTGTACCAAAGAAAAGCCAGGCAGCGTTCCTTAATGACTATCGCCTAGTGGCTCTGACATCCATCATTATGAAGTGCTTCGAAAGGTTAGTCATGGCACAAATCAACTCCAGTCTCCCAGATTGCCTTGATCCACTACAGTTCGCCTACCGCTGCAATAGGTCCACAGCAGACGCCATCTCCATGGCCCTACACTCTACCCTGGAACACCTACATAACAAAGACACCTATGTCAGACTCCTATTTATCGACTACAGCTCAGCCTTCAATACCATTATTCTTACGAAACTCATCTACAAACCCCTGGACCTTGGCCTCGGCTCCCCCCTCTGCGACTTGATCCTGAACTTTCTAACCCACAGGTCACAATCAGTAAAGATAGCCAACAACACCTCCTCCACGATCATCCTCAACACCGGTGCCCCACAAGGCTGCGTCTTCAGCCCCCCACTATACTCCTTATACACGTATGACTGTGTGGCCAAATTCCCCTCCAACACGATTTTCAAATTTGCCGATGACACCACCGTAGTGGGTCGGATTTCAAACAATGACGAGACAGAGTACAGGAATGAGATAGAGAATCTGGTGAACTGGTGCGACGACAATAATCTCTCCCTCAATGTCAACAAAATGAAGGAGATTGTCATCGACTTCAGGAAGCGTAGTGGAGAACATGCCCCTGTCTACATCAATGGGAACAAAGTAGAAAGGGTCGAGAGCTTCAAGTTTTTACGTGTCCAGATCACCAACATCCTGTCCTGGTCCCCCCATGCTGACACTGTAGTTAAGAAAGCCCATCAATGACTCTACTATCTCAGAAGACTAAAGAAATTTGGCATACCAAACTTTGGATACCAAAGTTTGAGGTCACGTACCAACCGACTCAAGAACAGCTTCTTCCCTATTGCCACCAGCCTTTTGAATGAACCTACCTCGTATTAAGCGATCTTTTCTCTACACCTTGCTGTAACTGTACATTATATTCTGCAGTTGCTCCTTCCTTCCCTATGTACGGTATGCATTGTTTGTCCAGCATGCAACAAACAATACTTTTCACTATACTAATACATGTGAAATAATAAATCAAATCAAATCAAATCATAAGAGGAGTAATGGGGTTGAATTTCATGGGCCTGTGGTGTTCTTTGTGTTGCTTATTTCAGGATGGTTGGCATAATGTTCACAAAGACCACAAATTAGCTTTAATTTAAACAAAGCTATACATTTATTAACACTACTAACTTGGATTCGACACATACTCCGAAAGAATACACAGTTGATTACTAACATCTAAACTACACTCACCTACAGTTAATCTCACTACTGGTTTGAACTATGATCTGCTCTCACTTACACTATTTGTACTTCTGATTCTCTCGAGCTAACTCTCCCACAAGGCTTAGCATTACTGCCTTATATAGTTGAAACTGTAGCTCCCTCTAGTGGCTACTCTAGACACTTAATTAACCCTTGCAGTTCCAATAGTTATGATACCGCAGGGCCTTCTCTGCTGTCCACCATAACTTTGACAGAAGATCCACAGAAACCCCAGAGAAATAACACAAGCTCAGGAGAACCCCTCAGAAATTCAACTCCAGTCACATATGGCAAAGGTGCTATCCTTGCAATAAAAACAAAGTTAACATTCTTTTGCATTTCGTCTGTCTAATCTCATTGTTGAAATCATTGTTTTACCTAAACATCGGGTGGGATTCTCCCATCGGGCGGCTAAGTGCCAACGCTGACGTAAAAACGGGAGTGTTTTACTCCGGCGTTGGTGCCCGTTCCGAGTCCCACGCCGCTCCAGCTGCCGATCCCTACGTGAACCCGGTGCCACGGGGCCCGTACATGCACAGGTGGCCTGGCGCCAACTAGTGCATGCGCAGTGGTCTTCTTCCCCACGCTGGCCCCGACGGCGAAATGGTGCAGGGCGACAGGAGCTGGCGCGGAGGAAAGGAGGCCTCCCGACAGAGAGGCCGGACCGCCGGTTGATGGGCCCCGATCGCGGGCCAGGCCACCTACGGAGGCCCCCCGCAGGGTCGGACCCCCCCCCCCCAACCACCATCACTGGCCGTCCCCGGACCCTTCGAGGGCGAGATCCCGCTGGCTCGTTAGAATGGTGCCGGCGGGACTCGGCTTTTTGTTGACGGCCGCTCGGCCCATCCGGACCGGAGAATCGGCGCGCCGGTGCGGGCCGAAGGATGGGTGCATACCCCGACCAGCGTCACGCCGACTACGCCGGCCCCAGTGGCGCCGATTCTCCGCTCTGTGTCCCGGCATCGGGGCGGCGTGGCGCGATTCGCGCGGCCCGCCAGCGATTCTCCGACCTGGCGGGGGAGTTGGAGAATTCCGCCCATGATGTTTAGAACAGGCAGCTACTAAAATGGTAAGATTCTAAAAGCTGATATTTTGATGCCATTGAGAACTCAACAATCAGAAGAGAATGGATGTTTCTTGCACTGGGAGTATGGCATTGGCAGAATCACAGGACTTCCATCCATCATGCGTTGGAAATCCAGCCAGGCATACACTTACGCTTTGGACTAATGCTGCCATACATGTAGTCAGGGACAACCATAACTTGACATTGTAGAAGACATATGCATGTCGCAAGTATATTTCCCAAAGAAAGCTTTGCGTGAACTGTGAGGGGTCCTGCAACTGGAGCTTGAAGCCACCTCTGCCCCAGAACAGGGCCAGCCAGTAGCTGTGATTCATTCACATTCGTTCCAGCTTTTATTTTGAAAATTGTGCAGCCGATGTAATAGAAAGAGAACTGAACCAAGCGCTGTGATGTTCCTGTTGTGGATGTGTTTCTGGAAGATGTGCGGCTGCAGGAGAGATGGCCGGTTGTTTGTGTTTGAAATGACAGATGACAGCCTGCACCTCCTTGACACAGGAGACAATAGAAAAGAACTGTTCCACAAAAAAATGGAAAATCGAAGCCTCTGTGGATCAACCTAATTCTATGTTCAACATTTGAATGCTGTGCCACTGGGTCCTGTCACAGGTGCCTTGCTGGGTTAGGCTGCCCAATTTTCTTATTTCCCATGGAAATAATTCAGTAACACTAGAAAGCCCTGAGCTTTTTATTGTTTGGCTGAGTTCCCCAAAGTGTGTACATGAACTGAAAGGGGGTAGCAGTAACATTGGAATATGGGAAAATCTGTACTCGTAGTCCTCAGTCAACAGCCTTGTCAGGTGAATGTGTGAGGGGAGGCAGTGGCGTAGTGGTATTGTTGCTGGACTAGTAATCCAGAGACCCAGGGTCATGCTCCAGGGGCCTGGGTTCGAATCCCACCAGGGCAGATGGTAGAATTCAAATTCAACAAAATAATCTAGAATTAAAAGTCTAATGATGATCATGAAACCAGTGTCGATTGTCGTAAAACTCTATTTGATTCAATAATGTCCTTCTGAGAAGGAAATCTGACGTCTGGCCCAGATCCCAGAGCCCTGTGACTCCAGATCCACAGCAACGTGGTTGACTCTTAAATGCCCTGGGATGGGCAATGAATGCTGTTCCAGATAGTGATGCCTACATCCCATAAACAAATTTTTCAAAAGTATATGGTGTCTGTTGTTCACCACTTTCCATTGGTGACAATGCAGGGTGCCTTGGCAAATCATGAGAATATATGGCTATTTGGGGATGTGTCATTTAGATAGATTTCAAAATGGCATTGTTAAATTTTGCACAATGTCAACAACTTTGCGCAGCTCAGAATATTGTTTCTTCACTTGCAAGGTTGGGCCAGAAGTGAGCTTAATCCTCAGTGCCAGCTTCATGCTCACCCTTCTAATGGTACTCTTGTCTACAGAGTGCCCCTTTGCCCTGGAAAGATCCACCTTTTTGCAGCAGTTCCTCCAGAATCACCTCCAAAGAAGCATTATGGAATAGTACTGGTTTTCACCTTTCCTCTGCCATTTTCAAATGTGGCTATAGTTCCTTCTTTAACAGTGACCAGCAGGGAGATATCCCACCCCTGACCCTTCAAATTTCCCTCTGTGTTCTGAACCAGACAGGAGCAGCAATCGTTTATTTTTATGAGTGAGCAGAGGTTTAAGACTGTAAGCTTCCAACAGACCAGAACTAAACACCAGCAGACTATCTCCACACTTGTTCCTCATGAGAGTAAATAGACACAGCCTTAAGTTACAAAGTAGGACGCAAGCCACCTTAAAGAGTTATCAAAGTAATGTTCAGGTGAGCATATTTTTCAGGTTTTGAGGGCATATTGCACAAGGTAATACGTGCTGAGAGTGAACTAAAAGATCTCAATCCAGCTTCAGTGGAGTAAATGAGCGTGTTTTTTTAAGGGAAAAACAAATATGCTTCCTTTGAAACAGCTGAGTAGTGGCGGTTTGTGCCATTACTGGATATGATTTTACAAACTGCTACAATAACCTCCGAGCATGTCAACCAACTCCTTCCATGTTTCAGTCTTTTGCATCCCCTTGCTGGAGGCTCGGAGTCCATTGTTCATCCTCATCATCCTGTGAAGTTCACTTCTGTCTGGATGACAAACTACACCATGTAGCAGATGGGGATGATGTGGCGACAGTTTGGACGCCAGAGCAGCACCCTGTACTGAATCGTCAAGCAGCAGAATTATTGCTTATGGGCCTGTGTGGAGGAACCAACTCCATCCTTCTCTCTGATGACTGCTTGAGGCTTATCAGTGCTGGCTAATGGCTGGAATTTAAAATTCTAGCCATTCTGTCACATCAAAACGCTATCATAGCTCAAGAAGAAGGGCCACCTTCTCAGGGCAACTAAGAATGGACAACTGAGAATGAGCAATAACTGTCAGTTTGCCAACAACACACACATTTCAAGAATGAATTGTTTAAAATGGTAATTAGCAGGGAGATAGCAGAATGGCTTACCACCCAATTCCCCATCCCTTCCCCTGTGTCACTTTTATTAAAGATGTGGATTGGCTGCAGAGGTTCCAATGCCATCAACTTGCAATGTGTCAAGACTATTATATTAATATGTAATGGTACATTACACTTCCAACAGTTCCCCACATTGATTTTTTGTGCACTTTACAATCCAGCAGGACAAGGTGTCAGTTAGGATGACAAAATGGAAAATGTACTGAATACAGCAGCATGGCACTTTCCCACAGGGACAGGGTTTAAACCAAGGGGAGAAGTCATATTGCTGTATACAGTACTTTGAAAAAGCCAGTTTTTGAGCTGCATTAGTGGAAACCTGAGAGTGTTTAGCTGCCCTCTTTCAAAAACCTGCAAGGCGCAGGAAACCGCAATAAAGAGGATGTGGAAGAAAATACCTTAAAGTTCAACCTCAACAATGAAGAAAAGGAAAAAAGAATGCTACATTTAAAGTTGCATGCTGTACCAATGCACTGTTACATTTTACACATCTGTAATCTCAATGACTGATATGTCTCACCTTTACCTACAGAAGATGCCTAAATTACTCATCAGCTGTTTTATTGCTGTCTTTTGTTTCCTTGCAAGGGTGAGCAAGATGTGAACACATGGGCATGTGTCGTCAATTATGCTGTTCCAGCAAAATCATATTGAGCCAATTATGTGAAAAGTGGGGAGGGATTCTCCATTGCCCGATGACGAAATCGTGTTTCGCGATCGGGCGGAGAATAGTCTCCAACGCCCAAATCGGGGACGCTGTCGGTTTGACGTTGATCAGTCATGCTCTGCCCCCTCCAAAATGACATCATCGCGCTGCGTACTGTTGCAACAGCAATGGCGCGTCATTGGCTGGCCCTCCCATGATGCTCCGCCCCCGATGGGCCGCTTTCCCAACGGCATGGAACATGAGTGGTCTCAGCCATGTGGGAACCCAGCGTGGCGGCTGTGGACTGTACCACTGGCCGGAGGGCTTCCGCGAGGGCTGGGGCGACTGGTGGGGGGTGCCCAGGGGGTGGACTGGCGGTGGGCTGTGAGGTCGCAGATGGCGGTTCGGGTTCGCTCACGGCCGACGCCATGCTGTATGGCGCGACCGCTGCAGTCCGTCAGCCATGTGCATGTGCGGCCTAGAACCCGGCCATTCTCCGGCCATTTTGGGTGCAGGCAGTGGGAGTTTCACCTGACGCCGGTGCTAGCCCCTCGCTGGTCCCGGAATCGGTGAGGGGTTGCCGCCAATTTTTTGGTCACAAAAGACCACACATGCTCTACCTGCCACCGGTACTTAGCCGCTGAAACGGAGAATCCAGCCCCTGATCTGTGCACAGTTTTACTCACATTGTCATTATGTCTTATAATCATATGGGATGGAAATGTATTTTTATTACCCCTTATCACATTTGTAATGAAAATGAGATGAGCAAGGATCGGGTGAAGGGTGGATGGTTGGGGATGGTAGAGTTAGTTCTATCCGCACTGAGCAGAGGGTAGCCCCACTAGTTAGCGATAAACTGTGTCAGGATCTTGTTTTAAATTTAGTTTCTGTGTTCCTTTGAATTGGAGAATCTGTGCCTTTATCCTTCAATGGGCAGATTACATATCCTGGAGAGGACTGGGCTCCTTCCGTCTCTTCCTTGAGGTTGAGTTTCTCCTATGGGTCTCCTTCTTTTGCCTTCAGAGCTAAAGAATGAGAGGATTGGAGTCATGGAGTTTGGTTAATCTGTGATTGCTCAGTTGAGGAGAAGGATTGTTTTGGCATCCCCTCTGTGATAGTGGACAATATGGGGTGGCAGTGGATGCTTTTGGGTCAGTTCTTTGCAGCTGCATCCGCCTTTGCTTCAGTGCACTGCCACTATTAATGGCTTTTTCCGCCATATGCTTTGTGGAATTGCTGGAAAGCTGGCCATTTCTTTGATACATGCAGAAGACCACACCCTGCACATGGCTTTCTAGGCTTAGATGCTCCAGTCAGTGATTCAACAATTGGGATTGTACATGGAACTTGTAAGTTTCATCTACCTGCAAAGATCGCTTCATACTTACGACCATCCCCGAGTAGTTCTGCAATGCTATACAGTTTGGGTTTGATTGGCACATCCATGGATTGCACGGTAGCACAGTGGGTTGCTTCACAGCTCCAGGGTCCCAGGTTCGCTTCCCGGCTAAGGGTCACTGTCTGTGTGGAGTCTGCACGTTCTCTCCGTGTCTGCGTGGGTTTCCTCCGGGTGCTCCGGTTTCCTCCCACAAGTCCCGAAAGAAGTGCTGTTAGGTGAATTGGACATTTTGAATTCTCCCTCAGTGTACCCGAACAGGCACCAGAATGTGGCGACTAGGGGCTTTTCACAGTAACTTTGTTGCAGTGTAATGTAAGCCTACTTGTGACAATAAAGATTATTATTATTATTATGGCCGACTTCCATGGGAGTGAATGCAATCACCAACTCAACAATTATTTCTGCTAGCTCTGTGTTTGAAAAATCACATTACATACCCTTTTCTCTACTGAAAAAGTGATCTATGGATTCAATAGGCTATTGTCAAAATGGCACAATTTCTAGTCAATGAGGGCCTGGCACTGAGCCGTCTTCCAATGTAGTCCATTGGGGATCCTGTGGCTCTTCTGCTGTTAATTCTGATGTGTACAGCCTTCATTCCCAATTGCTTGGCAAATTTTCATGGCTTGTTTTTCCGGTTTAGATACACCTGAATCAAAAATGTTGGCAATGGTATTGTCACTGGACTAGTAATCCAGAGAACCAGGGTAAGCTCCGGGGACCTGTGTTCAAAACCCACCACAGCAGATGGTGGAATTTAAACACAAAGAAACCTGAAATTAAAAGTCTAATGATGACCATGAAACCATTGTCGATTGTCGCAAAAACCCATTTGGTTCACTAATATCCTTCAGGGAAATAAATCTGCCATCCTTTCCTGGTCTCGTCTACATGTGACTCCAGACCCACAGCAATGTGGTTGGTTCTCAAAGACCTCTAAAATGGCATAGCAAACCATTCAGTTTTATTCAACCGTTACAAAAGCACAAAAAGGTAATGAAACGGGACACACCGTCCAGCATCGACCCAGGCACTGGAAACAACATCAGCAAACCCAGCTCTGTCAGCCCTGCAAAGTCCTCCTTCAGAGCATCTGGAGAGAGTTGTCTCACAGATTAGTCAAACAACAGCCTGACATAGTCATACTGAGAAAATTATACCTTATAGACAATGTCCCAGACACCAGTATCACCATTCCTGGGTTTGTCCTGTCTCACCGGCAGGGCACATCCAGCAGAGACGGGGCACAGAGGTATACAGTTGGGAAGGAGTTGCACTGGGAGTCCTCAATATCGACTCTGGAGGCCCTGGGCTTCAGATTCAACATGGGTAAGGAAACCTTCTGCTGATTAGCACATGCTGTCCACCATCAGCTGATGAATCAGTACTCTACCATGTTGCACACCACTTGGATAAAGCATTGAGGGTGGCAAGGGCATAGAATATACGGTCGGTGGGGGACTTCAATGTCCATTACCAAAAGTGGCTCCGTAGTGCCATCACAGACTGAGCTGGAAGGATCTGGAAGGTGGTGAGGGAACCAACAAAAGGTAAAAACATACTTGGCCTCATTCTCATCAACCTACCTGACGCAGATGCATCTGTCCATGACAGTATTGGTAGAAGTGACCACCGCACAGTCCTTGTGGTGACAAAGTACCATCTTCACATTGAGGATAACCTCCGTTGTGTTGTGTGGCACTACCACCATGCTAAATGGGATAGACATCAAACAGATCGAGCAACTCAAGACTGGGCATCCATGAGACGCTGTGGGTCATCAGCAGGAACAGAATTGTATTCAAACACTATCTGCAACCTCATGTCGCGGCATATCCCCCACTCTACCATTACCACCGAGCCAGGGGATCAACCCTGGTTCAATGAAGAGTGCAGGAGAGCATGCCAGGAGCAACATTAGCCATACTGAAAAAGTGAGGTGTCAACTTGCTGATGCTACACCACAGGACTACTTATTTGCCTAACAGCCTAAACAGCAAGTAAGTCCACATCAGATGCGCATCAGATCTAAATGCATCATATCTAAATTCTGCAGTCCTGCCACATCCAGCCTGAACAATGGTGGATCCCCAAATAATCCCCATGCTCAATGATGGAGGAGCCCAGCATATATGTGCAAAAGACCAGGCTGAGGCATTCACAATAATCTTCAGCCAGAAGTGCCGAGTGGATGATCCATCTCGGTCTCCTCTGGAGGTCCCCAGCATCACAGATGTCAGTCTTCAGCCAATACGATTCACTCCACATGATATCAAGAAATGGTTGAAGGCACAGGATACTGCACAGGCTATGGACCCTGATAATATTCTGGCAATAATACTGAAGACTTGTGCTCCAGAACTTGCCGCACCCCTAGCCAAGCTGTTCCAGTACAGCTACAATACTGGCATCTACCCGGAATGTGGAAATTTTCCCAGGTGTGTCCTGTACACAAGAAACGGGGAAAGTCCCACCCACCCAATTGCGGCTGTATCTGTCCACTGTCCATCAATAGCAAAGTGATGGAAGGAGTCATCAACAGTGCTGTCAAGTACCACTTACTCAGCAACAACCTGCTCACGAATGCTCAGTTTGGGTTCTGCCAGGGTCACTCTGCTCCTGACCTCCTAACAGCCTTGGTTCAAACATCGGCAAAAGAGCTGAACTCCAGAGCTGAGGGAAAGTAACTGCCCTTGACATCAAGACAGCATTTGACCGGGTATGGCGTCAAGGCACCTTAGCTAAACTGGAGTAAATGGGTGCTCTTTCAGAGGGTCAGTGAAGACTTGATGGGCCAAATGACCTCCTTCTGCACTGTAGGGATTCTACAACGTGGCCGGTAGATGTTGGAAGATCCCTCTTCTGGTATTTACCCAGCATGCCATGCCTCACGAGATCTAAGGGATCTCTATTCATTTAAACTATTAGTTTAAAAGTTTATTTCACTCAATAAAATGGCCAATTATTTACCTTTGCTGCTATTAGACCACAAATCGCAGAGACTTAGGGTGCAATCAGTGCTGACCCCGCACATCAGAGACCAGACGCAATGGCACTTAGGCGGGTCTTGCAGGGGATCGGAGGCCCCGAGGTGGTTGCCCCCTGGGCAAGTTGGCACCCTTGCACTGCTGATGCCATTGGGTACCTTGACACTGGCACCCTGGCAGTGCCAGCCTTTCACCGTGGCACTTCCACCTGGGTACCAGCCTGGTACTGCTATGGTGCCCAGGTGGCACTGCCAGGCTGGCACTGCTATGGTGTCCAGGTGGCACTGCCAGCCTGGCACTGCTATGGTGCCCAGGTGGCACTGCTAGCCTGGCACTGCTATGGTGCCCAGGTGGCACTGCCAGCCTGGCACTGCTATGGTGCCCAGGTGGCACTGCCAGCCTGGCACTGCTATGGTGCCCAGGTGGCACTGCCAGCCTGGCACTGCTATGGTGCCCAGGTGGCACTGCCAGGCTGGCAGTCCCAGAATGTCAAGCTGGCATTTTTCCTGTAATGAGAACTGGGCCCGAGGGTGTCCTGCCCAGGTGTGGTGGGCTGAGGGGGCTCCCCGGAGGACCCCCTTATAGGTGAGTTGGAGCTTTGGGGGGATCTGGGGGTCGAGAGATTGGGACACCATTTAAAGATGGCGCCCTGATTCCTCCTGCACTGAGCGGAGCTCTGCAGTGCAGGCAACGGGACTAATTGCGGCCTCAACGGTGTGGAGAATTGAGCCTTCTCTAAAGCTGGGGCATTTTGGAAAATTAAAACCAATGCATCAACTGTGTCATTAGCCACTTCTTCCAAGACCTTAGGGTGAAGTCCCTTCAGATCCAGGAGGCCTTTCAGCGCAGAGCCAACAATTTGCTCAATACCACGGGCGGAATTCTCCGCTCCTCACGCCGGGTGGGAGAATCGCGGGAGGTCCGCTCTCGCACCTCCCGCGATTCTCCCACCCCCCCCCCCCCAAATGGCGTGTTGCGTTTTGCGACACGCCGCTCGGAGAATCGCGGGCTGCCGTACCCAATGGCATCGTAGTGAAACCTCTCCGGATTTCACGACGGCGTCGGGCCTTTGGGAGAATTCTGTCCCACTTCCTGTGATTATAATTTTCCAGAGTTTCACTCTTCCTTCCTTTTCCTGATTTACAGTTATTTCTCAGAAGTTACTTATGCCCTCGACAGTGAAGGTTGATGCAAATACCTGTTTAGTTAATCTGTCATAGCCCTGCTTTCCATTACCAATTGCCCAGATGCTCTTTCTATAGGACCAATGCTCACTTTGTTAACTCTTTTCTTATTTAAATATCTGTAGAAATTCTTACAGTCCATCTTTATATGACTGGCTAGTTTTCTCTCATACTCTAGTTTGTCCCTTCTAATTAGGATTTTTGTCATTTGTTGATGTTATCATCGAGTTATCACAGAATTTACAGTGCAGAAGGAGACCATTTGGCCCATCGGGTCTGCACCAGCCCTTGGAAAGAGCTCCCTACTTAAGCCCAGGCTTCCACCCTATCCCCGTAACCCAGTAACCTGACCTAACCTTAAACCACATCTTAAGACTGTGGGAGGAAACCAGAGGAAACCCAGAGGAAACCCATGCAGACACGGGGAGAATGTGAAAACTCCACACAGACCGTCACCCGAGGCCGGAATTGAACCTGGGACCCTGGAGCTGTGAGGCATAAGTGCTAACCACTGTGCCACCGTGTTGCCCAGGATGTTCTTTCCATCTTTTCCATTCTTCTCTCTGCCACTCATCTTTGTGCAAATATATGCTTTTTCTTTAAGTTTAATACTGCCTTTAACCTTTTAGTTAACCAGAGATAATGTGACCTCCCCGTGGAATTTTTCTTTCTCATCGGTGTGTGTTTATTCTGTATGCTCTGAAATATTCTTTTAAATGTCTGCCACTGAACATCTCTTGATCTATTATTTAAGCACATTTGCCATCTCACTTTAGCTAACTCTGTTTTCATGCCCTCATAATTACCCCTTATTTAAGTTTAAAATTCAACTCTTCGACACATTCTTCTCTCCCTCAAACCGAATGTAAAATTCAATCATATATGATTGCTCCTACCTATTGGTGCCTTCATTTGAGGTTATCAATTAATCCTGGGCACGATTCAAAGTAAAATTTTCAAAATGTGATTCCAGGTGCGTTTGGCGGGGTGTTTTGCAATGGTTGCTGTTTTGGGATGGAGATCGCTATTCAACGGCATATAGCCATTTGTTTGGGGTCTTGGCGAGTTTCTCCCTGGTCGAGGCCACTCTTGGAAATTTTTCCCCTGGGGAGCAGAAAGCACCGGCGAGACCAGCTCCTCAGAGTTTGGACTGCCATTTTAAAAGGCTGCCTCAATCTCTATGTGACATTACCCATTTCAGGAACTGCCCCTTCACCCCCTAACCTTTCTTCAACCCCTGCATACCTCCCTCACCTCCCTTTTATGGGCATGGCCCTCTTCAGGCCCCAACGCTTTGCAGTGCGAACCTGAGATCCTGGAACTGCCAGGGTGCCCAGGTACCACTTCCAGGGTGCCTGGGTGCTAGGGGAAGTGGCAGGGTATTACCCTGCCCTGTCCCTGACCACCAAAGGGGAGCTAGTGGCCTCCAAGGCCCCCCCCCCTACACCCACCCACCCCCCCCCCCCCCGAATTACCAGCATGCCTCATCCACGATTGTGGAAACCAGTACTAATTGGTGCCTGGTTGAGCTTGCAGATGCGGCCGTTCACTCCTGGGCACTTGGTGAATATGGCGGAAGGATATCTAAACACGTCTAATGGCTCAGTTAAATATCATTAACTGGGCATGATCCAGATCGCGCCAGGTGTAGTGAGTCAGGTGACTCGTGATCGGCCTGGCACGAAGTCCGATATGGGGATCTCCTGAGATGAGGACATAAGATCTGTGAGCAGAAGTAGGCAATTCAGCTTCTCAAGCCCGCTCTGCCATTCACTACGACCATGGCTGATCTCTGGGGCGGACACAATGCTGTGGTTGAATAGTACAGTATCAGGTCTAGTACAGCCTGCCCTCTCTTTGGTTCCAGAATGTGCTGTCCGAAGAAATTATCCCAAAAACATTCCTTGCACTCCTCATCTATGCTACCTTTGCCCATTTGATTTTTCTGATCTATTGCAGATTAAAATCCCCCATAATTATCGCAATACCTTTCTGACAAGCTGCCATTATCTCTTCTTTTATACTCTGTCTGACCATTTTTGCCTTTATAATTTCTCATCCCAACCCAGACTGCTGCTATATCCTGATTTCCTGAACTTAGATCATTCCTCTCTGATGTGTTAATATTATAATTAATTAACAGAGCAGCCCCTCCACATGTTCCTAACTCCCCGCCCTCCTAAATGTCACGTTTCCTTCAATGTTCAGGTCCCAATCTATGTTATCCTGGAGCCATGTCTCTGTAATGGTTTCTGATCATACTACCTGAGTTGCTGAGAAAGACCCGCTATTAAACAACACTTGGCTGTTTTTTTTGGCCTTGGAAAGGCCCCATTGAGGCCACATTTAAGTCATTTCCTGCATTGATAAGATCATCCCGCCAGGGCAGGAACATTACCCACGGGTCGGGGCGCCATTTTGAAGGGAAACCCGATCTTTTGACCCCCCTCAGCGACCCCGCTGGACCCCACCACTGCACCCAACTTACCTCTTCCGTGGTCCTCACAGCCCCCCCCCCCCCCCCCCCCCCCCCCACCCCTGGGGCAAGGCACCCCAGGGTCCATTCCCTGGTGCAGGAAACTTGGCACTCAGGAACCCTGGCAGTGCTAGCTTGGCACCCTGGCAGTGCCCCTGCCAGCACCACAGGGTGCCCATGTGGCAGTGCCAAGGTGCCTGGCTGGAAATGGCAAGGTCCTTGGGTGCCAACAGGAGTGCCAGTGTACCACTCTGCCCAATGCCCAGCCACCCGGGGGACTCTAATGGCCGGGGAAACCCCCACCAGGTCCCGTTATATCAGGTCCATGTTTGCGGAAATCAGTGCTAAACGGCGTCCTGGCGAGGTCACCCAGGCACGGCTGTTAGATCCCAGGTGTCGGGACAATCCTGAAAGCCCATCTTTAAAAGAGCCTAATGGATCTTGCTCAGCGAGAGCATGATCCATATCCAGATCACAACATCTCGCGAGGTTTGGTTGAATCTCACAAGACATTGCAAGGGTCATGAATCTCACAAGAGGCCTCTTGGAAGATTCAACGGCTTTGTCGCAACAAGTCAGGCGGACGAGGCCGGCAAATTGTTCCCCTTTTTTGTTTCAAATGCTACGTGCGATTAGATACAGAGCCTTAAGTTTTGGTCTTTTATTATTTTTGCAGCATCTAGCCTTACCTGCTGATTTACTCTTAGATTTACTCTTAGATTTGTCCTTTCTGTCCTGGTCTGTTTGTCATCTCCCATATTAGTACCTATCACTCTTGCCTTGTCTTTACTCGTTGGTATGCGACACCTTCCCAAATTTGATCCCTTGTCCCCACTATTCAGTTTAAACTCTCTCAATTACCCCAGTTCTGCAGCTCGCAGGAACATAAACCTCAGCACGGTTCAGGTGGAGACAATCCCAACCTTACAGATCCCACTTTCCCCAGTGCTGTTGCCAGTGCCCATGAACCAGAATGAAAAAATGAAAATCGCTTATTGTCACAAGTAGGCTTCAAATGAAAAGCCCCTATTCACCACATTCCGGCATCTGTTCAGGGAGTCTGGTACGGGAATTGAACTGTGCTACTGGCCTGCCTTGGTCAGCTTTAAAAGCCAGCTATTTAGCCCAGTGTGCTAAACCAGTCCCTTCTCCTACACCAGCCTTTGAGCCATGCATTCATTTATCTAATCCTATTTGTCCAATGCCAATTTGCAAGTGGCTCAGGGTAATAACCCATAAATTATTACCTCTAAGATTCTGCTTCTTAATTTAGTGCCTAGTTCCTCATAATTGCTATGCGGAACCTGTAGCCCCATCAAACAAGACATCTTTGGACACCAAGGGGCAATTTAGTAATACATCGCCAATCCACCTAACCAGCACATCTTTGGGCTGTGGGAGGAAACCGGAACACCTGAAGGAAACCCACAGAGACACAGGGAGACTGTGCCACAACAGGACCCAATGCCGGAATTGAATCTGGATTCCTAGCGCTGAGGCAGCAGTGCTAACCACTGTACGACCATGCTGCCCTTGTGTGTCACAGAGTCTGCTGTTAAGAACCTCGCTGGTGTTAAATGGGAGGGTATCCCAAAACACAGAAGGGTAACTTGAAACACTGGTTCTTATTGTAGTATATACTGTGAGGAAAGATATACAAACCAGGGAGGAATAGTTCAGTCATTTTTTGATCAATTAATAAAGAATATTTATTAACTTCAAATAAAAATGCATAAGAAGGGCTATAACACACTACAACAGTACACTTAATTACACTTTTGCCTATACTCACACAGTATTACATAAAGTTACTCCTTTGTTCCCAACTACTTGCATTTCCTGAACTCTGAAACACCCCTTATTCCAAAACAACATCCAATATTATATAACTCAATGAGCTAAATCCAGAAGACAATAACCACACACAGGTTTGAGAAAACCGTCTTCAGTTTCAGCAAAGGCATAATCTTTTGGGTCTGAGTTTTATTTTAACCAGCTGCCCTTTTAGCAATAATTTGTTTTCAGGTGAAACGCTTTTCTGCAGTTGGGTGTGACTGTGATGGTAGCTGCCTCTACTCTGTCCGTTTCTCCAGTTATTGTGCCATGTGTATATATATATATGTATTTGCCTTTGATGTTACCCACCCTGTGAACCTAGCTTTTTAAACATGAGTGCCAATTCCTTATCTCTCCACTTTGAAGTTACCTCTTCTATACCCCATTGTTTTCCCATAGTCACATAGGTAAACACTTGCTTTTGTCACTGGAATGCTAATTCACATATTGATGAGACCATCAATTCACAAGACACGTGATTGGAAGTGAACAGTGGTTTTATGGGCGGAGTCAAGGGTGGAGCCCAGTATAAACTCCTCATCTCCCCCTATGGGCAGAGCCGCGCAACGGCTCGTATACAGAGCCCACAAGGACACAATACATGTAATACAGCACAGTGTAAAATACTAGTTATATAATTCACCACATTCACCCCCTGTAAAAAATCAAGTCCGGCGGGGGTGATGGGACTACAAGTTGAGCCACTCCGGCGGCCGAGTCGTTCTTTGGGATCGGCGGAGCACCAGGGTTGCAGCCTCTTCGGGTGGCTGGGTGGGGGCGGTCGGCGAGGGTACGATAGTGGACTTTGGGGGTGATTCAGTCAGAGCTTCGTACCCGACTGGTGCGACGGGTGACGGGGAGCGCCGGAAAGCTATAGGCGCGAGGGCGCAGAGCACGGGCAGTGAACCTGCAGGTGCAGGGGTGCAGGGCGCGGAGGGTTCTGTGGGGTGTAGTGTGAGGGGTACCTCGGCGGTAGTGGTGTCGCAGTTGGATCCTGCAGGCGCCAGGTCCCGGAGGGAAACAGTGTCCTGACGGCCGTCAGGGTATTCGATGAAAGCGTATTGGGGGTACAAGTGGAGTAGGAGCACTCTTTCTACGAGTGGGTCAGTTTTGTGTGCTTGGACGTGCTTCCGGAGGATAACCGGGCCCGGTGTCTTCAACCATGCTGGGAGCGAAACCCCCGTGGTAGTGCCCCTAGAAAAAACGAATAGCCGTTCGTGAGGGGTCTGGTTGGTGGCTGTGCATAGGAGGGACCTAATAGCATGGAGCGCGTCGGGGAGGACCGCCTGCCAATGGGAGGTCGGGAGATTCCTGGACCGGAAGGTCAGTAGGACGGTCTTCCAGACCGTCGCGTTCTCCCTCTCCACCTGCCCGTTCCCCTTGGGGTTGTAGCTGGTAGTCCTGCTCGATGCGATGCCCTTGTCGAGCAGGTACTGACGTAGCTCGTGGTTCATAAAGGACGAACCCCTGTCGCTGTGTACATAGCTGGGGAAACCCGAACAGGGTGAAGATACTGTACAGGGCTCTGATGACTGTGTGGGAGGTCATATCGGGGCACGGGATGGCAAACGGGAAGCGGGAGACCTCATCGATGACGTTCAGGAAGTACACATTTCGATTGGTCGATGGGAGTGGCCCTTTGAAATCGATGCGCAGGCATTCAAAGGGCCGGGATGCCTTTACCAGGTGGGCCTTGTCTGGTCTATAGAAGTGCAGTTTGCACTCCGTGCAGATCGGGCAATCCCTGGTGATGGCTTTTACCTCCTCGGTAGAGAAAGGCAGAATTCGGGCATTGACGTAGTGGGCGAGTCAGTGACCCCCGGGTGGCAGAGGTCATTCTGATAGCTTTCAGGCGGTCGTCTTGCGTGCTGGCGCACGTGCCGCGGGACAGGGCATCTGGGGGCTCGTTAAGCTTCCCCGGTCGATACATAATATCATAGAACATAGAACATAGAACAGTACAGCACAGAACAGGCCCTTCGGCCCTCGGTGTTGTGCCGAGCAATTATCACCCTACTCAAACCCACGTATCCACCCTATACCCGTAACGCAATAACCCCCCCCCCCTTAACCTTACTTTATTAGGACACTACGGGCAATTTAGCATGGCCAATCCACCTAAACCGCACATCTTTGGAATGTGGGAGGTAACCGGAGCACCCGGAGGAAACCCACGCACACACGTGCACACACACACATATCGTACTTGTAGGTGGAGAGTTCGATCCTCCACCGCAGGATTTTATCATTTTTAATTTTGCCCCTTTGTGACTTGTCAAACATGAAGGCAGCTGATCTTTGGTCGGTGATGAGGGTAGTTTCTAAATGTTGCTAAGTGTGCTTTACACTTAATTTACTCTGTTTAATCACCTTGCTCGAGAGTCGGCAGGTATCTTTATGATACCACCACGAGGTTCAAGTTCAAGTGCTGATCAATAACTCAATACACCAGTTAGTAAGATTCAAATCAAAACACATTTATTATATACACAGTCAATCGCTACTCATGCGTAAAGTACTATTCACTAGGCTATCACTAACACTAACAGGCCAATACTTAGCTTTGGAAAAAGGACCCACTAGGTCAGGGGAACAATTGGCCTCTCGTTCGATCCTGAGTCTGCAGGCTTCCAGCTGGTATTGCTAAGGGTTAAGAGCGCCCATCTCGTAGCGTGCGTTGACTGGACACTTACTTGTTGGTGCAGCTGCTAGGCAAGTCTCTCCGAGTTGAGAGTCACAGTCAAGAGTTCTTTGAGAGCTGCCAAGAAGCTGTTAGGCCGGTCTCTCCTCGCTGAGAGCCAAGTGTCAAGAAGAACGAATTGAACTTGGGAACTCTACTTTATAGTCCCCAGGGGCTTTGTGCCCTTGTGGGCGGACCCCATAACTGGTTCCAAGTGATTGGACTGAGTTCTGATCACTTGGATCGATTTCTCCAATACTGGAGCTGTTCCCTGATCGCTGGGCGGTTCCTAAGTGTCCATTGGCCCCCCATTGTTTTGGCTCCCGCTGGCGCCGAGGAGTCTGGCTTGGCCTCGATTATCTTAACTGTTTCAATTGTTCCCCGGGATCGCTCATCAATATGTAGATGGTCGTCAGTTTCAGTGCTGTCTGGGTTTCTGCAAGTTCTAATATACAGGAGATATTGTTTTTCTGTCCTTAGCTGAATTTCCCTGCATTCTTAGCAAATCTCCATTTTAAAGTCGGGAAGTGGCCAACCCAGGTGGCTACAGGGTGAACCTCCTACCTGCGAGCTAGTGTCGTATAGCTTCCACGATGGCTTGTGCTTCCTTTTCGACTGAGGAGTGTCGAAGTTCCGAAGCGGAGAGGGTTCGGGAGAAAAAGGCGACTGGTCTCCCTGCCTGATTTAGGGTGGCTGCGAGAGCGACCTCTGAGGCATCGCCCTCTAACTGGAAAGGGACGGATTCATCCATTGCCCGCATGGCCGCTATGGCAATGTCCTCCTTGATGCAGGTGAAGGCCTGGCGAGCCTCAGCTGACAGAGGAAAGAGTGTGGCCTTAAATAGTGGGCGGGCTTTGTCCGCATATTGAGGGACCCACTGGGCATAATACGACAAGAATCCCAGGCACCTTTTGAGGGCCCTGGGACAATGAGGGAGAGGGAGTTGTAAGCGGGGCCCAGGACTCCGTTTTCCATGACATAGCCGAGGATGGCTAGCCTGGTCGTGCGGAAAACGCATTTCTCCGTGTTATATATGAGGTTAAGTTTCTGGGCAGTTTGGAGAAATCGATGGAGGTTAGCGTCGTGGTCCTGCTGGTCATAGCCGCAGATGGTGATGTTATCCAAGTACAGAAACGTGGCCCGCAGCCCGTACTGGTCCACCATTCGGTCCATTGCTCGTTGGAACACCGAGACCCCATTCGTGACGCCAAAGGGAACCCGGAGAAAATGGAAGAGGCGGCCATATGCCTCAAATGCCATGTAGTGGCGGTCCTCCGGGCGAATTGGGAGCTGGTGATATGCAGACTTCAAATCCACCGTGGAGAAGATGCGGTACTGGGCGATCTGATCCACCAAATCTGCAATCCTGGGAAGGGGGTACGCATCGAGGAGCGTGAACCGATTAATGGTTTGGCTATAGTCCACTACCATTCGGAATTTTTCCCCGGTCTTGATGACCACCAGCTGAGCTCTCCAAGGGCTGTTACTGGCTTCTATGACCCCCTCACGTAGGAACCTATGGACCTCGGTTGTGATAAACACCCTGTCCTGCAGGCTGTACCGCCTGCTGCGAGTGGCTACGGGTTTGCAGTCCGAGTGAGGTTAGCAAAGAGTGGGGGGGGGGAGGTCGATTTTTAGCGTCGCTGGACTGCAGATAGTGAGTGGAGGTAGGGGCCCGCCGAAGCTGAGTGTGAGGCTTTTGAGGTTACACTGGAAGTCGAGTCCCAGTAAGAGTGGGGCGCAGAGGTCGGGGAGTAAGTATAGCTGGAAGTTCGAGTAGCTGGTGCCCTGAATCGTTAGGGTCGCGACGGTGCACCCTTGGAGGTGAACAGAGTGTGAGCCCGAAGTGAGGGAGATAGTTTGCCATGCAGGGAAAATAGGGACTGAACAGCGTCTTACCAGATCCGGGTGTACGAAGCTCTCGGTGCTCCCGGAGTCGAAGAGGCACGGTGTACTGTACCCGTTGATTTTAATGGTCATCATAGAGTTGCGGAGGTGTTTCGGCAGCGACTGGTCCAGCGTGACCGCATTGAGTTGCGGGTAGTCGGCGGCTCGATCAGCTGTGCTGGAGTGGCCCCGTGATGACTGTCCATTGAGGTCGTAGTCGTTGAGATGAGTTTCAGAGGTTGAAGAGGATGGAGCCCAAGATGGCCGCCCCCGTGGATCGCACGTGGCGGGCGGCGAGGAAAATTGCATCCAAGATGGCAGCCCCCATGAGTCGCATGTGTCCGGCCGCGTGGGGGAGGATTGCCAAGATGGTGGCCCCCATGAGTCGCACGTGTCGGGTGGGGGCGGAGTCGGCACACAGGATGCAGCATTACGGGGCCTGCAGGCCTGTCAGTTTGGGAAGCGAGTGCTCTGGGCTGCGGGAGAGTTTGGAGTAGGAGTTTTCTTCGCTAGGCAAACCACAGCTGTTGCAGTTCACGTTGCGGGCCGGGCAGTGCTGCCGTGGGTGTTGGGGCTGCCCACAAAAATGGCACGCTGGAGCTACGTTGTGGGTGGGTGGCCACGTGGCGCAGGCCTGGGGCAGTCGCTGGTCAGGGGCCCATGATGGGGTCGCTTGGTCCACGGGGAACAAGGTGAGGCTGCGGAACAAGACCTCCATGGTTGTAGCTAACTCAACAGTGTCCTCCAAGTTCTGGGCCCCTTTCTCGAGCAACCGTTGGTGCACATAGTTGGACCTGTGCCCTGCCACATACACATCTCGGACAGCGAGCTCCATATGTTGGGCGGCTGATACAGCTTGATAATTGCAGTCCCAAGCTAAGGCTTTTAAATTACGCAGGAATTTGTCCAGCGACTCCGCGGGGCGCTGGCAGATGGTCGTAAAAATGTGGTGCGTGTAGACCTCGTTGATGGGCCTCACATACATTCGATTGAGCATGGCCAGGGCCTCCGTATACGAGATAGCACTGTTAAGTTGAGTAGAGATACGGTGGCTCACCCTTGCGTGCAGTAGGCTGAGTTTCTGTTCCTCCGTAGCTTCTGAAGTGCTTGATTCAGCCAGGTAGGCCTTGAAATATCTGAGCCAGTGTAGAAAGATTTCTTTCACCTCTGCAGCCTGCGGGTCGAGTTCTAGTCGGTCAGGTTTGAGGGCTGATTCCATAGTAGTTTTCTTCAAATTTCATAAGACTATTAAATTAATGAGATCATCAATTCACAAGACCCGTGATTGAATGTGAACACTGGTTTTAATAGTCTTACAACTGAGCCTGCCTGCGATGAGATGAACTGAGAGCAGGCTCACGACTGTAGAGCTTTATACTTCCAGTTAGTGGGAGGAGCCATGGGCGGAGCCAAGGGTGGAGCCCAGTACAAACTCCTCATCTCCCCCTATCGGCAGAGCCGTGCAACGGCTCATATACAGAGCCCACAAGGACACAATACATGTAATACAACACAGTGTGAATTACTAGTTATATAATTCACCACACATACCAAAACCCCCTTCAGATAACTGCACTTATTGCTGTTGTATGTGGCGGATCCAGAAGGAGGAATGCCGGGGGTGATGGAGCTGTTAGCGGAATTTGGGGGCTTCTCGGGCTATAAGTTAAATTTAGGGAAGAGCGAGGTATTTGTAGTACACCCGGGAGATCAGGAGGAGGGAATTGGGAGACTCCCATTTAAGAGGGCAGTGAAGAGTTTCAGATACCTGGGGGTGCAGGTGGCCAGGATTTGGGGGACTCTCCATAAGCTTAATTTTACCATGCTGGTGGAGCAGATGAAGGAGGAATTTAAAAGGTGAGACATGGTGCCGCTATAGTTGGCGGGGAGAGTGCAGTCCGTCAAAATGACGGTTCTCCCGAGGTTCTTGTTCCTTTTTCAGTGTTTGCCCATCTTTATCCCTAGGGCCTTTTTTAGAAGGGTGACTAGCAGCATCATGAGCTTTGTTTGGGCGCATGGGACCCCGAGGGTGAAGAGGGTCTTCTTGGAGTGGGGTAGAGATGGGGGGAGGCTGGCGTTACCCAATCTCTCGGGGTACTACTGGGTGGCCAATGTGTCGATGGTGCGCAAGTGGGTGATGAAGGGGGAGGGGGCAGCATGGAAACGGATGGAGAGGGTGTCCTGTGGAGATACAAGCCTGGAGGCCCTGGTAACGGCGCCGTGGCCGCTCCCTCCTACGAGGTATACCACGAGTCCGGTGGTGGCGGCTACCCTCAAGATTTGGGGGCAGTGGAGGCAACATAGGGGAGAAGTGGGGGGCTCAATGAAGGCTCCGTTAAGGGGGAACCATAGGTTCGTCCCGGGGAAAATTGATGGGTGATTTCAGGGTTGGCACAGAGCGGGCATCAGACAGCTGAGGGACCTGTTTATTGATGGGAGGTTTGCGAGCCTGGGGGAGTTGGAGGATAAATTTGGGCTTCCCCCGGGAAACATGTTCAGGTATCTGCAGGTAAAGGCATTTGCTAGACGGCAGGTGGAGGGATTCCCTTCGCTTCCCGCGAGGGGGGTGAGTGACAGGGTGCTTTCGGGGGTCTGGGTCGGAGAGGGGAAGATATCTGATATCTACAAGGTTATGCAGGAGGCGGAGGAGGCGTCAGTAGAGAAGCTGAAAGCTAAGTGGGAGGGGGAACTGGGGGAACAGATCGAAGACAGGACATGGGCTGATGCCATGGAGAGGGTTAATTCTTCCTCCTCGTGTGCGCAGCTTAGCCTCATCCAATCCAAGGTGCTGCACCGGGCCCACATGACTGGGACGAGGATGAGTAGGTTCTTTGGGGGTGAAGACAGGTGTGTCAGGTGCTCAGGGAGTCCAGCGAACCATGCCCATATATTCTGGGCATGCCCAGCACTGGAGGAGTTCTGGAAGGGGGGGGCGAGGACGGTGTCGAGGGTGGTGGGATCCAGGGTCAAGCCAGGATAGGGACTCGCGATTTTTGGGGTTGGGGTGGAGCCGGGAGTGCAGGAGGCGAAAGAGGCTGGTGTGCTGGCCTTTGCGTCCCTAGTAGCCCGGCGAAGGATCTTGCTACAATGGAAGGATGCGAGGCCCCCAAGCGTGGAGACCTGGATCAATGACATAGCGGGTTTCATTAAGCTAGAGAAGGTCAAATTCGCCCTGAGAGGGTCGGTACAAGGGTTCTTTAGGCGGTGGCAACCTTTCCTCGACTTTCTGGCTCAACGATAGGGTACGGGGACAGTAGCAGCAGCAACCCGGGGGGTGAGGGGGGGAAGGGGGAGGGAAAAGGGGGGGGGGGGGACGATGACTATGTTTGTTTATTTAATTTTAATTTATTTTTAAGTTCTTTTGTTGTTCATTAGGGTTGGGGGGGGGGGGGTGGGGGGATGTGATACATGCGTTGATACGGTCTGGGGGGTGTTACAGTTATTATGGGTTATTTTGTTGCATTTCATTGTTTGTTGTTATGTTTTATATTTTCTGTAAAAAATTCCAATAAAAATTATTTAAAAAAAAAGATAACTGCACTTATCAATTCCTCGGACTAAAGTGCAAGTCGGCTTTTGGAGGTGATTCTCAGTGACTGCAGTGTCGAGAGTCACCCCACCATTCAGCTGCACTTTGCCATATTTTTGGCCTCCGGGAGTATCCCCCCCCCCTGCCGAGACCACGCTCAGAGAAATTTCCTGCTGGTGAGCTGATCTCTTCAGCAGGAACAGCTGTTTGCAGATCGGGACGCCATTTTGAACAGCAGCTCAATCTCCCCTTGCCATTTTCTGGACCTCAACCTTCGCTAAGCCCCTGAAACCCCTCCTCAACACCCTTCCAAATGGCAAGGTGCACCCCAGGCCCAACCCCAACCGTTCCAACCTGGCACCCAGCCACACTGGCACTGACAGCATCGCAGTGCCCTGCCCTGGCCACCTGGGGGTCTCTAATGCCATGCGAGACCTCAAGGTTACGCATAGTCCATGTTTGTGTAGACCAGTACTAAACTGCGATATGGCAAAATCTCACAGGCGTGGCCGTTGACTTTCAGACACCAGGTGAATTCGGCGTCTGGGTATTTAAACAAGCCCAATGGCTTATTTAAATGTGCTGATCTAGATTTTGCTTATTGAAGGCGAGATCCAGATCGTGCCGGGTGGAACGAGTCGGGTGACTCGCAAGTGGCCATGCCCCTGACGCAGAGGAGGGAGGGGGTTGTGAGGGAGTGAAGGGGAGCTGGACGGATGGAAGGGTGGCACCATCGGGAGAGCCGGGAATTGTATAACAGATTAAACATCCTTGAGCACAACCAGTATGATGCCTCTGTCACTTTCTTTTACAATGCGGGCCAACCTCCGAACACATGGCCAATCTCGCCAGGCATTCCCCTTCCCCCCCAGGCACACCGCGTGACCGGGCGTTCAGCAGACAGACAGGGGCCAGGCTATGGCATAGATTGAGGAGCATTGGCACTCAGCTCTCTGTGAGTTATCATCACCCCCCTGCCCTCAAACGTGACAGTGCCGACACAGACCTAGTACCCTGGAGTGATGTGTCCCATCCGCTGGGTGTTTGGATGTTGGCTGTTGCGTGTGAGGTGTTGCCTCCCGCAATGTTCAAGCACAGTGTCCAAGCATCATGGTCTGACTGGAATGTTAGGCAATGACTTCCACATGCTACATGGCCCGCCCACCTACGGGAATACACTTGGGTTGTGAGAAGTGCTCACGTAACTACGATTGCCAATTACCTATTAGCAATAGCCTTCAGACGCACATTCAGAGGCCTCGGCAGACGGTGAGGGTTATGGGTGGTCGGTGGGGCACATAGGCAGCGACAAGGGTTGCTCCAAGAACAGATACACATGATCTCGGGGTTGGCATGGTGGTGCCATATGTGGTTGCACCCCCTCCCCAGTTGGCCCCCTAACGCATTCCCCCCACCCTCCCATGGTGGCACACCTCTGCAGAGAATCTCCCATGCCCAACCGAGGCTCCTCCACCCCCGCTGAGCACTGGGGTGGTAAGCCCAGCACCTCCGTGGCTCCTTGCCTGTGAGCAAAGATGGCTCTTCATCTCCTCGGATCCCCACAGAAGCCCTTCTGCCAGGTTCACGTTTTCAAAAGGAGTACTAATCAGCGCCAGTGTGACCACTTGCTGGGGAGGCCAATGAATGACGAGAGGCCGTTGGATATGGGATGGCTCTCGTTAATTGTATGGAAATAGGCATCATGTGGTGATTATTAGTTTCTCACCACGCTACGGTGAGATCCCGATTTTGCCTACGGGAAGGGGCCGGTTGCATCGCAAACTGTTTGATGCCCAGCACGGGTCTCGTTTTTGGCCTCTCCAGCTATTCACCCACCTCGTTACACCCAGTTTCTCCAGCAAGTACAATCTGCTCCAAATGCCCCACAAATTGTATTTTAATGAGGCAAAAAAACTTAAGTGAGCATTATATTTTGTTGTATTCAACCTCACCTCATCAAATATACATCAGATTCAATACTGACCTGCTAATATTTCTGGATTATTAACCTTTAAACACAGATTCTGATGCCCTTGATTCAATCCTTTACTTTGCAATGACCATTTGTCAGATTGAGTTCCTAGTAACAGACAAATGTATAATAAGCTTTGGAAAATGATCCTTCCTTGTAAGTCTTACAAACAATTAATAGTAAAGCAAAGTTAACATTTCAGTCATCATGGTATGGCTTTCTATCATGTGATGATTTATTATCTTTCTATATGGATCTCTGCTGAATTATCGAATTCTCTATTTAAATACCTGGTTGACATTTCTCTTTATTTTACACAGCTGCTGCCTCCTGCAATAATTGTTACCAGAGTCTCTGTGGTTTGCTGCTGATCCACTCTTGGGTAATTTCAAGCAGAGGAACACCTGCTCAGCCTATTTCTACTTTACAAGCTGCGTCACACGCTTGTAAATTGTAATTGATCTTATTAAGCTTTCAATAGTTTAGTTAAATATTCCAGGAACGGTTACACTTGACAATGGGGCTAAATAGAGCAGAGTATTCATCCTGCCGCCCGATAGATTTCGGGAGAAGTGTGTAATAGGCCTCATGGGCCTACGGGGTGGGACTGATTATCTTCTCCTTGTGGAGTACGAGCTACCCCGCCAGGAGCTATTGACCTCTGCATAAAAGGTCAGCCAGTAAGGCACCATCCAGAAAGTAACCCGATCGGGATCTACCGAACTGGGTATATATTGTGCTGTGAATAAAAACTTTGTTCCTTTAATTTTACTCAGTGTGGACTCCCCGTGTCCTTGTTAAACTGGCGACGAGGAGTAAACTGGTTTGCTGTCGCCGCTGCTACCTACTCAGCTGAGCCACCTCCCCGATTTTCTCAACCCAGGTTTGGATTTCTTTGACTCGCCAAGCCTCTGTTTGGGTGGTTAGATGCATTTGAAGCCAGTGTTGTAGACTGCAACCAGTACACAGAAAAGATGCATTACTTCTTCCTGGCCGTGTGATCCACGTCCATGTTCTAGTCTCATTTGAAATGGGTTGGTAATCTGCCAGTGATCTCTGACTGCAGCTCGCTGCTCAAGAGAGGGAGTGGAATCCAGCTCCTTATTGGCAAAGCCAATGTGAAACATCAAAGGGGTGTTGGGAAGGCAAAAGGGGAGGAGCTACTGCGTAGCGTCTCAGGTGGGATAATGAGCACCATTGTAGCTTCTGTCGGGCCTGTCTTTGGGTGCTTTATCAATGGCATATTTAAAACAATAAAAAATCTGTCCCTCTCCCACCCTATTCATACAGAAAATTAATCCAAAGCGTATTTCACAAATAAAGTTAATTCCTTGAGAAAATAAGGGCCTAATTTCCCCTTTTAGTAGTCATTTGAAAGTCAAGTTATTGACATATTGTAACTGTTACTTCAGGAATTAATTTTATTTGGGCAGCACCTATACTGATTTACTACTTCTAAAATAGATTTAATACAGGAAAAATGTATCTGCGACAGAGACCAAATAAGTTCAGTAATAATTATGAATGACATTCTCTGCAACTGTGACCATGCTACAATATTGCCTTTGACATGGTCAACCACATCCATATTCCTCCTGCCCTCTCCTCCGTTACCCAACCACATAACATTGGTTCCACTCTGATCCATCCAACTGGAGCCAGAGTTGCTCAGAACGTTTCTTCATACATTCAAACTATCACGTTGACAGGACCCTCAAAATCCTTCCTTCCATATCTCACTCTGTCCGACCACCTCATCATTTTAAAGACTGGGGGAAAGACTACTATTAAATCTCCTGTTAGCTCTCACTGCACCATTAGAAATAGTTGCAGCATTTCAATTCTCCCCTCATAATTGCAGCATTCCATCCCTGGCATTCACTGACATAATCTGTGCTGAAAACCCTGTAAGGTTTTAATGACCTTTCTAAAATAGAACTGCAAACAGTATTCAAACTGGAACCCAGTTATTCCATCTGCAGAAATTCAACATTACTGCTGTACTATTGCACTTCTTATTTTCAACTCAAAATGCTGTCGGTGTTTCTTTGTTTTATCTATCTGAACTCACACTTTCAAGGAATTAGATATTTGAACTCCGAGGTATTGCAGTAATGATTACCGGTTAAGTAAATAAGAAACAATAATGGAAAGCTGGAACAAAGATTTGGGGATATTTGGGGGGAATAAGCCCAGCTTGGTGCATTCCAGGGATATGAAAATGGGTATTGTGTTCTGTCTGGACTTTTTGTTTTTCTACTGTTTTAGAGTACAGAAGGGGTGCCTGCGCATGTGGGACATCAGCACAGTCTCTGCAGTGAATGTGGCATTTGGATCTCGTGTAAGATTACAGGTAGCTGCAGCATGGAATTCATCTGTCACTGGCCCTGTGACGAGCAGCACAACACAGAATGCAATAGAGTCCTCCAGTCTGAACAACACAGACACATTCCACACCGACAAATAGCTACTTGTAACTTCACAATGCCTCTTGTTAAGTTGTCGATGGCTGCAGAGGAAAGATAATACTGACTAATTTTTCAAAATCTTATTGCATTATATAAAATTACTGAGAAGGTAACCTGTTTCATAGAGTGCTCCAGTTATTTGTAAAATAAAGTTGGACATTGCTTTAAAAAAACAGGAAAAATATGCGCCAACTGTTTCCTTGGATCATTGAATGCCAGTCATTTGAACTTCACCATCTGGACTGTTACCACTTAGACTTGACTGGCAGCCAGTCGTAGAATCTGTCTGATTCTCAGCACGTGGAAAGCACTGCGATGAGAATCAGGGACGTGCTACGCTGAACTGACAATCCACCCAGATGGTGAGGTTGAACATTTATTTTTTATTCATTTATGGGATGTGAGCAGCACTAGCAAGGCAGCATTTGCTGCTCATTCCTAATTCCACTGGAGAAGGTGGTGGGTGGTGAGTCATCTTCTTGAACCACTGCAGTCCAGGTGTAGGTACACCCACAGTGCTGCTAGGGAGGGAGCTCCAGGAGTTTGATCCGGTGACAGTGAAGGATCAGTTTTCTATTTCCATGTCAAGTTGGTGTGTGGCTTTACAGGTAACTTGCAGATGGTGGTATTCCCAGGCATCTGCTGTTCTTGTCCTTCGAGCTGATAGTGTGAAAGGTGCTCTTGAAGGGGGATGGGTGAGTGCATCTTGCAAATGGTACACACTGGTGCCACTGTGTGCCAATGATGGAAGTTATGAATATTTATTGTGGTGGATGGGGTATCAATCAATTGGGCTGCTTTATTTTTGATGGTGTCAAGCTTCTTGAGTGTTTTTGGAGCTGCACTCATCCAGGCAAGTGGAGAGTATTCAATTAATAATAATAATCGCTTATTGTCACGAGTAGGCTTCAATGAAGTTACTGTGAAAAGCCCCTAGTCACCACATTCTGGCGCCTCTTCGGGGAGGCTGGTACGGGAATTGAACCCGCGCTGCTGGCATTGTTCTGTATTACAAGCCAGCGATTTAGACCACCGTGCTAAACCAGCCCTATTACACTCCTGACTTGTGCTTTGTAGATGATTATTACGGTAGCACAGTGGTTAGAACTTTTGCTTCACAGTGCCAGGGTCCCAGGTTCGATCCCCGCTTGGGTCACTGTCTGTGCAGAGTCTGCACGTTCTCCTCGTGTCTGCATGGGTTTCCTCCGGGTGCTCCGGTTTCCTCCCGCAAGGTCCAAAAGACGTGCTATTGGGTCATTTGGACATTGTGAATTCTCCCTCTGTGTACCCGAACAGGTGCCGGAATGTGGCGACTAGGGGCTTTTCACAGCAACTTCATTGCAGTGTTAATGTAAGCCTGCTTAAAAACATAAGAACTAGGAGCAGGAGTAGGCCATCTGGCCCCTCGAGCCTGCTCCGCCATTCAATGAGATCATGGCTGATCTTTTGTGGACTCAGCTCCACTTTCCCACCTGAACACCATAACCCTTTATTCCTTTATTCTTCAAACAAAATCTATCTTTATCTTGAAAGCATTTAATGAAGGAGCCTCAACTGCTTCACTGGGCAGGGAATTCCATAGATTCACAACCCTTTGGGTGAAGACGTTGCTCCTAAGCGCAGTCCTAAATCTACTTCCTCTTATTTTGAGGCTATGCCCCCTAGTTCTGCTTTCACCCGCCAATGGAAACAACCTGCCCGCATCTATCCTATCTAGTCCCTTCATAATTTTATATGTTTCTATAAGATCCCCCGCATCCTTCTAAATTCCAACGAGTATTAATAAAGATTATTATTATTACAATGCCTGAAGAGACTGAGAACTTCTAAAAATATATTTTAATTCCAGTGACTGGTGGAAAAGATCACCCATGATTTGTGACTTCCAAGATGTTTACTTAATAAACTAAAAGCAAGGGGCAGCATGGTGTCACAGTGGTTAGCACTACTGCCACACGGCGGCGAGGACCTGTGTTCAATCCTGGCACCGGGTCACTGTCTATGTGGAGTTTGCACATTTTCTCCGTGTCTGCATTGGTCTCACTTCCACAACCCAAAGATGTGCAGGGTAGGTGGATTGGCCATGCAAAATCGCGCCTCAATTGGAATTTTTTTTTAAAGTGTAAAAATTAAGTAAATAAAATAAACTAAAAGCAACAAAGACGAGCTTTATTTTTGTAGGTAACTTATACTTTAAAACTGCGGCCTCACGGCACCAAGGTCCCAGGTTCGATCCCAGCTCTGGGTCACTGTCCGTGTGGAGTTTGCATATTCTCCCCGTGTTTGCGTGGGTTTCCCCCCCCCCCCCCCCCCCCCCCCAACCCAAAAAGATGTGCAGGCTAGATGGATTGGCCATGCTAAATTGCCCCTTAATTGGGAAAAAATGAATTGGGTACTCTAAAAAAAAAAATTTTTAATTTATACTTTAAAATACAGATAAGATTCCTTGTGTGATTTTTAATACAAACAACAATCCCATGCCACAGTTGTACTGTACTCTATTCATTAAGTGGATACTTTATTCTCCCAAACCTGTTGAAAGGTGTTTCCCATTCCTGATGGCCTGCTTCCTTTTTCCTTTCCCATCTGGAGATTCTTCATTCTAGCCAAAGCTATGGAACTCTTCCAGCTTCATTTAAATCCTCACAAGCTTAGTCAATTCAATCGGAGTGCAAGTTCTGACCTGCCTTTTGCATGGTGAATAGTAAATACCATGTTTTCTCTGTTTCAAGTGCAGAACTGGCTATCTCTACCTCACTGGTCTCTCCCTCCCTCCCTCTTTCTCCCTCCTTCCGTCCCTCTTTCTCCCGCCTTCCTTCACGCTCTCTTTTTCCCTCTCTCCCTCTGTCCCTCCCTCCCACCCACTCGCTCATCAATTCATGTAGTCTGGCTTGTTTCTGACCGGATCAGTGACATCTTGGAAAACCCTATAAGCTAATGCTACTTGCTATGGATTCTTATCCTCTCAAAGCCCATCTCCATGACAATGTGAATCACATGAGTCTTTTATCGAGATGTAATTGCTAAGTATAACTGTTAATAAAACCTGACATTCCTAACAGTTCCTTGTGATACCCAGAAACTAATAGTCTACCCTCAGTCAGCACAGATGCTCTTGCCATTGGCTATAGGTGTGAACATCTTGCACCTTCTTCCCAGCAAGACAATCTGGGCCCCTGTTTAAACTTTGACAACCAAACTACCCAGATATATTGTTGGGAGCAGGTCCCAGGACACCCTTGACTAAACCATTTTACCTTAAATTAAACAATCTGTCCCAATGCATAACAATCTCATAAACTTTGTATTTGTAACATCATAGAATCACTACCGTGCAGAAGGCGGCCATTCGGCCCATCGAGTTTGTACCGACCCTTTGGAAAGGTGCCCTACCTGAGGTCAGGCCCCCACACTATTCCATCAACCCAGCAACCCCACTTATCCTAACCTTTTGGACACTAAGGGGCAATGAGTCACGGCCAATCCACACAACCTGCACACCTTTGGACTATGGGAGGAAACTGGAGCACCCGGTGGAAACCCACGCCGACACAGGGAGAAAGTGCAAACTCCACACAGACAGCCATCCGAGGCCGGAATTGAACCCAGGTCCTTGCAGCTGTGAGGCAGCAGTGCTAAACACTGTGTCACCATGCCGTCCCAAAATTTGGGAAGTCAGGAGATGCATTACAGTGTAATTCCCAGCATCTCATCTGCATCTTATCGCCACAGTATTTATATGGATGGTTGAATGAATTTTCTGGTCAATTGCAAACCCAGGATATTGATGGTGGGGCATTCAGTAATGGTAATGCCAATGAACATAAAGGGGAGATAGTAAGATTCTCTCTTGCTGGAGATGGTTATTGGCTGGCATTCGTGAGGCACAAATGTTACTTGCCACTGAACAATCTAAGCCTCAATGTTGTCCAGGGGTTGCTGTGGGCTCGGACTGCTATAGTATCTAAGGAATTGCCTGCAAATAACAAATCTGAGCAGTTTTTCCAAGCACTTGGAGTTGTATATTCATGTAATGATTTTCATAACAGCAGATACTTGCTGCCATCTATTACTCCTTTTGTCATGTCTAAAATCTATCCACTTGCTGCTTTTCAAAGGAAAGTTAAGTGGAAGTGCTTGCAGGATAGAAAAGTGTTGAGAGTGGAGACTGATGCCAAAGTGCTGACAGTATAGACCGATGTTTAAATGTTGACAGTTGTCTAAATGCTGACAATGTGGACTGATGTCTAAATGATGACAGTGTGGACTGATGTCTAAATGATGACAGTGTAGTCTGATGTCTATGTGTTGACACAGTAGGCTGATATCTAAGTGCTGACAGTGTAGACTGATGGACAAGTGCTGACAGTGTGGACTGATGTCTAAGTGTTGACAGTGTAGACTGATGTCTAAGTGCTAACAGTGTAGAATGATGTTTAGGTGCTGACAGTGTAGACTGATGTCTAAGTGCTGACAGTGTAGACTAATGTCTAAGTGCTGACAGTGTAGACTGATGTCTAAGTGCTGACAGTGTGGACCGATGTCTAAGTGCTGACAGCGTAGATTGATGTCTACGTGCTGATTCTGTAGACTGATGTCTAAGTGCTGACAGTATAGACTGATGTCTACGTGCTGACAGTGGGACTGATGTCTAAGTGCTGACAGCGTAGACAGATGTCTAAGTGCTGACAGTGTGGACTGAGGTCTAAGTGTTCACACTTGTCTAAGTGCTGACAGTGGGACTGATGTCTAAGTGCTGACAGTGTAGACTGATGTCTAAATGATGACAGTGTGGACTGATGTCTAAATGATGACAGTGTAGTCTGATGTCTATGTGTTGACACAGTAGGCTGATATCTAAGTGCTGACAGTGTAGACTGATGGACAAGTGCTGACAGTGTGGACTGACGTCTAAGTGTTGACAGTGTAGACTGATGTCTAAGTGCTTACAGTGTAGACTGATGTTTAGGTGCTGACAGTGTAGACTGATGTCTAAGTGCTGACAGTGTGGACCGATGTCTAAGTGCTGACAGTGTAGATTGATGTCTATGTGCTGATTCTGTAGACTGATGTCTAAGTGCTGACAGTATAGACTGATGTCTACGTGCTGACAGTGGGACTGATGTCTAAGTGCTGACAGCGTAGACAGATGTCTAAGTGCTGACAGTGTAGACTGATGCCTAAGTGCTGACAGTATAGATTGATGTCTACGTGTTGACAGTGGGACTGATGTCTAAGTGCTGACAGCGTAGACTGATGTCTAAGTGCTGACAGTGTGGACTGAGGTCTAAGTGTTCACACTTGTCTAAGTGCTGACAGTGGGACTGATGTCTAAGTGCTGACAGTGTAGACTGATGCCTAAGTGCTGACAGTGTGGACTGATGTCTACGTGCTAACAGTGGGACTGATGACTAAGTGCTGACAGAGTAGACTGATGCCTAAGTGCTGACAGTGTGGACTGATGTCTACGTGCTAACAGTGGGACTGATGTCTAAGTGCTGACAGCGTAGACTGATGTCTAAGTGCTGACAGTGTGGACTGAGGTCTAAGTGCTCACACTTGTCTAAGTGCTGACAGTGTGGACTGAGGTCTAAATGATGACAGTGTGGACTGATGTCTAAGTGCTGACAGTGTAGACTGATGTCTAAGTGCTGACAGTGTGGACTGATGTTTAAGTGCTGACAGTGTGGACTGAGGTCTAAGTGCTGACAGTGTAGACTGATGTCTAAGTGCTGACAGTGTGGACTGATGTCTAAGTGCTGACAGTGTAGACTGAGGTCTAAGTGCTGACAGTGTGGGCTGAGGTCTAAGTGCTGACAGTGTAGACTGATGCCTAAGTGCTGACAGTGTGGACTGATGTCTACGTGCTAACAGTGGGACTGATGTCTAAGTGCTGACAGCGTAGACTGATGTCTAAGTGCTGACAGTGTGGACAGAGGTCTAAGTGCTCACACGTGTCTAAGTGCTGACAGTGTGGACTGATGTCTACGTGCTAACAGTGGGACTGATGTCTAAGTGCTGACAGTGTAGACTGATGTCTAAGTGCTGACAGTGTGGAATGATGTCTACGTGCTAACAGTGGGACTGATGACTAAGTGCTGACAGTGTAGACTGATGCCTAAGTGCTGACAGTGTGGACTGATGTCTACGTGCTAACAGTGGGACTGATGTCTAAGTGCTGACAGCGTAGACTGATGTCTAAGTGCTGACAGTGTGGACTGAGGTCTAAGTGCTCACACTTGTCTAAGTGCTGACAGTGTGGACTGAGGTCTAAATGATGACAGTGTGGACTGATGTCTAAGTGCTGATAGTGTGGACTGGTGTCTAAGTGCTGACAGTGTGGACTGATGTCTAAATGATGACAGTGTGGACTGATGTCTAAGTGTTGACAGTGTAGACTGAGGTGAAAGTGCTGACAGCGTAGAGTGATGTCTAAGTGCTGACAGTGTGGACTGATGTCTAAGTGCTGACAGTGTAGACTAATGTCTAAGTGATAACAGTGTGGACTGATGTCTAAGTGCTGACAGTGTGGACTGATGTCTACGTGCTGACAGTGGGACTGATGTCTAAGTGCTGACAGCGTAGACAGATGTCTAAGTGCTGACAGTGTGGACTGAGGTCTAAGTGCTGACAGTATAGATTGATGTCTACGTGTTGACAGTGGGACTGATGTCTAAGTGCTGACAGCGTAGACTGATGTCTAAGTGCTGACAGTGTGGACTGAGGTCTAAGTGTTCACACTTGTCTAAGTGCTGACAGTGGGACTGATGTCTAAGTGCTGACAGTGTAGACTGATGCCTAAGTGCTGACAGTGTGGACTGATGTCTACGTGCTAACAGTGGGACTGATGTCTAAGTGCTGACAGCGTAGACTGATGTCTAAGTGCTGACAGTGTGGACTGAGGTCTAAGTGCTCACACTTGTCTAAGTGCTGACAGTGTGGACTGATGTCTACGTGCTAACAGTGGGACTGATGTCTAAGTGCTGACAGTGTAGACTGATGTCTAAGTGCTGACAGTGTAGACTGATGTCTAAGTGCTGACAGTGTGGACTGATGTCTACGTGCTAACAGTGGGACTGATGACTAAGTGCTGACAGTGTAGACTGATGCCTAAGTGCTGACAGTGTGGACTGATGTCTACGTGCTAACAGTGGGACTGATGTCTAAGTGCTGACAGCGTAGACTGATGTCTAAGTGCTGACAGTGTGGACTGAGGTCTAAGTGCTCACACTTGTCTAAGTGCTGACAGTGTGGACTGAGGTCTAAATGATGACAGTGTGGACTGATGTCTAAGTGCTGACAGTGTAGACTGATGTCTAAGTGCTGACAGTGTGGACTGATGTTTAAGTGCTGACAGTGTGGACTGAGGTCTAAGTGCTGACAGTGTAGACTGATGTCTAAGTGCTGACAGTGTGGACTGAGGTCTAAGTGCTGACAGTGTAGACTGATGCCTAAGTGCTGACAGTGTGGACTGATGTCTACGTGCTAACAGTGGGACTGATGTCTAAGTGCTGACAGCGTAGACTGATGTCTAAGTGCTGACAGTGTGGACTGAGGTCTAAGTGCTCACACTTGTCTAAGTGCTGACAGTGTGGACTGATGTCTACGTGCTAACAGTGGGACTGATGTCTAAGTGCTGACAGTGTAGACTGATGTCTAAGTGCTGACAGTGTGGAATGATGTCTACGTGCTAACAGTGGGACTGATGACTAAGTGCTGACAGTGTAGACTGATGCCTAAGTGCTGACAGTGTGGACTGATGTCTACGTGCTAACAGTGGGACTGATGTCTAAGTGCTGACAGCGTAGACTGATGTCTAAGTGCTGACAGTGTGGACTGAGGTCTAAGTGCTCATACTTGTCTAAGTGCTGACAGTGTGGACTGATGTCTAAATGCTGACAGTGTGGACTGATGACTAAGTGCTGACAGTGTAGACTGAGGTCTAAGTGCTGACAGTGTGGGCTGAGGTCTAAGTGCTGACAGTGTAGACTAATGTCTAAGTGCTGACAGTGTAGGCTGATGTCTAAGTGCTGACAGCGTAGAGTGATGTCTAAGTGCTGACAGTGTGGACTGATGTCTAAGTGCTGACAGTGTAGACTAATGTCTAAGTGATAACAGTGTGGACTGATGTCTAAGTGCTGACAGTGTGGACTGATGTCTAAGTGCTGACAGTGTGGACTGATGTCTAAATGATGACAGTGTGGACTGATGTCTAAGTGCTGACAGTGTAGACTGATGTCTAAGTGCTGACAGTGTGGACTGATGTCTAAGTGCTGACAGTGTAGACTGATGTCTAAGTGCTGACAGTGTGGACTGAGGTCTAAGTGCTGATAGTGTGGACTGGTGTCTAAGTGCTGACAGTGTGGACTGATGTCTAAATGATGACAGTGTGGACTGATGTCTAAGTGCTGACAGTGTAGACTGATGTCTAAGTGCTGACAGTGTGGACTGATGTCTAAGTGCTGACAGTGTAGACTAATGTCTAAGTGCTGACAGTGTAGACTGATGTCTAAGTGCTGACAGTGTAGACTGAGGTGAAAGTGCTGACAGTGTAGACTAATGTCTAAGTGCTGACAGTGTGGACTGATGTCTAAGTGCTGACAGTGTAGACTGATGTCTAAGTGCTGACAGCGTAGACTGATGTCTAAGTGCTCACACTTGTCTAAGTGCTGACAGTGTGGACTGATGTCTAAATGC
This sequence comes from Scyliorhinus canicula, assembly GCF_902713615.1. Lineage (NCBI taxonomy): Eukaryota > Metazoa > Chordata > Chondrichthyes > Carcharhiniformes > Scyliorhinidae > Scyliorhinus > Scyliorhinus canicula. The sequence continues at coordinate 103,441,668 of NC_052148.1, read as the reverse complement.
TGACAGTGTGGACTGAGGTCTAAGTGCTGATAGTGTGGACTGGTGTCTAAGTGCTGACAGTGTGGACTGATGTCTAAATGATGACAGTGTGGACTGATGTCTAAGTGCTGACAGTGTAGACTGATGTCTAAGTGCTGACAGTGTGGACTGATGTCTAAGTGCTGACAGTGTAGACTAATGTCTAAGTGCTGACAGTGTAGACTGATGTCTAAGTGCTGACAGTGTAGACTGAGGTGAAAGTGCTGACAGTGTAGACTAATGTCTAAGTGCTGACAGTGTGGACTGATGTCTAAGTGCTGACAGTGTAGACTGATGTCTAAGTGCTGACAGCGTAGACTGATGTCTAAGTGCTCACACTTGTCTAAGTGCTGACAGTGTGGACTGATGTCTAAATGCTGACAGTGTGGACTGATGACTAAGTGCTGACAGTGTAGACTGATGTCTAAGTGCTGACAGTGTAGATTGATGTCTAAGTGCTGACAGTGTAGACCAATGTCTAAGTGTTGACAGTGTGGACTGATGTCTAAGTGCTGACAGTGTGGACTGATGTCTAAGTGCTGACAGTGTAGACTGATGTCTAAGTGCTGACAGTGTAGACTGATGTCTAAGGGCTGACAGTGTGGACTGATGTCTAAGTGCTGACAGTGTGGACTGATGACTAAGTGCTGACAGTGTAGACTGATGTCTAAGTGCTGACAGTGTAGACTGATGTCTAAGTGCTGACAGTGTGGACTGAGGTCTAAGTGCTGACGGTGTGGACTGAGGTCTAAGTGCTGACAGGGTAGACTAATGTCTAAGTCAGTGGTTCTCAACCTTTTTTAACCCATGGACCCCTTTTCCTATTAATGTTTTTTTGTGGACCCCCATAGTGAGTAATTAAGAAAAAAATGCAGATTTATTCAATGAGATCCCTGTGGTTGATGCAGCTCAGCGAGTTTTTTTATATTCGGCTCCATCGAGGTCAATGATAGTCGAAAATCACCCTTTTTCACAATGTCGAGTCTATTACGAGCTTTTGATAATAAGTGAAAAACACGACTAAGTCCTGATTCAACAAGGTAAGATTATGGAAAAGCTATAACGTAGAGCTGTGCTTTATCCCAGAGTAGTGGGTACTTTTTAGCAGTGTCATTTGTTTTCCATATATTATGCTTCCCATCTTTGAATTTTGCGTGCAATATTTCATCACTTTGTAATTCAATGAGGGTCTCCTGTAAAGAAATGTTATTCATAACTTGAGTTAGGATGAAAAATCTGAAAGAAAAATAGTTTGAATCGAACTATGAACTTTATTAAACATATGAAAACTGCGTTCCAGGCAAAGCAAGGCATATTCTCTTCACCCATAAGTTTATGAATCCCAAGGGAGATTAGTGGGACAATTAGGGCCACAGCAAATGCACCTTTTTGGTTCTGAGCTCCTTCAGCCCTCAAGGTAAATTAGATAGATTATAATCTCTCTTTGACCTTTGTCAGTGCGAGAGAGAGAGAGAGAGAGAGAGAGAAAGGTGAATATTCATCATGAAAACAAACATCTAAGGTCGCTGCCTGCTACCTGAGAAAAGATGGGTGATTTTCACCTCCGTTTGTTCTAGGTAACTTTAAATTTACAACACTGTCAAATGTAAAGTTTTTTTCATCTACTTGATTGCCATAAAAAAATCATAGCTACATGAATATTTCTACTTTTAGTATTTTAATATGGCGTAGATTACTGTAAAAATTTTATTCTCAGTAATAACAATTGTTCTGAAGTAGAATTGCTCTATGGACCACTAAAATATCACCGTGGACCCCCAATTCGGTATTTTTTTTGTGTGGACCCCCGGTAATATTACATGGACCCCCAGGGTCCATGTGGACCCGGGTTGAGAACCACTGCTCTAAGTGCTGACAGTGTGGACAGATGTCTAAGTGCTGACAGAGTGGACTAATGTCTAAGTGCTAACAGTGCAGACTGATGTCTAAGTGCTGACAGTGTAGACTAATGTCTAAGTGCTGGCAGTGTGGACTGAGGTGAAAGTGCTGACAGTGTAGACTAATGTCTATGTGCTGACAGTGTGGACTGATGTCTACGTGTTGACAGTGTAGACTGATGTCTAAGTGCTGACAGTGTAGACTCATGTTTAAGTGCTCACAGTGTGGACTGATGTCTAGGTGCTGACAGTGTGGACTGATGTCTAAGTGCTGACAGTGTGGACTGATGTCTAAGTGCTGACAGTGTAGACTAATGTCTAAGTGCTGACAGTGTGGACTGAGGTGAAAGTGCTGACAGTGTAGACTAATGTCTAAGTGCTGACAGTGTGGACTGATATCTAAGTGCTGACAGTGTAGACTGATGTCTAAGTGCTGACAGCGTAGACTGACGTCTAAGTGCTCACACTTGTCTAAGTGCTGACAGTGTGGACTGATGTCTCAATGCTGACAGTGTGGACTGATGACTAAGTGCTGACAGTGTAGACTGATGTCTAAGTGCTCACAGTGTGGACTGATGTCTAGGTGCTGACAGTGTGGACTGATGTCTAAGTGCTGACAGTGTGGACTGATGTCTAAGTGCTGACAGTGTGGACTGATGTCTAAGTGCTGACAGTGTAGACTGATGTCTAAGTGCTGACAGTGTGGACTGAGGTCTAAGTGCTGACAGGGTAGACTAATTTCTAAGTGCTGACAGTGTGGACAGATGTCTAAGTGCTGACAGAGTGGACTAATGTCTAAGTGCTAACAGTGTAGACTGAGGTCTAAGTGCTGACAGTGTGGACTGAGGTGAAAGTGCTGACAGTGTAGACTAATGTCTAAGTGCTGACAGTGTGGACTGATGTCTAAGTGCTGACAGTGTAGACTGATGTCTAAGTGCTCACAGTGTGGACTGATGTCTAAGTGCTGACAGTGTGGACTGATGTCTAAGTGCTGACAGTGTGGACTGATGTCTAAGTGCTGACAGTGTAGACTAATGTCTAAGTGCTGACAGTGTAAACTGATGTCTAAGTGCTGACAGTGTAGATTGATGTCTAAGTGCTGACAGTGTAGACTAATGTCTAAGTGCTGACAGTGTGGACTGATGTCTAAGTGCTGACAGTGTAGACTGATGTCTAAGTGCTGACAGGGTAGACTAATGTCTAAGTGCTGACAGTGTGGACAGATGTCTAAGTGCTGACAGTGTGGACTGATGTCTAAGTGCTGACAGTGTGGACTGAGGTCTAAGTGCTGACAGCGTAGACTGATGTCTAAGTGCTGACAGTGTGGACAGATGTCTAAGTGCTGACAGTGTGGACTGAGGTCTAAGTGCTGACAGGGTAGACTAATGTCTAAGTGCTGACAGTGTGGACAGATGTCTAAGTGCTGACAGAGTGGACTCATGTCTAAGTGCTAACAGTGTAGACAGATGTCTAAGTGCTGACAGTGTAGACTAATGTCTAAGTGCTGACAGTGTGGACTGATGTCTAAGTGCTGACAGTGTAGACTGATGTCTAAGTGCTGACAGTGTAGACTAATGTCTAAGTGCTGACAGTGTAGACTGATGTCTAAGTGCTGACAGTGTAGACTAATGTCTAAGTGCTGACAGTGTGGACTGATGTCTAAGTGCTGACAGTGTAGACTGATGTCTAAGTGCTGACAGTGTGGACTGATGTCTAAGTGCTGACAGAGTGGACTAATGTCTAAGTGCTAACAGTGTAGACAGATGTCTAAGTGCTGACAGTGTAGACTAATGTCTAAGTGCTGACAGTGTGGACTGATGTCTAAGTGCTGACAGTGTAGACTGATGTCTAAGTGCTGACAGTGTAGACTAATGTCTAAGTGCTGACAGTGTAGACTGATGTCTAAGTGCTGACAGTGTAGACTAATGTCTAAGTGCTGACAGTGTGGACTGATGTCTAAGTGCTGACAGTGTAGACTGATGTCTAAGTGCTGACAGTGTGGACTGATGTCTAAGTGCTGACAGTGTAGACTAATGTCTAAGTGCTGACAGTGTGGACTGATGTCTAAGTGCTGACAGTGTGGACTGATGTCTAAGTGCTGACAGTGTAGACTGATGTCTAAGTGCTGACAGTGTAGACTGATGTCTAAGTGCTGACAGTGTGGACTGATGTCTAAGTGCTGACAGTGTGGACTGAGGTCTAAGTGCTGACAGGGTAGACTAATGTCTAAGTGCTGACAGTGTGGACTGATGTCTAAGTGCTGACAGTGTAGACTGATGTTTAAGTGCTGACAGTGTTGACTGATGTCTAAGTGCTGACAGTGTGGACTGATGTCTAAGTGCTGACAGGTGTCTAAATGCTGACACTGTGAACTGATGAATAAATGCTGACAATGTAATCTTTGACAATGTGCTAACACTTTAGACTGGTGTCTAAGTGCTGACAATGTGAAGTGATGTCTAAGTTCTGACAGTGTTGACTGATGTCTTAGAGCGGACAGTGTAGATGATGTCTAAGTGCAGACAGTGTAGACTAATGTCTAAGTGCTAACAGTGTAGATGATGTCTAAGTGCAGACAGTGTAGACTAATGTCTACGCGTTGACAGTGTAAACTGGTGTTTTTCCAGATTTTTTTCCCTGAGACTTACTTTGCTTACACTGACCCACACCAGCAGACCTTCGCGACCCACCATTTTCGCTTATCTTTAATGCAACATGTGAGCCTGTTTGGTCCACACGGTCTCACTTGATTTGTCATTCAATGTTGCATTTCTGCTAAGGACTTAAGCTGATTATTTAAGTTCTCGCTGTATCTTTTGAAAAAACGTCAAGAGGATGTCCTCAAACTCACTATGTCTTCAAATGCCATTGAGGTTTTGAGAGTTTTAAACTTTAATTTGCCAGTACTTTCCTGCAGATAACACATATGGGCGTGGCATCCTGATTTGCACTGACACAAGTAACAAAACCATATCTCATGAAATTATCTTTATTCTGCTTTGTTCCCAATTTCAACTTCTTATTAATGGGTTGTTCACAAATTGCCCTGGAGCTCAGCCCAGCATTGCTTTGTCCAGCCGTGGACTCTCCTGTGCAGCTCTCTCCAGTAGAGTTAGTTGTGAGATCCTGGCATACTTGTGTCTCTGGCCCTCTTTTCATTATTACAAAACAATCAATTATCATTTCTTCACAGTCCTGTTGCCTTCCTTGATAGCAACTACAAAATGGAGGAATCGCTCCTTTGCAATTTCACACCCAAAGCACGGACATGTCTATTTGTTGACAATATAGACCAGTGCTGGGCAACCTATGGCCCGGGGGCCGCATGCGGCCCATCTGTGTTCTGTGTGCGGCCCTTGCGACATTTTGTTGACCGTTGCCTATTCACAGGGTTGCTTGATTCCATTGATTTCTGTCCTCATAGGGCCCGATTCTTCGGAAAGATTTCTAAGTGTGGTAGCGAGCTGGAAGTGCCGCGACCTTCCCGGCGCTCAGCCCGGCGAGGCCAGCAACGCTTTTCAATGTTAATTGGTCCACTTAACAATATCCCATGGACTTCTCGCAGCAAATGAAGGCTCGAGAGCCGATTTGCTGGGACTGCTCGTCCCAGCCCCCTGGCGCTAACAAGGTCGAGCAGCACTTAAACAGTAGTTGCACAGCCATTCCCAATCAGCTCACAGCCATGCCACCAACATGACTGGTAGCAAGATTCAGGGATGCAGTCTTGGGGCGGCTCCTCGATGCGGTGGAGGTCAGAAGGGTTGTCCTGTTCCCCGATGGGTACTGGAGGGTGAGCCAATGTCACCTGGCACAAGATAGAAGCAGCCGTGAGCTCAGGGAGGGTGACCAGGGGACTGGCCTCCAGTGTTGTAAGAAGGTCAATGGCCTACACCGGGCAGCACGGGTAAGTTGCCACCAACGCCCCCCAAATTCTTTCCGCCTCCACGCGAGCATCCACCCTCCCCCCCCCCAACCCTCCATGCAGTCCCAACCCTCCCTTTATCCCCCTCCCCCTTTTCCTTGAAACCTCTCAGCCTTCCTTCACATCTCTCCCCTATAATGTTCTTTGATTGGGCTGATGTTAAATCTTGATATTATGATTTTGAACCTTAGACTTTGTTTTACAAACAAAGTTATTTATTACGAACACTACACTAACAAATTACTAAAATGTCTAAGATTAACACAGTTGGAAATAATGATCTAACACTAACTTACACTAAGGTACTACAGAGTTACTCTAATCTGCGACTGCTACAAACTCCTGACCAACACCATCCTGGAACACATGGTGTGTCCGGGTCATGTGTCTGCATACTCACATCACATGGTGGTCGGATGCGAGAGGTACAACAGTTATACAAATATTATTATATACATACAGATGATAATACAGAGGACAATCTACTTATCATTACACACCCCTCCCACCACTGTGAACCACGTGTGCAGCTAACGATGCCCCCTTCCTGTGTCTCCACAGGAGAAGCTCTCCCACAATCGCCAGGAGAGGGGCCAGACTGTTGGAGGCATGTTGGACATAAGAATCCTCACAACCTTTGAGGAATGGGCCCTGGGAGTGATTGGGGTGGCCGAGGACAGAGTGGTCACCAATGCGGAGGTTGGCTGTCGCTGCAGAGGTGAGGGTCCCTGGGCCCCACCTAAAGGACCTGTCACACATGAGTTATTATTACCATACATGGAGCTGATGAAGACATTGAGGTACGGCCGGGACTTTCAGCGGGAAATGTCAGTGACATTCCAGCAGGTCCATAGCCGATTGGAAGAGTCCTGCAAAGGATGCTTGGAAATTTAGTTCTTTGCAAACTGTCAAATCTCTAACTGTCACCTCCCAAATTCCTTCTCATCATTTCCCATGTTTGCCTTCCTCCAATCAGATTTCCATCCTTGCTCCAGTACAAAAGAGGCTCTTATCAAAGACAGAAATGACATACTATGTGACTGCAACAAAGGTAAGTAGTCGCTCCTTGTTCTTCTTGACCTGTCTGCAACCTTTGACATAGTTGATCACAACATCCTCCTCCACAGTCTCGCCATATCGTTCATCTCGGTGAGACTTCACATGCCTGGATCCATTCTTATCAAGTTTACTGTACATAGATACAGAGAACATACAGTGCAGAAGGAGGCCATTTGCCCATCAAGTCTGCACCAACCTATTTAAGCCCTCACTTCCACCCTATCCCCGTAACCCAATAATGCTTCTTAACCTTTTTGGACACGAAGGGCTATTTATCATGGCCAATCCACCTAACCTGCACTGTGAAGCCACGGTGCTAGCCATGTGTGCTTCCATGCTGCCCAGGCAGACTATTACTTGTATTAACCTCTTGCTTCTGCTCCGGCACTGATGTTCCCCAAAAGATCTATCTTTGATCTTTTCAGCTACAGTTTTCACATGTACATTCATGATGCCCAGTTCGACCTCGCCACGATCTCTCTCAACTCCTCCACTTGCTAAATTATCCGACTGCCTTTCTGACATCCAGTAGTGGATAAGCAGAAATATTGTCCACTTAAACATTGGGGAGACTTATTGTTGTCTTTAGTCCCTGCTAGAAACTCCATTCCCATTCTACCAATGGCATCCCTCTGCCTTGTAGAATGTCTGAGATTTAACCAGACTGTGCACAGGATGTTATATTTGATCCAGGATGAGCTTACAATCCATGCCTGCACCATCTCTAATACCATCGGCTGGCCTTTTACATTTTACACACAATAAACTTGAGTTCATCAGAAATTCTGGTGCGGTAACCATACTAGCAACAAGTTCTCTCACCCCCTGCACTGACTCTTATTAACTGCAGCTACACAAAGCCATGATTTTGATAGTTGTATCCTCACTTACAAATCCCTCCGTGGGTCTATCATTGTAAATGCCACCAGCCTCACAAATGTCAAACAGAAAAAATGCATCCTCTCACAATGAAGGCCAGCATACCAGTTGCCTTCTTTATCGTCTGCTGTATCTGCATGCTTATCTTCAGTGACTGGTATACGAGGACATTCAGGTCTTGTTGCACATTCCCCTCTCCTAATTTATGGCCATTCAGATAATAGTCTGCTTTCTCATTTTTGCTATCCAAGTGGATAACCTCACATTTCTCCAAATTATACTACATCTGCCATTCATTTGCCCACTCACTCAACTTGTCTAAATCGCACTGAAGGATCTCTGCTTGGTTTCATCTGTAAATTTGGAGATATTACATTTTGTTCCCTCATCTAAATCATTGATATATATTGTTTTTTAAAAAATATATATATATTTTTAAAATAAATTTAGATTACCCAATTATTTTCTTCCAATTAAGGGGCAAGTTAACGTGGCCAATCCACCAATCCTGCACACCATTGGGTTGCGAGGGTGAAACCCACGCATACATGGGGAGAATGTGCAAACTCCACATGGACAGGGCCCGGAGTTGGGATCGAATCCGCGTCCTGGATCCGTGAGGCAGCAGTGCTAACCACTGCTCCACCGTACCGCCTCAATATATATTTTGAATAGCTGGGGTCCTAGCACAGATCCCTGCAGTAACCCACTAATCACCTGCCTGCCAATTTGAAAAAGAACCGTTAATTCCTACTCTTTGTTTCCTGTCTGTCAACCAGTGTTCTATCCATCTCAATACATTAGCCCGAATCCCATGCGTTTTAATTTCACACGCTAATCTCTCATGTGGGACTTTGTCAAAAACCTTCTGAAAGTCCAAATTAACCACATCCACTGGCTGCACCTCATCAACTCTGCCAGTTGCATCCTCAAACAATTCTCGTAGATTTGTCAAGCATGATTACCCCTTCATAAATCCCTGCTGACTCTGTCTGATCCTGCCACTGTTGTCTATGTGCTCTGCTATAAAATCTTTGATAATGGATTCTAGAATTTTAACCATGACCAACGTCAGGCTTACTGGTCTATAATTCCATTTTCTCTCTCCCTTCCTTTTTAAATAGTGGAGTTATATTAGCTACCCTCCAATCTGCAGGAATTGTTCCAAAGTCAAAAGATCCTGGAAGATGACCACCAAAGCATCCATTATTTCTCGAGCTACTTCCTTAAGTACTCTGCGATGTAGATTATGAGGCCCTGGGATTTATCAGCCTTCAATCCCATCAATTTCCCCAACACCATTTCTTTACTAATATTGATCTTCAGTTCCTCCCTCTTGCTGAACCCTGCATTCCCCAACCTTTCTGGTATCTTAGTTGAGTCCTCATTTGTGAAGCCAGACCCAAAGTATGTATTTACTGGTTAATCAGCCATTTCTTTGTCCCCCAATCTTTTTCCCTTCACGTACCTATAGAAACTTTTAGAGTCAGTTTTTATGCCCCCTGCAAGCTTACTCTCGTACTCTATTTTCCCTTTCTTAATTATTCCCTTGGTCCTTCTTTGTTGAATTGTAATCTGCTCCCAATCCTCAGACCAGTTCAGAGGAACTCTCCGTTCCTGAGTCTAAGTATTGATGCCAGCACAGGATTCGGCTACTATTAAGGGCTAGCACTGGTTCCACATGGAACACAATTGATTCCAATGAGAAAAGGTGCCGGATTCACCAGTCACGTGACTGACACCCAAGAGGCTGCCAAACTGCAGGATCACACGGATTTCTCATTACAGCTGCCTCCAACACCCTCCACCATCCCAGAGAAACTCACCTCGATTGGGCACTTTAGTAAAGAGGCTCCTAGGGCACTGTCTGGTGCTCACCACAAGCTCCTCTGGAACATTAGGTGAAGGTAGGAACACCCGAGGGGGCAGGCGGTCGAAGGGTGGCTGACCCAAGGAATTAGCTGCTGAGCAAACGGGTTTTGGGCTTCTGGAACAGTCTGTCCCATCAATTGTGGAGATGCAGTCGCAGAGACAGGGACTACATGAGGGGTTGTCAGGGAGCATCCAGTACCTGCAAGAGCAGTTGGAGGAGTCCAACCACACGCAGCAGCAGGAGGTGGTGCCGACAATGTGTGCCACCCAGGGGATGATGGTTTTGGCAATGGATCAGCATGTCCAAGGCCGGAGGCATTCAGTGCAGGTGCTGGCTGAGGCCCAGGACAGGGTGCTGCCTCACAAGCAGCTATGTGCCAGAGCCACCTGGACTTTGCAACAGTGCTCATGAGCGTGGCCTAGTCACAGAATTCCATGGCTGGGAACGCCGTCGGCATTGCCCAGGCGCTGGCTGACGTGGCACAGATACAGAGGGAGGTGGCCCTATCCCAGAGGGAGATGGCTTAGTCACTGGCTGATGTGACACAAACCCTGAATGGGTGACTTGGCACAGTCCAAGATGGAGATGGTCCACTCGCTGTGCTCCATGGCGGCGAGCACGGAGTCCCTGGTCAAGACCAGAGTGGGACTCCAGGACTGGCAGTGCCAGGTGGTGGGGGAGCCTCAGAGGATAGCTCCACTCGCAGCTCTGCCCCATGGAGCAGCCCGGGGGCCATTGGGCACCCGGAGGGAGGTGGAGGTGATGGGGCACATGCCGGTAACTCTTGCAAGGGTAGTTTCAGAATACCGCATGCCCCCCTCCCCTACTCCTGTCCCTGGTGCATCTGTTGGGCAGCGGGCCGAACAGGACGACACAACAGCAGCTGGGACACCTGAGCAGCAGCTAGGCCCATTCAGGCCCGGTCACCCAGAAGAAGGCTGCCAGCAGAGACCCAGGTCGCGGGGCGGGAATCACAGCAGGCCGCCTCCACTCCTGATGTACCGTCTGGGGATCCACAAAGATGTAGTGTTAGGACCCATAAGGCCAGGATGTTACACACCAGTTGAGTTGGGTGCAGGGCAGTTTGGTGATAGGGGCTAAGGCACAAATCTCTACATATATTGTCACATTAAACAACTGTTCACACCTGTTACAACCTGCCTCAGTGCTCTGTCAGATGGGTGGTCTTGACTGGCCAGAGAGGGGGTGCAGGGAGGGGGTGGGGGAAATCTAGTGAGTTACAACTTGAGAAAGATCAATGTACACTGCATCTGTAATTCATCATAACTGACTGATAATTTCTACATCATATAAATCAGTTTCTTGGAAGGTAACAATGGTGTAAGATGTTTGTGTATATTGTCATCTACACAGCTGTATTGGTAGTCAGAGATTGAATATCTAAAACAATCTTTAATTCTTGACATTGGTCAATAAGAACTTTACTGTAAATCCCCTCAAGCATAACAGTTCAGAAAGAGTCACATAAATCGCCTCTGTGACTGCCAAGATAGTTAGGCCTGCCCACAGACATCATGGAGCAAAAGTCCCCTAAAAGCTGAATTTGTAATCGAAAACTAGCTGGTCTTCCATCCCTTAATTATGGAATGAATTTTTTGGATGCAACTTGAGTCATAACTCCTGCCATCCATGATTAATTCATTGTGCAAGATATGCAGTTGCAGTGATGATACCTAAAATTGATTTTCACGCATCGATTTTTAATTTCTCTCTTGTGATAATCCTACTCATTTATCACCTTGCATATGACGATTTCATCTTTTTCAGTTACAGCCTTTAACTTCATATCTAAAGGCCCTTGGACAACTTGCTACTGCAGTTAGAGCTGCATATGCCTGAGTTGGACTTGACGAACTCCAAAAAACTACAGTCAATCAGTACTCATAAATATCTGCACGTTACTTAGAAACACTATCCCATCGACAGTGTAAGGAAATTTACACGACTGGAGAATGTTATACTGTAACATACACATTATTATTATTAATGCCTTTCGGGTCCTGAATATCCTTGAGCGCTTCCTGCTGGCATAAGTGCTATTGACCGGGTGCCACTGACCCCTGCCTCTGGCCCTGTTACAGTATCCAGTGAAAAGGGCTTGAATGACTTAATTCAATTATCCTAGATTGGTCCAATTCCACACTGATATGGAGGTCTTGCGTTCCCACGGGTAGAGAGGATGGAAAATATGATGTCAAATGTCTGCTCGATGGACCATTTCCAAAGGTTCAGGCATCTAAGTTGACAGCCCGCTTTGTAAGAGAGTCCTTCTTAGTAATTTTAAAGCAACATCTGCACGGTCCTCCAATATTCTACAGAGAGCCAAAAGCTATATTCACTACTGTCTCCAAACTGCTAGGACTGGAGATTCTGGTTGAGGTACTTTCATAGCATTAGTTAAGTGGAGAGGGCTCAACATCTGTGACACCTTAGCTGTACATGTTGTATTGAAGTGTTATAAACTATAATGACCCAGTTTGGTACTGTTCCTAAAATGTGAGGAAAAAGGTATAGGTATAGGTGAGGGATGGAGAGCAAAATAAATTGCAAAGCAAATTAAACAGGCTTTTATACTGAATTAATGTTAGCAGTAGTTTGTTTACCTTCTTTCAAGGTGCCTGAAAGTGAAATTGACAAGGAAATGTCCAACTATTGTGCTTACACATGATTGTTTGGAATGATCAGCCAGAGGTGCCAAATGGATGATTCATTTTGGCCTTCCACTGAGATTCCCAACATCTAATTCAATTTACCCCACATGATATCAAATAGCCGCAGGCCCTAAATATAGAAAAGGCTTTGGCCCTGACAGCATTCCAACAGTAGTACTGAAGACATGTATCATGTTCTGTAGACTGGCCGAAGTAAATGATGAACATCTAGTTTAAATAATTTATTATTAAACAACTGCGTGATTAAGATAACTAAGATAAATAAAATAACAAACTACAAACACTAATTAACTATTGTAGAGCTACTTGTAGACAAAATGTGTCTGTCTCCTAACACAACCTACCCCCAACTCCCCAGACCCAGGGTCATGTGGTGGGTTAACACTGGCACCTAGTTGTCGGAGGCCATGCATAACATTATGTACAGAACTGTTTTATGCATATCATCACAACATGTGCTCCAAAACTAGCTGCATTCCTAGACAAGCTGTTCCAGACAGTTATAACACTGGCACCTACCCATGGAAATTTTCCCAGGACTGTCTTGTCCACAAAACTCAGGGCATATCTAATCTGGTTAATTACCAGCTCATTATTCTTTTCGTGGGATGCGGGCATCGCTGTCTAGGCCAGAATTTATTTATGGCCAATCTTAGTGGTGTGCTGCCTTCTTGAACTGCTGTAGTTCATGTGTAATAGGAACATGCGAACATATGAAATAGGAACAGAAGAAGCCATTTGGCCCCTCGAACCTGCTCCGCAAATCAATAAGATTCTGGCTAATTTGTTTGTGTTTCTAATTCCACATTTCCAATCACCCCCAATAACCTTCCATTCCTTTGCCTGTCAAGAATCTATCTATCTCAATTAATCATCTGAGAGAAAAGATTCCTCCTCATCTCGGTCTTAAAAAGATGACCCCCTAATAGTAAAACAGTGCCCCTTAGAACTGGACTTACCCACAGTGGAAACATAATTTCCAACTCCACCTTGTCAAGACCATTCAGGATCTCATACACTACAATCAAAGAACAAAGAGGAGAACACAGAAAAATTACACCACAGGAACAGGCCCTTCGGCCCTCCAAGCCTGCGCCGATCCAGATCCTCTATCTAAAACTGTCACCTATTTTCTAAGGATCTGTATCCCTCTGCTCCCTGCCCATTCATGTATCTGTCTAGATGCATCTTAAATAAATCGAGTCATCTTAAATCGAGTGACCCCTCACACTGTTGACCACAAGTAGAAACAATCCCAGTCTGTCCAATCTTTCCTTAAAAGATAACATGCTCATTCCATGTTTCAATCTGACAAACCTCCTCTGAACCACCTCCAACACATTTAAGTCCTTCCGAAAACAGGGAGACCAAAACTTCATGCTATTCATGGTGTGGTCTCACCAATGTCCTGTATAAATGGAGCATAACATCCTTATTTTTATATTCAAATCCTCTCGGAGTAAAGGATGGAATTCCATTAGCCTTCTTAATCACTTTCTGTACCTGCATACTAACGTTTTGTGACTTATGTAATAGAACGCCAAGATCCTTCTGCATCTCAGAATGCTGCAGCTGTTCTCCATTTAAGTAATATCCTGCAGTTTTCTTTCCGCCAAATTGAACAACTTGACATTTTACCACATTATATTCCATTTTCCAGACCTTTTCCCACTCAATCAACCTATCTATACCCATCTGCAACCTCCTTATGTCTTCTTCACAACATACATTCCTATCTATCTTTGTCTCACCTGCAAATTTAGCTGCCATGCCTTCACTCTCCTCATCGAAGTAATTGATATAAGTAGTAAAAGGTTGAGGCCCAAACAGACCCTTTCAGGACTCCAGTTGTCACACTCTGCCAATCAGAAAAAGACTAATTTATGCATACTCTGTTTCCTTTCTGCCAGTCAATCTTCCGTTCATGCCAATATATTACTCTCTACAACATAAGCTTTTATATTCCACTATAAACTTTGATGTGGCGCCTTGTCAACTATTCTGGAAATCCAAGTACAGTATGTCTACAAGTTCACATTTATCCATAGCACATGTTATTCTTTCAAAGAATTCTAGTAAATTAATTAAACATAATTTTCCTTTTACAAAATCATGCTGACTCTTTCTGCTTACCTTTAGTTGATCTAAATGTCTAGCTATAATCTCTTAAATGATCAATTTTAATAACTTCCCCACGACAGACATCAAGCTAACTGGCCCATAGTTTCCTGTTTCTACCTCCCTTCTTTCTTGAATGTGGGGGTATATTTGCTACCTTAAATCTGATAAAACTTTGCCAGAATCCGCACATTTTGGAAAATTCACACCAAAGCATATAATTAGAATATATTATTGGCCATTTCTTTTAAGCGTCTCAAATAAACTCCATCAGGATTTGTCACCCCGCAGCTCCACCGGTTTGCTCAGTACTGCTTCGTTCATGATTGTAATTTCATTAAGGAACACCCACAGTGCTGTTAGAAAGGGAGATTACTGTAAATTGTTTGCAAAATGATGGAAAATGCTATCGACGGTTCTATCAAGTGGCACTTACACAGCAATAACCTGCTCACTGACCCTCAGTTTGGGTTCTGCCAGGGCCACTTGGCTCTTGACCTCATTACAGCCTTGGTTCAAACATGGACAAAAGAGCTGAACTCAAGAGCTGTGGTGAGAGTGACTGTCCATAACATTAAGGAATCATTTAACCAAGTGTGGCAATAAGGAGCCCGAACAAAACTGAAGTCAATGGGAATAAGGGGACAATTCTCCATTGATGTGACTCATACCTAAAACAAATGGCTGTGGTTGTTGGATCATTTGAATCCCAGTGACTTGCTGCAGGAGTTCCTTAGGGCAGCGTCCTAGGCCCAACTATTTTCAACTGCTTCATATGACATCCCTCCCCCATCATAATGCCAGAAATGGGAATGTTTGCTGATGAATGCACAATGTTCATCACCATTCACAACTCCTCAGATACTGAAGCAGTCCATGCACGCTTGCAGAAAGGCCTGGACAATATCAAGGCTTTAGCTAACAAGTGGCAAGTAACATTCATGCCACACCAGTTTCAGGCAATGATCATTGCCCCCTGGCATTCAACGCATTACTGTCGCTGAATCCTCCACTATCAACATCCCGGGTGGGGGGGTTACCGTTGGTCAGAAACTGAAATGGACTAGCCATATAATCACTCTGGCTACAAGACCAGGTCAGAGGCTGGGAATCCTGTGGGGGAATCTCCTAACTCTCCAAAGTCTGCCCACTATCTTCAAGCCACAAGTGGAGTGGCAGAATACTCTTCATTTGCCCAGGTGAGTGCAGCTCCAACAGCACTCAACACGGGGAAGGCAATGGCATAGTGGTACTGTCACAGGACTATTAATTCAGAGATCCAGGGTAATGCTCTGGGGTCCTGTGTTCAAATCCCACCACGGCAGGTGGTGAAATTTGAATTCAATAAAAAGAAATCTGGAATTAAAAGTCTAATGATGACTTTATTATGTTGTTTTATTGCTGTCTGTTACTGTTTATTGTTATATATTTTGTAAAAAATTTTCAATAATAATTATTTTTTTAAAAAGTCTAATGATGACGATGAAATAACGGCCAATTGTGGTTACAAACCCATCTGGTTCACTAATGTCCTTCAGGGAAGGAAATCTGCAGTCCTTACCTGGTCTGGCTTCCATGCGACTCCAGATCCACACAGTGATGCAGTTGACTGTTAACTGCTCCCCACTGAAATGGCTTAGCAAGCCACTCAGTTCAAGGGCAATTAGGGATGGACAACAAATGCCAGCCAGCGACACCCACATCCCAAGAATGAATTTAAAAAGCTCAAGAAGCTCAACACTATCCAAGACAAAGCAGCAACTTGGCACCTCATCCACGACCTTAAAGATTCTCTCCTTCTAACATTGATGCTCATTGGCAGCAGTATAAGATGTACACCACCTATAAGATGTATTGTCACAGGTTTCCAAGCCTCCTTCGACAGTACCTTCCAAATCCACATCCTCTACTGTCTACAAAGACATGGGCAAGAGATAAGTGGGAACACCACCCCCCATTAGTTCTTCTCCAAGCCACATACCATCCCCACCTGGAACGATATCATCATTGCTTCATTGTCGCTGAATCAAAATCTTGGAATTTGATCTCTAACAGCATATGGGTATACCAATGCCATATAGACCACAATGGCTCAAGACAATCACCACCTTCTGTGGACAACAGGGGTGGGGATCAAATGCTGGCCTAACCAGCGTTGCCCACATTCCATGAAGAAATTAATAACCTTACTCCACCAGCCCAGTAGTGGTGGCGACCCTGCGGATATGGGGCCAGTGGAGGAGGCATGTAGGGGAGATGGGGGCGTCTGCCTGGGCGGCAATCTGCGATAACCATCGGTTTGCCCGCGGGAGTATGGATGGGGGGTTCAGAGTATGGCGGCGGGCGGGGGTGGGGAGGGTTGGCGATATGTTCCTGGAAGGGAACTTTGCAAGTTTGAGGAGCTTGGAGGAGAAATTTGGTCTGGTAAGGGGAACTGATTTCAGGTACCTACAGTTTGGGACTTTGTCCGTAGACAGGTCCCATCGTTCCCACGCCTCCCGCCAATGGGGATCCAAGACAGAATAGTCTCTAGGGGGGAAGGAGGGGAGGGTAGAGTCTCTGATATTTATAAGGTGCTCATGAGGGGGGAAGGGTCCCAGACGGAGGAACTGAAACTCAAATGGGAGGAGGAGCTAGGCGGGGAAATGGAAGACGGGCTGTGGGCAGAAGCCCTGAGTAGGGTGAATTCGACCGAAACATGTGCCAGGCTTGGCCTGATTCAATTTAAGGTCGTTCACCGGGCCCACATGACGGTTGCTCGGATGAGCAAATTCTTTGGTGTAGAGGACAAATGTGCTAGGTGCGCAGGAGGACCAGCGAACCACGTACACATGTTTTGGGCAAGCCCGATGCTTAGGGGGTACTGAGAGGGATTCGCGGGGATCATGTCCTGGGTGCTAAAAACAAGGGTGGCGATGGGTTCTGGGGTGGCAATTTTTGGGGTTTTGGAAGACCTGGGAGTCCAGGGGTAGAAAGAGGCCGATGTTTTGGCCTTTGCTTCCCTGATAGCCCAGCGACGAATATTATTGGCATGGAGGGACTCAAAGCCCCCGAAGACTGAGTTGTGGCTTCCGGACATGTCGAGTTTTCTGGGTATGGAAAAAATTAAGTTCGCCTTGAGGGGATCTGTACAGGGGTTCGCCCGAAGATGGAAACCATTCATTGACTTCTTTGCGGGAGAGTGAGCATCAGCAGGGAGGGGGCTGGGGGGGGAGGTTAGAGTAGAGTAGAGTAGGAGGGATAAATTGGCGGTAGTGCCGATGGGAGAGGAGCGGGCTTGTGCAGTATGTTACGATTGAAGTATTGAATGTACGTGGATGTTTGCACATTTTTTGCCTTTTTTGCTTTCTTTCTGTTGATGTGTGTAACTGTTTACAATGCCGAAAAACTACCTCAATAAAATTGTTTGTTAAAAAAAAAGAAATGAATAACCTCTTTTTATTGAGCTGTTGTTATGCAGGCTTCTAGCAGCAGCTGTTGTATATCAGTTCTGTAGGCCATCTGGTTATACTGTTCCATTAAAAAGTTTTGTTCTAGTCTCTGATGGAAAAATGCATCTGTCTGAATTTGAAAGAAGGAACTTCTGAAGTCTGTGGAGATTACAAATAAATGTCAACCTATTTTCACTTTCAGACGGTGACAGACATACAGTACATTTCCAGCGTGTTTTAACATTTTAACTTATTCAAATCATTCTGTGCTGGAAGCATTTTCTTTATTTGGTGATACTGCGAACATTTTATTAGAAATTTACACAGAAGAATTTTGTGCTAAATAAATGAAAGGACTGTTGTTTTAACTGAATTTTCCCCAGCCTTCTATTCACACAGGAACAGTGTAAGTATAAGGTCTCCTTACTTGAGAAAGGCTTCATATTTTGATCCTGCTATTTATAGATCAGAATGATAATATAGCAACCTTTCAGGGTCATGGACCCATTACAGAAGGAAGTCAGTAAATAAGAATACCAACACTAAATGGACATACAAATTCCATTTGGGGATACAAGGACTAAATGCTTAAAATAGCAATTTAAAATCTGCTCGTAAAATCAGTGATACCCAACTTCCGTGAAAGAGTTGGTTGAAAAAAACATAATAGATTTAAGGTGTGCGATGAATGTAATAAATTGGTATTTATATTGTATTATATGTATCTGGTGCAGTAATGGTTTTAAAAGCCTGGGTTCGAACATAAGAACATAAGAACCCGTACAGGACTGGCAATTGAGCCTCTCGAGCCCGCTCAGCTATTCAATACGATCATGGCTGATCTCCTCTCGGCATCAACTCCACTTCCCTGCCTGTTCTCCATAACCCTTCAATCTATTACTGATTAAAAATCTGTCAAGCTCCTTGTTGTGGAGGGAGGCAAAGACTCCATGAGAGGTCAGGCTGACAGGGTACAAGTCACTTTATTCCACGCTAGCCACAATAATCACTCCTCTCCACTCTCTGTAGGGTCTCTTTCCCCAAACTGCTTCCAGGTCGGGGTTCATATTCTGTGAGGAGTTCCTCCTATTGGGAGGAAGCTCCGCCTCCTCATGACCTGAGTAGCTCACACTTTAAGGTGCAGGAGGGAAATCTGTCTCTGAGCTCCTGCTGCTTCTGGCTGTAACACAAGAACATAAGGTATAGGAGCAGGAGTAGGCCATCTGGCCCCTCGAGCCTGCTCCGCCATTCAATTAGATTATGGCTGATCTTTTGTGGACTCAGCTCCACTTTCCGGCCTGAACACCATAACCCTTAATCCTTTTATTCTTCAAAAAACTATCTATCTTTATCTTAAAAACATTTAATGAAGTAGCCTCTACTGCTTCACTGGGCAAGGAATTCCATAGATCCACAACCTTTTGGGTGAAGACGTTCCTCCTAAACTCAGTCCTACATCTACTTCCCCTTATTTTGATGGTATGCCCCCTAGTTCTGCTTTCACCCGCCAGTGGAAACAACCTGCACGCATCTACCCTATCTATTCCCTTCATAATTTTATATGTTTCTATAAGATCCCCCCTCATCCTTCTAAATTCCAACGAGTACAGTCCCAGTCTACTCAACCTCTCCTCGTAATCCAACCCCTTCAACTCTGGGATTAACCTAGAGAATCTCCTCTGCACACCCTCCAGTGCCAGTACGTCTTTTCTCAAGTAAGGAGACCAAAACTGAACACAGTACTCCAGGTGTGGCCTCACTAACACCTTAAACAATTGCAGCATAACCTCCCTAGTCTTAAACTCCATCCCTCTAGCAATGAAGGACAAAACTCCATTTGCTTTCTTAATCACCTGTAAACCAACTTTTTGCGACCCATGCACTAGCACACCCAGGTCTCTCTTCACAGCAGCATGTTTTAATAGTTTATCATTTAAATAATAATCCCGTTTGCTGTTATTCCTACCAAAATGGATAACCTCACATTTGTCAACATTGTATTCCATCTGCCAGACCCTAGCCCATTCACTTAACATATCCAAATCCCTCTGCAGACATCCAGTATCCTCTTCACTTTTTGCTTTACCACTCATCTTAGTGTCGTCTGCAAACTTGGACACATTGCCCTTGGCCCCCAACTCCAAATCATCTATGTAAATTGTGAACAATTGTGGGCCCAACACTGATCCCTGAGGGACACCACTAGCTACTGATTGCCAACCAGAGAAACACCCATTAATCCCCACTCATTGCTTTCTATTAATTAACCAATCCTCTATCCATGCTACTACTTTACCCTTAATGCCATGCATCTTTATCTTATGCAGCAACCTTTTGTGTGGCACCTTGTCAAAGGCTTTCTGGAAATCCAGATATACCACATCCAATGGGTCCCCGTTATCTACCGCACTGGTAATGTCCTCAAAAAATTCCACTAAATTAGTTAGGCACAACCTGCCCTTTATGAACCCATGCTGCGTCTGCCCAATGGGACAATTTCTATCCAGATGCCTCGCTATTTCTTCCTTAATGATAGATTCCAGCATCTTCCCTACTACCGAAGTTAAGTTCACTGGCCGATAATTACCCACTTATAACCCTGCTTCCGGACCAGGGCGGGGATTCTCCCCTACCCGGCGGGGCGGGGGGCCCCTGCGTAGTGGAGTGGCGCCAACCACTCCGGCGTCGGGCCTTCCCAAAGATGCGGAGAATCCCGGCCCCGTCGGAGTGGATGAAGCCACGCCGACTGGTGCCAAAAACAACACCACCGGCCTTTGATGCCCGCCGCCCGGCATCAGGGCTGGCTGAAAGGCCTTCGCCATTTCACGCATGCGTGACATCACCGCTGCCGCTGACGTCACCACTGGCGCATGCGCGGTCGGGGGTTTCTCTTCTGCCTCTGCCATGGTGGAGGCTGTTGCGGCGGTGGAAGAAAAAGAGTGCCCCCATGGCACTAGCCTGCCTGCCGATCGGTGGGCCCCGATCGCGGGCCAGGCCACCGTGGGGGCACCCCCTGGGGGCCCGCTCGCGCTGCGAATCCCGCCGCCACCAGAGGTGGTTTAAACCATGGCGGCGGGATTGGCCTCTCAGTGGCGAGACTTCGGCCCATCGCGGGCCGGAGAATCACCGCAGGGGGCTTGCCGATCGGCGCGGGGGTACTCCGATTGGCGCAGCGCGATTCCCGCCCCTGCTAATTCCCGGGTGGCGGAGAATTCTGGCCACGGCGGGGGTGGGATTTTCACCGGCCCCGGGCGATTCTCCGACCCTGCGGGGGGGGTCGGACAATTTCGCCCCAGGTAAGCTGGCTGCCTTTTTAAGAGTTTGAAGCCTGGACGACCTAATGGGCGAATGGTGCTACGACTGGTTGGATGGAGGGGAAGTTGCTTGCAGGACAAAGAGATTATAGAGTTAGCCTGCGTGCAGTTGCCATGTCTGGGACTCGTACTTGCAACTGGTTGCCTTTCCGCTTATTGGCTGGGAATGGAGCACGGTGCTGGTGGGGGAGGGATTTTGATTGGCCTGTTGCTGGGCTGAAAGTGGAGGAGAACGGACTTGTTTTTGCAGTTTTGGACTGAATGGTGTCCGGACGCCAGATGCCGGAACTGTGAGAGCAGCTGGGCGGTGGACTAATTAATTGACTGCGTGTACTGATGTTCGTTTTATTTTATTGTTGAGGGATTGTATGGTTCTTATTGTATTTTTGTATTTTGGAGTGGGAGGCTAGCAGCTGGGTGCTCACCAGTTGCGTCCCTCCTTCTGTGCACTGGAGGTTGACTCTCTCTCTCTTTCTCACTCATCTTCTCATTTTCTCACTCATTCTCTCTTTTTCTCTTTCTCTCTCTCTATTTCTTTATCACTCTTCTGTCATGCCCCTTATCGGTGTATCCTTTTCTGATGGTCTGTGCTGCTCATTTGGGCGCCTTTCCACCGATGTGGGGCTACCGTTGGGGAGGGATTGGGGAGGGTAGCCATATGCCAGCTTTGCAGCTGGTGGTTTATTTAAAGAAACTGTTTTTTGCTGACCTGTGCCCCCTCCTGGAAGGGGAGGGGTGTTTTCTCTCTCCCTCTCACACTGTGCTTTCCACCAGTGTGTTCGTTTCCGGTGGTCTGTGTTGCTTGTTTGGGCGCCTTTCCACCGATGTGGGGCTCCCGTTGGAGCTGCAGCCTGCCAAATAATGTCCCCCTTTGGCTGTGCTCACCACCCCTGGACCACCCCCCACGAGTCCCCTCAGCCCCTGCCAATGCCCCCCGTGCCTGCGGATCGGCTTTCCCCCAACTATGGCGGTGCTGGACACAGTCAGTAGCCGCCACGTCAAGTTCCCAACAACAAATAGCATGAGAGACTCACGCCATCGGGAACTCGGCCCGGCGGGGGGGGGGGGGGGAAGCATTGCGGGGAGAGCCTCAGGTAATGTCCTGAGGCCGTCCATACGGCGTGCGGTGTACTCCTAGAGTATGCCATTTTGGAGGGGGCAGAGCATCGCAAAAGCAGCGCTGCCCCCAATTTCGGCGCCAACGTGGATTCTCCGGCCAATCGCTGTACGCGCTTTCGACACCGAAGACCGGAGAATCCCGCCCGATGTACTGAATGGGAGTTTGAGTTAAGTTTTAGATTAGGGAAGAAACTGTGCTCTCAATACAATTTGGATTTTAGATCTGTCTGTGGGCAGACTAGCAGTTTCTTTCGAAACAATTCAGTTAAATGTTTGACTGGGGACAGACCAGAAGCAGCTGATCTCAAGACAGTGAGTTAAATATTTGCCTGTGAACAGGACAGGAGCAACTTCGAAAGCTGTCATTTTAAACAGTAGTTGAAACAGGTTAGGATCTGCAGCTGGTTCCTGAAGGACTTTTCTTTCTCAATGTGGTTTGTCCAAGACATCTCTTTACTGCAAGTATCCCTGAGTCTGCTCACTGTATTTAAAACTGGATTGTGAATTGAGGTGGGTGTTGTTTGAGTGGAGATAAAAATAGCAGTTATGAGTTATTGTCTCATGATATGGTTAAGCATTGTTTAACTGGTAATTGAAAGCTATCTGTATTCATAATGTTAAAGTCATTAATACTGTGTGAGTAATAAAGTTTGTTTTAATATACCACATCCCTGATGCGCGTGGAATCACTCCTGGAGCGAAGTCTCCTTTCCTCACAGTCTTGTAAATTAAATTAAATACTGGGGTTTCTGTCCTGTATCCTAGCAATTGTTGGAGTCTGGTCCAAGATCATAATAATTGGACATCCTTTGCCTGTTTACTCCATGGGTAATTCATCTTCTTGCTCAACAAGCAGATATGTCACCTGACTCATGGTCCTTGTGTGTGCGTCATGCCCTCAACATAGTGTCACAGTTGCGCTAAGTGAAATATGAATTCTGAGGTGTCAGGGTTGAACATGTCTCTTGATAAAGGTGATGCGGCTGTGGATTCTGGAATACCTGTTAAGGTGATAGTTCACATCAATTTAGAGGTGACTTGCAAGTGTCCTTTGGATATTACACTTTAATAAAACATTATAAAAAGCCAAATTACATAAATAGATTTGTAACAATGAATTATAAAATGCTGCGGAACTCCTGGTTTATGTTTCAAAAAGCTTGTAAAGATCAAAATTGCATTAAAGAGACTCTGAAAACATAAATAAACCACGCTGCAGTAAAATGCATTATAACTACATATGACACAAATTAACTTCAGGCGAAGCATATTAAAGAGACCTTTAAGAGTTGAACCCACCTTGCTACCTAATGGAACAAGGGAATAAGCACCCAAAATGCATGAATAGGATGTAAAATAATTGTTATTTCTTCCTTTTGTTTCACGCATTCTATAGAGTTAAATATCATGAGAACATCTATTAAACATTAAAAAAAAGCTTTCACCCACCATCACAAACTTTCCAATATAACTGCTGCCTCTCCCTGTTGCTGGTGGATGAAGAATGAAAACATTAAGGAAATGCATCTAAATACCTTCAATTCATTCCAGTAGAAGTCTGCGCTGCCGGATTTATTTAAATGGCTGCCCTTAAAACTAGCTTTGACAGATAGGCAGTGTAAAATAATCTTTATTAGTGTCACAAATAGGCTTACATGAACACTGCAGTGAAGTTACTGTGAAAAGCCCCCAGTCGCCACATTCCGGCGCCTGTTCAGGTACAATGAGGGAGAATTCAGAATGCCGGGATCTGGGAAGGAAGCTTAAATCCCATGCAAATTTACTGTGCCTATGCATGCATCAGATTGCGTAGTCCCGGCACGCAACTCTAGTGAACCACACTGGAGCAATTCTCATTGATTTGGATGTTTTGGGCCATTATTTAGTCAGTGAGTTCTCCGTCTAACGGGAGGGGGTTTTATATTGAAACAAAAATGTTTGGGATAAATAAAAGGGGTCAAGATGGAGGAGAAAGGTCACAGTCTAAAGTTGTTGAACTCAATGTTGAGTCCCGAGGGCTGTAATGTACCTAATCGGAGGATGAGGTGTTACCCCCTCTGACTAATGTATTTTCAGGGTGCATTGTTGGAGTTTATTTCATCGTTTTTCATAGTTCTGTCACTTTTAAACGTAGTCATTTTCTTTTTTTTAAAAATAATATTTTTATGAAGGTATTTGAAAATTTTTATAACAGTAACAAAAACAATGACATCAACATGGTAAAATAAACGTTTCCCCCCCCCAGCCCTATCTTCATGCACCGCAACCATACAATAATCCGCCCGTCTGCCAAACCCCCCCCCGGAATACTGCATCTGCTGAGATTTTTAATTTTCCCCAAGAAAGTCGACGAACGACTGCCACCTCCGGGTGAACCCCAACATTGACCCTCTTAAGGCAAACTTTATTTTCTCAAGCCTGAGAAACCCAGCCATGTCACTAACCCAGGTCTCTGCACTCGGGGGCTTTGAGTCCCTCCACATTAATAAGATCCGTCTCCGGGCTACCAGGGAGGCAAAGGCCAAGACATCAGCCTCTTTCGCCCCCTGAACTCCCAGATCTTCCGACGCTCCAAAGATCGCTACCTCCGGAATCATCACCACCCGTGTTTTTAGAACCGTAGACATTGCCTTAGCAAAACCCTGCCAAAACCCTCTAAGCTTCGGGCATGCCCAAAACACGTGGACATGATTTGCTGGGCTTCCCGCGCACCTCGCACACCTATCCTCTACCCCGAACAATTTGCTCATCCTAGCCACTGTCATGTGTGCCCGGTGGACTACCTTAAATTGTATCAGGCTAAGCCTGGCGCACGATGAGGAGGTATTAACCCTGCTTAGGGCATCCAACCATAGACCTAGCTCTATCTCTCCACCTAGCTCGTCCTCCCACTTGCCCTTAAGCTCCTCCACTGGAGTTCCCTCCGCCTCCGAAAGCTCCTGGTAAATATTCAATACCTTCCCCTCCCCCACCCAGGTACTGGAAACTACTCGATCCTGTATTCCCCGTGGCGGCAGCAGCAGAAAGGCCGGCACCTGTTTTCTCAGCAAGTCTCACACCTGCAAATACCTAAAACCATTCCCTGCTGGCAATTTAAATTTATCCTCCAAGGCTTTCAAGCTGGGAAAGCTCCCTTCTATAAATAGATCACCCCTCCTTCTAATTCCTGCCCTTTGCCACTCCGGAACCAGCCATCTAGCCTACCCGGTACAAACCTGTGGTTATTATAAATCGGGGTCCAAATCGATGCTCCCTCCCCTCTCTTATATCTCCTCCACTGCCCCCAGATCCTCAGAGCCGCAACTACTACTGGACTTGAGGAGTATCGGGCTGTCGATAACGGCAGAGGTGCCGTTACCAATGCTCCCAGACTGGTGTCTTTGCATGATGCCGCCTCCATCCGCTCCCATGTCGACCCCTCCCCCACTACCCACCCTAATCATGGCTACATTAGCTGCCCAGCAGTAATTGCAGAAGTTTGGCAGCGCCAACCCACCCTCCTCCCGATTGTGCTCCAGCAACACTTTCTTCACTTGCGGGGTTTTACTCGCCCACACAAAGCCCAAAATAATATTATTCACCCACTTGAAAAAGGCCTTAGGGATGAAGATGGGGAGACACTGAAAGACAAATAGAAATCTGGGGAGGGCTGTCATTTTAAAGGTCTGTACCCTTCCCTCCAGTGATAGCGGGAGCACGTCCCATCTCTTAAAGTCCCCTTCCATTTGTTCCACCAACCGGGATAGGTTTAACTTGTGCAGTACCTCCCATTTCCGGGCCATCTGGATTCCCAGATATCGAAAGCTCTTCCCTATCATTCTAAGCGGCAGCTCTCCCAGTCTCTTTTCCTGCCCACTTGCCCAGATCGCAAATATCTTGCTTTTCCCCATGTTCAATTTATATCCCTAAAAATTGCCAAATTCCCCCAAGATTCGCATTACTTACCACATCCCCTCCAACGGGTCCGAAATGTACAAGAGCAGGTTGTCGGTGTAGAGTGAGACACGGTACTCCACACACCACACCCCCCCCCCCCCCCCCCCCCCCCGCCCCCCGAACCAGCCCTTTCCAGTTCCTAGAGGTTCTTAATGCCATGGCCAAAGGCTCTATGGCCTGAGCAAACAGTAACAGGGAGAGGGGGCACCCTTGCCTCGTCCCTCTGTGTAGTTCAAAATACCCCGACCTCAGCTGGTTCATAGAACATAGAACAGTACAGCACAGAACAGGCCCTTCGGCCCTCGATGTTGTGCCGAGCAATGATCACCCTACTCAAACCCACGTATCCACCCTATACCCGTAACCCAACAACCCCCCCTTAACCTTACTTTTTAGGACACTACAGGCAATTTAGCATGGCCAATCCACCTAACCCGCACATCTTTGGACTGTGGGAGGAAACCAGAGCACCCGGAGGAAACCCACGCATACACGTGACAGTGACCCAGCCGGGAACCGGACCTGGGACCCTGGAGCTGTGAAGCATTTATGCTAACCAGCATGCTACCCTGCTGCCCCTGTTCGTATGCACACTTGCTACTGGTGCCTGATAGAGCATCCGCACCCAGTCAATAAAGCCCTCACCAAACCCAAACCATCCCAGCACCTCCCACAGGTAATTCCACCACTCGATCAAACGCCTTCTCCGCATCCATCGCTACCACCACCTCCGCCTCCTCTCCTTCTGAGGGCATCATAATAACATTTAGAAGCCTTCGAACATTGGCCTTAAGTTGCCTGCCCTTAACAAATCCAGTCTGGTCTTCCCCTATCACCCCCGGGACACAATCCTCTAACCTTGTGGCCAATATCTTAGCCAGCAGTTCGGCGTCTACATTAAGTAGAGAAATCAGCCTGTATGACCCGCATTGCTCCGGATCCTTCTCCTGTTTCAAGATCAATGAAATCGAGGCCTGCAACATTGTCATTTTCTTTTCTACATCCAACAGGGGCTGACATTATTCCCTGCAAAGTCTTTCCTTAACCTGTGTGAACTTGTACACAAACATTGTCTTGTAGTTTGAGCATAAACATTTCACCAGGTCTCCTCAGGTAACAGTGATGGGAAATTCACTAACAGCCCCATTCTCAGACCAATCAAGGAATATTTTCTGAAATATGGGTTGCATTTTACCTGATACCATAACCTGTCACTTCAAGCTAATTAATTTATTTTTAAGGTGCAAAAGAATCACAATCAAAGACAAGGAAATGCCATTTAATAATAATAATTGCTTATTGTCACAAGTAGGCTTCAATGAAGTTACTGTGAAAAGCCCCTAGTCGCCCCATTCCGGCACCTGTTCCGGGGAGGCCGGTACAGGAATTGAACCTGCGCTGCTGGCCTTGTTCTACATTGCAAGCCAGCTATTTAGTCTACTGTGCTAAACCAGCACAGATTTTAATCCTCTTTGGGAACCCTTTCATGTGCTGTGTCAAAAAGGCTTTTGATAAAGTTCCACATGAAAGGCTATCAATTTATTAAACTCAAACAGTGGGGATTCAGCGTAAAACCTGAAAAGACATGAGTTGAACATGATTTGTAATTGAGTAGAACATTGGCTGACTAAATTGAATGCAACCAAGTATGAAGTACTGCACATGGGAAGGAAAACAGACAAAATGAGTCTTTCAAGAATGATACCGCAGTAATGCAGGAAAAAGCTGATGAACACAAACATAGTCAAACAATTCAGAGCAGCAATCAACCATGCCAATAGAATTCAGATTTACAGAACAGCTTACAAGTCAAAGAAGGTAATGATACTCTGGTCAGATTTCACCATGAATACTGCATCCTTTTTTGCTTTTCAAGAAATAATAAAAATATTCAAATACAGGAAATGCGGGTAAGAATTCCAAAGTTGATCCCCGGTGTCTGAAACTTGAGTAATGAGAAAAGACAAAACAATCTAGTCTTTTAAACCTAGAAATTTGACATCATATAGAAGTATATATTAATGTAAGATTTCAAAAAAGAACTCAGAATATCAATTTAACAGTGGAAGTATGACGAGGAGGCCGTATGTTCAAGCTAGTAAAATGACCTTAGGACTTCCCTCAGAAAATTCTTTTTCGGACATAGATTGATCAACATGTGAAATAGCCATCCTGATGGTGTAGAGGAAGCAGTAACAACTTGATGCTACAATTTGTAGTGGGGTGACAATGGGTAGGAGGCTTTAGGATCACTCATATTCATCATGAATTTAGGGGTGGGATTGTTTATCGATGATCCCATTGTGTGGAGCTCTATTCATACCCCCCTTGCATTTTCACTCCCCAATCAAGAAGAAGCTCCTACCAAAATCTGGCCAACATCCTGTCATGTGGTAACAAATAGCAGGCAACATTTATGCTTTGTAAGTGCTGGTTATTGACAATTTTGAAGGAAATAAATCAATCTTTTTCTGACCTGTAATGGCACCACAATTGCTGAGCGCCTTAAATTAATTTCTTGGAGTTCCCCAGTGTAGATAGATTTAACTGGAGTAGGCATATTGTGGCTAGAAAATTTGGGCAGAAGTTCAGTCAACCACTTGACATTTTAATGTATTTTCACCATGTACAAGGATCGGGCTGGGAGTGTGTTGCATTGACAACTTGCCTGGATATGTATAGCTGCAACAAAACCCAAGAAGCTTGGCACAATTCTGGTTAGAGAATTTGTTCATTCGCTTGATTGGTGCCCTGGTAATAAGAATCAATATCCATCCCATTTAGCACCAGGGTCAATGTTATTCTGACAGAAACTATTTCCCTTGAAGCCTCTACCATTGAAAATCAAATTGCTGGAACACCATCAGTCCTAAGATTCGCTTTGTCTTCCTCACTTGTACATGTTATATTGTTCCTCCATTAATATCCTGGAATTCTCGACCTAACACCATCGTAGAAGTATCATTTTCGCAAGAACTGAAACACTTCAAGAATACCTCCCACCGTCTTCTGAAGGTAGAAAGGGAAGAGAAATAAAAAGCAGAGTGTTTAAAAACAACAAGGAAACCTACTTGGCCTCTTCTTCACCAATACCTTACACAAGTGTAACTGAGGACTCAGAATATTACTGAGTATATTCATGAGATAAGGCCAACAAAACAGACATATTTCAAAAACAAGTGATGTGATGGTGGATGGGACTGGGTGGGGGCAGGTAGGGGGTCTGCCACCTTTCTTCCACCTTCCTTTGCAGATTGCTGCAGTCCCACAAGACACATTGCCAGGGCCCCACACCGCCCCCCCTCCTCGGCCTCGCCCCCCCCCCTCGGCCTCGGCCCCGCCCCCACCCTCGACTCGGCCCCCCCCCCTCGGCCCCGCCCCCCCCTCGGCCTCGCCCCCCCCGACCCCGCCCTCCCCCCCTCGGCCTCGCCCCCACCCTCGGCCTCGCCCCCCCCGACCCCCCCCCCGACCCCGCCCCGCCCCCCCCCGCCCCGACCCCCCGACCCCGCCCCCCCCCCGACCCCGCCCCCCCGCCCCCCCCCCCCCCGGCCCCGCCCCCCCCCAAGGGCGCCGAAGTTCAGCTTGCCCGGGGCGCCAGCAACCCTAGAGCCGGCGCTGCACATTGCCAGCCTACATCGCTAGTAATGTTTCCACTGTTACCCTGTCTTCCTCAACGTTATTATTTGAAGTGCATTTGCCACAAATTTAACTAGAATTGGGAATGGAAAGAGGGGTGGGTGTTAAAGGGAAGGCAGTTAGAGACCCTGAAACAGGAGAACAGCCAGTGCCCATGATTTCTCTCCCTGGCCCTGGTCTGGAGTCACAGATTACCCAACAAAGGGGATCAAGAATTCACACGTGACTTGAAGGGAATTATTAAGAAGTAACAGTTTAGGTACGATACATAAACGGAATAGGCAGAAAAAAACATATGGCCCTTAATATTTGAGAATGGTTTACTGGTCCCAGATCACTGGTCTGAGCTAACTGGCTACAGGGAAGGCTGAAGTACCCTGACAACCTCCCAACCATATTGTTGAGGAGTTGTGCTAAAGAACTACCCCTTGCCCTAGTCAAGCTGTTTCAGTACAGCTACAACACTGACACTAACTTGGAAAAATGGAAAATTTCCCAGGTATGTCCTGTCCACAAAATGCAGGGCAAATCCAATCAGTCCAATGATTGCCTCATCAATCTATGCTTGTTCATCAGCAAAGTGATGGACAGTGTCATCCACACTGCTATCAAGGGATACTAACTCACTTGATTGGCAACCCATCTACCAGCTTAAACATTCATGCCCTCCGCCATTGGCACACTCATGGTTCACAGCATTTGCCATCTATAAGATGCACTGCAGAAAATTTCAAAGACTGATTTAATAACGCCAACTAAATCTAACACCTTGTGTCCTGAGAAGGACAAGGTAGGAAGCATATGGCAGGTGGAGAGGGGGCCAGACTGTGGAAAAAGGTAGTGGCAGGAAGGGGGCTTCCACTTATCCTCCAACAGAGTTGTCATTTTTATGCGAGTGAGAAAAAGTGAGTGAGAGAGACACAAAGAGGAAATAGAGAAATAGGGCGGGATTCTCCATCGCCTGACTCCGAAATTAGGATCAGCGATCGGGTGGAGAATGGACTCCGACGCCGGATCCGGGGCAGGCAGCGGTTTGACGCCGGCTTGCGATTCTCCGCCCACTACAAACCGGTGACAGCGGGATGCACGCCACGCACAGTTGTAAGGCCATTGGTGTATCATCGGCCGGCCCACCCATGATGCTCCACCCCTGATGGGCCACGTGTGGTCTCAGCAGTCGGGATCCTTGTGAACTGTGAACAGTGTCCAGCGGCGCAAATCCACACGGGATTTGTGCCCTGGCTGGGGGGGCTTCTGCTAGGGGTAGGGGGACTGATGGGGGGTTGGCCAGGGGGTGTACTGTGGGGTTGGGGTGGGCAGGTTAGGGTTCCAGCACGGCCGGCTCCATGTTTTTTGGTGTGATCGGTGCAGGCCGTCAGCCCTGCGCATGCGCAGCCTGGGACCCGGCCATTATCCGGCCCCATTCCGCACGCTCACTGGGTAGATGTTGCGGTGCCGGGGCTAGCCCCTCACCGGTACCGGAATCGGCAAGGTGTTGGCACCGATTTTCCTGTTGTGAATTTTCCTGGAACGGAGAATTCCGCCCATAGTTCGTTTTAAATCAAGATGAAAATGTGAGGGAGGGGATTTTGATTGAGTGGGGGGTTTAAAACAGGAAACTGTCAATTCAGTG
Organism: Scyliorhinus canicula; assembly: GCF_902713615.1. Lineage (NCBI taxonomy): Eukaryota > Metazoa > Chordata > Chondrichthyes > Carcharhiniformes > Scyliorhinidae > Scyliorhinus > Scyliorhinus canicula. Next base: position 103,410,139 of record NC_052148.1, on the reverse strand, counting down.
AGATAGATGCTGAGTTGGAGAATGGTATGTTGGACAGGGCATATCGGCGGAAGATCGATGGGAATATCGGGGCCTGGTAGTGGAGGGAAGATCGGGGCCTGATGGTGGAGGGAAGATCAGGGCCTGGTTGCGGAGAGATCAGGGCCTAGTGGTGGAGAGATCCGGGCCTGTTGGTGGAGGGAAGATCAGAGCCTGGCGGCATGGGATAAATCAGGAGCTGGTGACAGAGAGAAGATCAGGGTCTGGTTGCAGAAGCAAGTTCAGGGCTCAATGGTGGAGAGACAATGAGGGCCTGGTTGCAGAGAGAAGATGAAGGCCTGGTGGCGGAGGAAAGATCAATAAACTTTCTCTCACTGAGGGGTCTCTCATATCTAAGACCAATCTACCTTTAATCAGGTCACCTTTTAGCTGCCTGAATTCACATGGTTCTGCGAGCTACGTTACTGCCTTCATGCTTCGTTCAACTATTCTGTCTTCACTCTGAACTCTAGTGCTGAATACATTACGTTCATAGACAACATTTACTGAGCATTCAAAAATGTACGTTCAAGGCTTTCAAAATCTCTGTCATCTTTTTTCTTTGCTCTTCTGTTAGATTTGGAGCGGTACGCACTTTATAACAGTCCTTCCCCAGCAGTGTTAAAAGTGTGGCTATCCTTATCATTTCAGGTTGTTCATTAAATCTGTTGCAATCTCTTAGTTTTGCCACTGTGAGTGGAAAAACTGCCAGTTTTGCTATGTTTCCTCCCACAGTCTAAAGATGTGCAGATTAGAAAAGGGATGAGGATCTAAGAAGTGATTTTAGGGAGTTAGATTGGAAGCTAAAGAGCAGGACAAGCAGAGTAGTGATCTCAGGATTGCTACCGGTGCCACGTGCAAGTGAGGCAAGGAACAGAGAGCGAGTGCAGCTGAACACATGGCTACAGGGCTAGTGCAGGAGGGAAGGCTTCAGATATGTGGATTACTGGGGTATCTTCTGGGGGAGGTGGGACCTATACATGAAGGACCGATTGCACCTAAACTGGAGGGGCACCAATATCCTGGGTGGGAGGTTTGCTAGAGCTCTTCGGGAAGGTTTAAACTAGTTTAACAGGGGGATGGGAACCAGAGCTATGGATCAGAGGATAGGGTAGCTGTTGAACAGGCAGAAATAGTATGCAGCAAGTCTGTGAGGAAGGATAGACAGTTGATCGGGCAAAGTTGCACTCAGTGGAATGGGTTAAAGTATGTCTGTTTCAATGCAAGGAGTGTCAGGAATAAGGGAGATGAACTTAGAGCATGGATCAGTACTTGGAACTACAATGTTGTGGCCATTACGGAGACATCGATTATCACAGGGGCAGAAATGGTTGTTAGATGTTTCGGGGTTTGGATGTTTTCAGAGGAATCGGGAGGCAGGTAAAAGAGAAGAGGGAGTAGCACTGTTTATTGGGGAGTGCATCACAGCTGCAGAAAAGGAGGTAGTTGAGAATGGTTTGTTGAATGAGTCAGTATGGGTGGAAGTCAGAAGCAAGAAAGGAGAAGTCACTTTCTTGGGAGTTTTCTATAGACCCCCCAATAGCAGCAGAGAGATAGAGGAATAGATTGGGCGGCAGATCTTGGAAAAGTGCAGAGGTAACAGAGCTGTTGTCATGGGTGACTTAAACTTCCCTAATATTGACTGGAACCTCCTTCCTGCAAATGGTTTGGATGGAGCAGATTTTTTCAGGTGTGCACAGGAAGGATTCCTGACTCAATATGTAGATAGGCCGACTAGGGGAGAGGCCATATTGGACTTGGTGCTCGGCAACGACAAGGCCAGGTGTCAGATGACTCGGTGGGAGAGCATTTCGGTGACAGTGACCACAATTCCTTGACCTTTGCCATAGTCATGGAGAGGGATAGGAACAGACAGTATGGGAAGGTATTTAATTGAGGGAGGGGAAATTATACTGCTATTAAACAGGAGCTGAGGAGCATAAAATGGGAACAATTCTTGGGGAAATGCACAATAGTAATGTGGGGGTTGTTTAAGGAGCACTTGCTGCAAGTGCTGGATAGTTTTGTCCCACTGAGACAAGGAAGGAATAATGAGGTGAAGGAGCCTTGGATGACAAGAGAAGTGGAGCTTCTAGTCAAGAGGAAGAAGTAAGCTTCCGTAAGGTTGAGGAAACAAGGATCTTGCTCGGCTCTAGAGGGTTACAAAGTAGCCAGGAAGGAACTCAAAAATGGACTGAGGAGAGCTAGAAGGGGGCATGAAAAAGCCCTGGTGGGAAGCATTTGGGAAGCCCAAGGCGTTCAACAATTATGTGGGAAATAAGAGGATGATCAGAGTGAGAGTAGGGCGGATCAAGGATAGTGGAGGGAACATGTGCCTGGAGACGAAGAGATGGGAGAGGCCCTAAATGAATATTTTGCTTCAGTATTCACGAGAGAGAGGGACCTTGTTGCTCATGAGAACAGTATGAACCAGTTTAATAGACGCGAACAGGTTGATATTAAGAAGCAGGATGTGCTGAAACTTTTGAAAAGCATCAGGATAGATAAGTACCCTGGGCCAGACGTGATATACCCTAGGTTACTATGTGAAGTGAGGGAGGAGATTGCTGCGCCGTTGGCGATGATCTTTGCGCCCTCACTCTCCACTGGAATAGTACCGGATGATTGGAGGGAGGCGAATGTTGTTCCCCTGTTCAAGAAAGGGAATAGGGAAATCCCTGGGAATTACAGACCCATCAGTCTTACATCTGTGGTGAGCAAAATATTGGAAAGAATTCTGAGAGATAGGATTTATGATTATTTAGAAAAACATAGTTTGATTAAGATGGTCAGCATGGCTTTGTGAGGGCAGGTCATGCCTCACAAGCCTCATTGAATTCTTTGAGGATGTGAGGAAACACATTGATGAAGATCGAGCAGTGGATGTAGTGCATATGGATTTCAGTAAGGCATTTGATGATGTTCCCCATGGTAGGCTCATTCAGAAAGTTAGGGGGCATGGGATACAGGGAGATTTGGCTGTCTGGATACAGCTGGCCGAAAGAAGACAGCGAGTGGCAGTGGATGGAAAGTATTCCGCCTGGAGGTCGGTGACCAGTGGTGTCCCACAGGGATCTGTTCCCGGATCTCTGCTCTTTGTGGTTTTTATAAATGACTTGGATGAGGAAGTGGAAGGGTGGGTTCTTAAGTTTGCCGATGGCATGAAGGTTGGGGGAGTTGTAGATTGTGTTGAAGGCTGTTGCAGGTTACAACAGGACATTGACAGGATGCAGAGCTGGGCTGAGAAGTGGCAGATGGAGTTCAACCTTGATAATGTGAAGTGATTCATTTTGGAAGGTCGAATTTGAATGCTGAATACGGGGTTAAAGGCAGGATTCTTGGAAGTGTGGAGGAACAGAGGGATCTTGGGGTCCATGTTGTAGAGATCTACCATGCGGATTTAGTGGCACTTGCGAACACTAAAACTCAGTAGAAATTTGAGTTAAAACTTCTCATGTGCAAATAAGAATCGTTTATTGCCTCTATTTGATTACAATTGAGAGTCACTTAAATCTTATTCTCTAATAAGTCCGGCCAACAAAAAGGACTTAAAGAAGAGCAACTTGTACACAATTTAACTTTTAAAATAATACAGAAATTGTTTCTTGCTTATGGCAAAACAGCTTGCATTTACTTCAAGAGTTAGAGTGGAAAATGAAAGTATGAAAAATAGAGACAGCGAATAGTTTAGATCAAAGTATAGGATGATTCTGGAATAAAGATGGCCGTATAGACCCTCATGGTTATACAAAATCATATCAGTCTTTAGCCATCTATCTACACACCTATGTAATCCTCATTGGTTTGGGTTAGAATTAAATGAATTTGATTTGGCGGTTAGCTGTCAATCTTCAATGTGCAACATTAGTTTTAAATGTTTCATGTTTGAATACTTGTGCATGTTATGGAATGCGATTCTGTGCTGTTATCATGACCAGCTTAAACTGGTCTTCTGCTGACTTAGCTGTTATCAGTATTGTGAGCAATGGTGCCTTCATATTACTATGCCGTTGCTCTGGTGTTGTTATGCCCTTGATCTGATAAATGGTACAGCACAAGTATAGTGTCAAACTGTCTTGCAAATGTATTTGTTAGCTCAGTAAAAGTGCTGTTTTAATCTATAATGGAATTATTCTGTTTCATGCTGTTTTGTGTCTCTGTATGTTTTGAGATGGCCTGAGGTTATGACTGAATGTAAAATGGGTATTTAAAGACTGGGGCTTAATATTTTCGCTAAATAGCTATCTTTTACCTATCAGGTGTATTAGAAAATAGTCGGTTTCTACACACATACATAGATCCCTCAAAGTTGCCACCCAGGTTGATAGGGTTGTTAAGAAGGCGTATGGAGTGTTGGCTTTCATTAAAGGGGGATTGAGTTTAAGAACCGCAAGGTTTTGCTGCAGCTTTATAAAACCCTAGTTAGACCACACTTGGAATATTGTATCCAGTTCTGGTTGCCTCATTATAGGAAGGATGTGGATGCTTTGGAGAGGGTATAGAGGAGATTTACCAGGATGCTGCCTGGACTGGAGGGCATGTCTTATGAAGAAAGGTTGAGGGAGCTGGGACTTTTCTCACTCGAGCAAAGAAAGACGAGAGGTGACTTGATAGAGGTGTACAATGTGATGAGAGGCATGGATAGAGTGGATAGCCAGAGACTTTTCCCCAGGGTGGAAATGGCTGTCACAAGGGGACATAATTTTAAGGTGATTGGGGGAAGGTATAGGGGAGATGTCAGAGGTAGGTTCTTTACACAGAGAGTGGTGGGTGTGTGGAATGCCAGCAGAGGTGGTGGAGTCAGAGTCATTAAAGCGACTCTTAGACTGACACATGGACAGCAGTAACTTGAAGGGGTGTAGGTTAGGTTGATCTTAGATTAGGATAAATAATCGGCACAACATCGTGGGCTGAAGGGCCTGTACTGTGCTGTACTGTTCTATGTTCTATGTTCTGTGTTAGGTGGATTGGATATGTAAATTCCCCCTAGATGGAGTTATGGGGATAGGGTGGGGGATTGGGCCTGGGTAAGGTGCTCTTTCAGAGAGTCGGTGCAGACTAGATGGGCCGAATGGCCTCCTTCTGTACTGTCGGGATTATGTGATTCTATGATTATGTATCACCATCCAATGTTATTGGAGAGGTGTTAGGAAAACTTACTGCAGCCATTTTCACTCACTCAGTAATTTGTTTTTTATTACTCCACCTTTCATCACCCTTTTATTTTTTATATGTGTTTATGAGACTTTTGAATTCTCTTTAGTGTTTGTTTCAAGCCGTTTTTCATTCTCCCTCTTGGCTTCTCTTATTTGCTTTGTCGCCTCCCTTCTGAACCTTCTACTTTCAATCTAGTTTTCAATTGTATTTTCTACCTGCTATCTGTTATAAGCATAGCTTTTCTTCGTAATCTTAATTTCCAATTTTGATCAATAGCAAAATCCTCCACCTCCGCAATGCCAGCACCAAGAGTGAACTCAACATCTCCTCGAATGGCAAGAGACTGAATCAGAAAAACATTCCATTGTTACCAAGATAACATTGACATAAAATAAATATTTGAGGAAGACAGCAGCAAAGATCAAACCGCAAAATCTACTCAGCAAATTTACTGGTTTATATGGGGTGCAGTTGCTCAAACCAGCTCTTGCCATTTTCTATTCAACTGCAGAGTATTGTGCACCAGTTTGGTACATTTCATCCCACACCAGTCTTGTAGATACCCAGTTCAACACAACAATGCCTATCATCTTGGATAACCTCTGATCAACTCAACTCCACTTGCTCCCAGTGCTGAACAACATCCTACCCCTCACATAAGGCGGGAAATTGCAACAAGAAATCTCCTGGAAAAGGTTTACTGCAACCCAAGCCTGCTGGTACATAAAGGCCTTACCAATCTATCTGCTGATCGCCTCCCATCACGCCAGCCTGTATGGCTAAGACCACCATGCCAAGGAACAACAGCAGAGAGCAGGAATGGAACCAACAAACCACCATTAAAAACCACTTCCTCATCACAGATCATACAGCCCACTCAGCTTCAACCAACCATGCCAACCTTGGGCACTCCTCAACCATTTCCGCACTGGCCAAGGCGTTTGTTCAGCAAATTGGCACAAGTGGGGCCATTGGAGGAACCTGGACTGCAGCTGTGGTGGACGCCAATCAATGACTCACATTATTGAAGACTGCCCCCGACAAAATCCAGTGGAAGGTTCAGAGAGTTCCATTTAGTCACTGAGGAAGCTTGGTGATTATTGCACACGCTAAAACATTTTAAAAACTTACTCCTATTATCCAAATTATTGGACTGCACACATTGAGGCAAATCTCAAGGGCATTATTCAGGTTAAAGGGTGGGAAGATAATGCCAAGGTGGAAGAGGGTAGAGGTTGCAATGTTTCTTTCATTAATTTATGAGATGTGGGCCAGCACTTATTGCCACCCCAAGTTGCCCTGAACTGAGTAGCCATGGCTAGGCCATGTCGGCCAGACCAGGTAAGGACAGCAGATTTCCTTCCTTAAAGGACATTACTGAACCTGATGGGTTTTTATGACAATCAACAATAGTTTCATGGACACCATTAGATTTTGAATTGCAGATTTGTATTGAATTGAATGCGGTGATGGGACTCGAACCCGCATCCTGAGACCATTACCCTAAACTACTGGATTACTAGTCCAGTGACAATACCATTACACCATTGCCTCCCTCCAACTGTGAGAGGAAAGAAGGGGTGGTAACTAGGAGAGGGCCGATTGAGAAGATCAGAAGGAGAATGGTGAAAGGGGTAAGCGAGAGGAGTGTAGAGAGGAAAGGTATTTATCAATATTTTGGGAAGAGTGATTTGGAGGTGAGTAAGTGAAGTCAGCTGGCACTGAGTGAAACAAATCGCATCATAAAATTTACCGTGCAGAAGGAGGCCATTCGGCCCATTGAGTCTGCACCAGCACTTGGAAAGAGTACCCTACTTAAGCCCACACTTCCACCTTATCCCCATAACCCCACCTAAACGTTTTTGGACACTAAGGGCAATCCACCTAACCTGCTTATATTTGGACTGTGGGAGGAAACCGGAGCACCCGGAGGAAACGCACGCAGAATAGGGGAGAATGTGCAGACTCCACACAGACAGTGACCCAAGCCGGGAATCGAACCTAGGTCCCTGGAGCTGTGAAGCAACTGTGCTAACCATTGTGCTACCGCGCTGCCCACTTTCATTAAGATCCCAAATTCATTAAGCTTTGTCTCATCAAAGCTTTCTCTAAAACCTGTTAAATTCTGAGAATAATGTGCATTTAATTTGTTGAGGCACGTTGAAAATGGGGCTGTCAAATAGCTTTGATGGTTGCCTTTCTTGTCTAGATGAGAATGAATTTGGATCTCCCTGCACAGCCTGTAGCAAAGTCACTTGCAATACCTACTTCCCTGCCATTCCTGGAGACAAATTATTTATGTAATAGATGAGACCTTAGAAAGTGTGTGTGTTTGATGTCAACTCCAAGACTTTTACACAGATTGATCAGCTGCACTTCGGAGTATATTTACTGTGGAAAATGAGTCAGACTCCTGAAGTTATAGTTACAGATGTTGTTAAGGGTTTAACATCTTGTAGTGTACTGATGTTTTAGTCAAATAATTTGACAATGTCATTATAAGATACAAAATGTTTTCCCAGTTTTTGAGAAAGCTTTGCATTGGCAGTGGTAGACTGGTAGGTGATTGGTGGGATGTTGGAAGAGTCCTATGCATTCCAAATCCATTGGTAACAGGTTTCAAATGTTACAAGTTTGTTAGTAAAGCTGCAGCAAAAGCAACAGTGAAGGAGGGAAGGTGGAACTGATTAAATTGTTTCAATTTCTAATCACATAAAGTGCATGTATGCAAGTCAGTTGTATAATCAGCTCCGACCTGCCACTAATGAAGGAATTATTGCCAAAAGTAATAAGACAATAATGACATGCCTTTTGAACTCAGTGTGGCTGCCACTGTCTTTTAGATGAGAAATTATGTAAATGCAGGATTCATGTGCATTGACATTCTCAATAACAGGCTACGTATGAAAAAGAGGGCGTAAAGAATTCCTGGGATTAACCATTGTCGAAGAAGACCATGGGCAGGATTCTCCGTCAGTGAGATGCTTCGTTTTGCCAGCGTCCGGGGGTTTCCCGATGGCGTGGGGCTAGCGATGGGCGGGATTCTCTGCCAGTGAGATGCTCCGTTTTGCTGGCACTCGGGGGTTTCCCGATGGCGTGGGGCTAGCGATGGGCGGGATTCTCTGCCAGTGAGATGCTCCGTTTTGCCAGCGCCCGGGGGTTTCCCGATGGCGTGGAAACCCCATTGACCAGCCAGCATAACGGAGCATCCCGCCGACATGGTGAGGCAGAAGTGTGGCACGGCAGGGCGGAGCATCCCGCCCCATACCTGTCCTGTAAGGCTATTATAAGACTGATTGTCAGCTGACAGATTGTATGAGAGCCTCCACAGTGATTAAAATGGCGCTGCCTGAGGCAATGAAAGTCATACCTGCTCTAAATTTTTATGCTTAACTCATTTGTTAAAATTTGTTTTCAGGGTGTGGGTGATTCTGGGAAAGCTGCATTTTTGCCCATTCTTAGTATTTCATTACGTTGCTGACCTCATGTAGGCAGTGGAGAGACCGTGAGGGATCAGAAGATGACCCAGTCATCAAAGACTACTCATCACTTTCCCTGTTCCTGAGGGGGGAGAGAGAGGGGGAGAGGAGGGAGTGTCACAGGCAAGTCTCCACAGTGGCTTCTTCGTGGCTGGTGTTTAGTGTGGTGCAGGAGCTCCAGTGCGAGGCGGGGACAGAAAGCAGCACCAGACTGAAGGAAGGGAACCTTAGAGCAAGGGCTCCAATTTCTTTAAGGCAGCACTGACTGAAGGAAGGGAACTTCAGGGCAAGGGTTCCGGAAAGTAGCACACAAACACATGACTGGGGAAAGTGAGGGGGAGTAAGCAGCCAATGGAGAAACAGTTCAAAAATGTGGAATTTGCCACCGCTGAAACAGATTAGCATCAACTAAGTTAATATACTTGGTATCAGGCTCATGAAGCAGTTATGCCCACTCAAGCAATGTTAATTCCTGAGAGTGCCAATTATTGCTCCTCTAATTTTAGTCCATCCTTTTACTGCACAGCGTGCCAGTTTTCTTTTGTAGGGTGTTAGCGCTCACCACCATTGTCACCACGTCCCATGATGGATTTGTTACCTTGGATGAGGTTCTTCGCCCAGAGTGGTGGTAGAGGACTTTGTGACTGGGCTCCATTGAATCCAGTAGATGCTCGAGAGACACATCACTGAATTTTGGGAACAATAAGTTTCCTCCCTTTGGAATCCATGTTTTCTTGGAGGGTGCTTGCTCTGTATAGGGACGCCCTTTAATTATGGGATTACAGAAGGCCTGAGGTCACGGCTGGGCAGGAGAGTCAGAAGTGATTCAACGTGAAACCCGTGCCTCTCAATTTATTCCATCAAGCTGCGCACAGTACAGGGTGAAAAGCCATTATTGCCATTATTGCCATTGTCGGATCAAACGCTGATTTCCCTGCCTACCTTCGGACTTTGTCAATGTCACGGAAAATCCCGACCAGTGTTGGCCTTGCCTTGTGAAAGGGAAATTGTGTTTACCTCATTTATTAGAGCTCTTTGAGGAAGTAACAACCAACATGGATAAAGGGGAACCTGGGGCGGCATTCTCCCCTGCCCGGCGGGGCGGGGGGTCCTGGCGTAGGGGAGTGACGCCAACCACTCCGGCGTCGGGCCTCCCCAAAGGTGCGGAATTCTCCGCACCTTTGGGGGCTAGGCCCGCGCCGGAGCGGTTGGCACCACACCGACTGGTGCGAAAACCGGCACCAGCGGCCTTTCAGGCCCGGAGCCGGTGCTGGCCGAAAGGCCTTCGCCGGTTTGCGCATACGCCAGTGGTGATGTCAGCGGCAGCTGCCGCTGACGTCACCACCGGCGCATGCGTGCTGGGGGATTCTCTTCTGCCTCCGCCATGGCGGAGGCGGTGGCGGCGGCGGAAGAGAAAGAGTGCCCCCATTGCACGGGCCCGCTCACCGATCGGTGGGCCCCGATCGCAGGCCTGGCCACCGTGGCGGAACCCCCCGGGGTCCGATCACCTCGCGCCCCCCCCCCAGGACCCCGGGGGCCCGCTCGCGCCGCCGATCCCGCCGCCACCAGAGGTGGTTCAAACCTCGGCGGCGGGAGAGGCCTCCCAGCGGCGGGACTTCGGCCCATCGCGGGCCGGGGTCCTGGGGGGCCTCGCCGATCGGCGTGGCGCGATTCCCGCCCCCGCCAATTCCCGGGTGGCAGAGAATTTCTGCCACGGCGGGGGCGGGATTTTCGGCGGCCCTGGCCGATTCTCCAACCCTGCGTGGGGTCGGAGAATTTCGGCCCTGTAGTGTCATGTACTTGGATTTCCAAAAGGCATTCGATGAGATACCATATCAAATGTTACTGCACAAGGTAAGAGCTCATGGTGTGGGGGGTAACATGTTTACATGGATACAGGATTGGTTAGCTTACAAAAATCAGGAAGGAGGGATAGTACATTGCTACCGGCAACAGTGCTGGGACTTCAACTATTTACAACCTATATAAATGACTTGAATGAAGGGATTGAATATACATTTGCTAAATTTGCGAATGGAATCAAGATAGCGAGGAAAGTAAATTGTCAAGAGGAAGTAAAGAGTCTTCAAAGGAATATTATGGGTTAAGTGAGTGGTCATAAATGAAGTAGATAATGTGGGAAAATGTGAACATGTCCTCTTTGGCAGGAAGAATGCTATTTAAATGGGGAATGATTGCACAAAATAATGGTATAGAGGAATCTGAGTTTCTGGTACGAGTCACAAAAAGTTGGTATGCAGGTATAGCAAATAATTAGGAAGGGGTGACATGGTGGCGCAGTGGTCAGCACTGCTACCTCACAACGCTGAGGACCCAGGCTCGATCCCAGCCCCAGGACACTGCCCATATGGAGTTTGAACGTTCTCCCCGTGCCTGCGTGGGTCTCAGCCCCACAACCCAAAGATGTGCAGGATAGGTAGGTTGGCCACGCTCAATTGCCCCTTCATTGGAAAAAAATTAAAAAGTGATTAGTAGGGTATTGGCAATTATTGCAAGAGGAATTGAAAGTGCGGACGTTTTGTTGCAGCTGTACAGCCCACACCACCAGAGATGGGACACCTGGGTTGGGCTCAGGTGGCCTGTCAAACAGTCATCAACTGGACCATTGGCATCATTCGCAAGAGCCAGAGGAAATGGCAAAAAGGAGGGAGATAAAAACAAGCACTCCGGACCCCTCGATAACAAAAGAATTGGCATGTGAGGTGATCGGAGAAGTAAAGACCAGACCAAACCTTGACCAGACCAGAAGGAAAGAAGGAAGCAAGGACGAGACCACCGATGAGAACCATCTTTCTGAAGATGAGCCAGAGGAATTCAAACAATCAGACCCATAGCCTACCAATCCATCTTTATGGGTAATATACACTGACCTTGGGTACCTCTCATATTTTGTGGGTAATATAAGGGTTAATTGTGTTAATAAATATTGTTGAATTGTGAACTTGTGTTTGTGGTTGGTTTCCTCATAAATAAAGACATCGTAAGTAAAACCTTTGAATAAGTAACCTGGTTGAAAGTACCTGAGGTTTTACAGGTACAACAGTTGAGACCACAATCAAATCAGCCATGATATATTGAATGGCAGAACAGGTTCAAAGGGCTGAATGGCCTACTCCTGCTCCTAAGTCCTCTGTTGCTATGTCCTCCTTTATTTTGTCATGGGCTGCTTCTTCATTGGGCATGTTGTGAATGTAGATGAACACTGTAGAATCATCAGTCAGTAATTTCACCCCTGGTCTAATAATGGTTGTAAGTTAGTTTGTGAAGCAATTGAAAATTACTGAGACAAAGATATTACCATCAGGACATCCTGCAACAATATTCTGGGACTGAAGACTGGTCTTCACAATCATCTTTATATTACTTAGATTTATATAGAAAGCCTTTTGACCCATCGATCCTTCTGGTGTTTATACTCCACCTGAATCACCTCCCATTATATCCACCTTACCTTACAGCATATCTTTCTATTCCTTATTCTCTCATCCTGTCATCTAGTTTCGGTCTGAAAACATCTCAGCTATTTTCCTCGACCACTTCCAATGTCAGTAAATTTAACATTCTAAACACACTTATTTCCCGACTGAATTTATAGTAATTATCTTATTTTGTATTCATCGTCACTGGTTTTAGATTTTCCCACAGGTGAAAGCGTTCTCTCCGTAATAATAATAATAATCTTTATTGTCACAAGTAGGCTTACATTGACACTGCAATTAAGTTACCGTGAAACGCCCCCTGTCGCCATATTGCTTCCCTATTCAATCCATTGATCATTTTAAAGATATTTCACTTCTGAGAATTCTCTTTTCTAAAGAAAAATTCTCTAACTAGTTCAATCATGCCTGATAGCTGAAATTTAGCCAGGCATGATTCCAGCCATTGGAAGGTTTTCACTTTCATTCCCAATGAACTGCTGTTTTGCTGGGACTCCTTGATGCCATGTTTAGTTAAATACCAGAGCAGTTACTATCACCACATTCAGCACTGACATCCATGTCTAGATCGAGGTGTGATGAGGCCATTCTGATGGAGCTCAGGCTGAGCATCAACGAATATTTGTAGCGATGGCAGTGCTTTTCCCAACACTTTGTTGAAGACTGAGAGGCGGCCTAGTTGAATTTGTTTCATTTTTATGTACAGAACGTTCCTGGAAATTTCTCACATTGGCTGGGATTTTCTTGACCCATCCACAGCAGGAGCTGTCATGGGCCGTTGACTTTGGGCAGGAATTTCCAGTTCCATGGCGGGTGGAAGTGGAACACTCCGGCCAATGTCCCTGCCTCTAGCTACAATTTGGCTAAGAAGGGGTTTAGTTTTGGTATGTAGGCATTCAGCACTTTAGCTGGGATGTTGCCATGGCCTGTGGCTTTTGCTCTGTGCACTCAGTCATTGCTTGATGTGCAATGGAGAGAATCAAATTGTCTCAAAATTAGCATCTGTTATGCCGAGGACCTCAGGAAAAATGAAGTAGGATCATACAGTCTGCAGCTTTGTCAGAAGAATTTAGAAATGCTTCAGTTTAGTCCCTTCCATTCAGATTGTGGGCGCTCCTGCTCTTGTTAGCTGCCTAATTGTGCATCATCATTGTTGGCTAGATGTGGTAGGGCTTTGCAACATTTCTCTGACCCATTAGTTGTTAGGGCTGGCAAGCTATCTTCATAGCATTTGCTTTTAGTGTTTAGCATACAGATAACCCTATACTATAACTTCACTGGCGTGGTGAATCATAATAGCATAATTCACACTGTTATCATACATGTTGTACCACGCCTCTGTAAGCTCGGCACACGAGCAGTTGCGCGGCTCTGCCCCTAGGGGGAGGTGTACTGGGAATGTACAGAAGTTTGTACTGGGCTCCACCCTTGGTTCCGCCCATGACTCCTCCCCCCCCCCCCCCCCCGGTTGTATAAAGCTTGGCAGTCGGAGCCTGCCTGCCAGTTCATCTAGAGTTCATCTCGTCACAGGCAGGCTCTGTTGTAAGACAATTAAAACCACTGTTCACTTCTAACCACGTGTCGCGTGAATTGATGGTCTCATCAACTGATACATTGCATGCCATTCTATACTCTCCGTTGCAGCAGGATTATACTGAAAGCTTGAAATGATTGAAGAATGAAGGATGTGCCTCAGGCATATGGTTAGATTGTAGTCATTTAAATTCTGGTTTTCAGTTATTCAATCCGCCCTTAATCAATCCAATTCCGCCTCATCGCCCATACGGAAATATTGTTTGTTCATTCAAAAAATACATATCAATGAATAATAACAATAACAATAAATAATTAAAATATGTATTAAAAACTATTTCAATTCATTAAAATAATCTGAAAATGATAAGGCCACACACACACACAATGGTGGATGCCCTCAGTGTGGAAACATTGTCATCAGAAGGACGATGCAGAAAATGGGCTCATGTAGTCATGTCTGTGATGGGTAAATTGATGAGGAAGCACCCATGTTAGTTAATCCCTCATGATGGTTTCTTCGCTACCTGATGTACACCAAATCTTGAAATCAGTCCTTCGTCATACACCCAACTTAATGTTCATAGAATCATAGAATCCCACAGTGCAGAAAGAGGCCATTTGGCACATCGAATTTGCACCAACCCTCCAAATGAGCACTGCACCCAGGTCCACTCTCCCACCCACCCCACTCTGTTCCTGTAATCTAATCTGCACATCCTGGGCACTTAAGGGGCAACTTAACATGGCCAATCCACTTAACCTGCACATCTTTGAACTGTGGGAGGGAACCGGAGCCCCCAGAGGAAACCCACACAGACATGGGGAAAATGTGCAAACTACACACAGTCACCCAAGACTGGAATTGAACCCGACTCCCTGGTGCTGTGAGGCAGCAGTGCTAACCACTGTAGCACCGTCCGCACAATATTATGATTCCTGTGGGGATCCGTAAATTAAAAGAACCACATTTCCTGAACAACACCTGAATTACCGAACAAGGGGCGCGATTCAGCCATCGTATTACACTTGGCATGGAGCTGGGCGCAACAGATGAATGCCGCAAAAGCCCCAAATTGGGCTGTGTACTGGGTGCTGGCCCATCGCTAGTCACCAACAAGTTCCACACGGCGCGATCTGGATCACGCCCTTACCTCACTTCCTGCATTTACCTCACTTCCTCATCATTGCAGGAAGAGATCGGGCACAATCTCTTGACCCCCTCGCACTACTGACCACAGCCTCCAGACCTTCTCCAGCCCACCCCAGGAGCAATCAGTTCCCAGCTTCCCAGTGGGTACGGACACATCCCATCCCATTTCCATCAGGCAGGTTAGCTGTGATGTTTATATTGTAATTGAACTATCATTCTTCACTATCAGGCAAAACAAATAGCAGCAACAGTTTAGAGTGCTGAAGCAACAAAAAGAAATGAGAAAGATACGTTTTTGACAAGAGAGTTCAGAAGTGAGAGTGAGCAGTAGTAGTTGAATTCAGGCCTCAAATTCATCGGGAAAAAAATGAAATGCTATTAACATACCGGTAAAGATTGTTGAGCAGATGTAACATCAATATTGATTAGTAAAATCTTCACAAGAACATGGAAAGAAAGCAGATTTGTTTTTGCATTGTATTTGACAATTTGCCAGCTGAGTCCAGGTCTCAATGACCCAGATCAAACAACAGTCTGCTGCAACTGGGGAAGAGCTGAAATTAAATTCCAAAGAGATGCATTCATAAATAATATATGACTTTATTTCTAATTTTCCCCTTATTCCTCCACTCAGATGTGGCTCAGTGGGGAGTACTCATGGGGCTGAGTCAGACCGTTGTGGGTTCAAGTCCTAATCCAGAGATTTAAACACAGAACTCCCAGCCTGACATGCCATGCTAGGGCCCAAACACTCCTTTCAGGTGATGCAGTGTTTCACTTGCACCTTCTTCAATTTGGTCCTCTGTATTTGCTGCTCCTCATGTGGTATCCTCTACATTGGGGAGACTAAAGACAGACTGGGTGAACACTCTGTGGAACACCTTTGCTCAGTCCGCAAGCATGATTCCAATCTTCCTGTTGCTTGCCATTTTAACTTAGCACCTTGCTGCCATGCCCACTGTCCATCCTTGACCAGCTGCAATGTTTCAGTGAAGCCAGATGCAAGCAGGAGGAGCAACATCTCATCTTTTGCTTGGGCAAGTTGTAGCCCTCGGGACTAAATATTGATTACAGCAACTTTATTTTAAACCTCCATCTTAAACCCCTTATTTTCAGTATATCATACAGTATTGCCTCAACACACACAACCCCCTGCACCCTGCTCCCATACCATGCCATCTGCCCTTTGTTCTTAAAGTTGCTACTTTCTCTCACACTCTAACACATTCTTCCTCCCTTCAGTTCTGATGAAGAGTTAAAGGACTGAAAACATTAACTCTGCTTTCTCTCCTAATAGATGCTGCCAGACCTGCTGTGTTTTTCCAGCATCTGTTGTTCTTGTTTTAGATTCCAGCATCCGCCGTATTTTGCATACTTTAAGGAGCAGATTAGCTTGTTTCTAGTTTTGTGCAGTGATGAACGGTTGGTTAATCACCTTGTAGTAAATGGCCTCTGTGAAAGAGTGACCATAATATGTAATATTTTATACTGCGTATGAATGTGATCTAAGTTACAGCCAAACAGGGGGTGGGGGTTTCCTACCCAATGTCAACAGACTTTTATACGGTCCCTGTCCCTTCCATGGCGATCTGGCAGCGGATTCACAGCTTCAGGGGCCCAGGTTCGATTCCCCGCTGGGTCACTGTCTGTGCGAAGTCTGCACGTCCTCCCCGTGTCTGTGTGGGTGTCCTCGGGTGCTCCGGTTTCCTCCCACAGTCCAAAGATGTGCAGGTTAGGTGGATTGGCTATGATAAATTGCCCTTAGTGACCAAAAAGGTTAGGAGGATTTATTGGGTTACGGGGATAGGGTGGAAGGGTGGATAGCCTTAAGTGGGTCGGTGCAGACTCGATGGGCCGAATGGCCTCCTGCACTGTATGTTCGATGTAAATCTATGTAAGTAGACAAGTAATGGCTAGCATTTAAAAATTAACATGTATTTTGCAACAAATATTTATTTTTTTAAGACACAAAAAGCTTCTACAAAGTGGTCCAACAGCTGTTTAACTATAATGTTAAATCAAAGCAAGAGGCTTATAATGTTGCCAGGCAGAGCATTAAATTTAAAAGAGTGGGAGAATTTTGGAATCCAGTGAGGGAAGACCAAGAAATTCATAAGGAAATAAGAAAAGAGGAAGGAGAGGGAGTCAACGAACAAGAGACATAACAACAAAATAGTAAATACTTTTATATTTACATCAAAAGGAAGAGATTTCTGAAAGTAAATGTGGCTGATTGATTGGGGCAGAGACAAATTCAATTATAATGAGAGAATAGGACATGGCAGAGACACTAAACAAAAGCTTTGTATCTGTCTTCATAGTGGAAGGCACAAATAAATTCTGAAAATGCGAAGGTCCACTGAGAATGCAGAAAAGGTAGCTGTAGATATAGTGGGTGTGATTTTCAGCCCACGTTAGCTGTCAGCAAGAACGGCAAAGCGGGCGCAAAATACAGCAAGAATCAGGAAATGTGACTCCAGTTTGCGAAATCATGGCCAGGATTCTCCGAGCCTCCGTGCCGCAATCGCGTTCAGCGCAGGGGCGGAGAATGGGGCGTCAGATCCACGATCGGGTCCAACGCCTTCCCGCAATTCTCCGGGGACCGGGGAATTGCCGCCAGTCGCGCGCAATCGATGTGCCGCTGGTCGGGGGCCACTGAAAGAGGCCCCCGCACCGATTTTTCACCAACAACTGGCTGAGTTCCCGCCGACGTGGTTCACTCATGGTTCCACCGGGCGGGCACTCGGAGTGGCGGCTGCGGACACAGACGGAGGCCGCCCTGGTGGGGGAGGGGCGAGGGGATCTGTCACCGGGGGGGGTGCCTCCAGGACGGCCGGGTTCGCAATCGGGGGCCACCGATCGGCTGGGCACTCATGATTGTCGGGGGTGGGGGGGGCTATATTGTCAGGCCCAGCCCGCTGTGTGGGTCCATCACGTTGCACGGGGCTGCTGCCGCAGGCGGCCGCCACACACATGCGCGGCCAGAAGTGCAGGGCCCCATATCAGCAGCCGGAGTTGCGTGGACTACTCTGTGGCCCTGCTTGCCCCCTTCAAAACAGAGAATCACTCTGGACTTTCTAGGAAAAAGTCCAGTGATTTGCATCCATTTTCATGCGGGCGTGAAGACATAGCCCCATTATCAGAGAATTCCACCCCATGTTTCCCAATTTTACAGGCCTCTCACCGGTGAAAGAACTAGATGTCCATTTTTTTCTCATGATGATCTTAAGATGAGTTTGTCTGTTGCCTTGATTTTTCTAAAAGCTTTTATTAATAATTTTTTAAAAGTCTTCTTAAAAACTGTGTGAGATATATTTTTAAAGCTTGTTTGTTACCTAGCTAGAAATTGCCTGTTCTTTTAAAACGCAAATAACCTTGCTGGTGAATTTTGCGAAGTAAATCCCTGTTCCAAGCATGGCACGGTAGTATGGTGGGGAGGCACGGTAATATGGTGGGGAGGCATGGTAGTATGGTGGGGAGGCACGGTAATATGGTGGGGAGGCACGGTAGTATGGTGGGGAGGCACGGTAGTATGGTGGGGAGGCACGGTAGTATGGTGGGGAGGCACGGTAGTATGGTGGGGAGGCACGGTAGTATGGTGGGGAGGCACGGTAGTACGGTGGGGAGGCACGGTAGTATGGTGGGGAGGCACGGTAGTACGGTGGGGAGGCACGGTAGTATGGTGGGGAGGCACGGTAGTATGGTGGGGAGGCACGGTAGTATGGTGGGGAGGCATGGTAGTATGGTGGGGAGGCACGGTAGTATGGTGGGGAGGCACGGTAGTATGGTGGGGAGGCACGGTAGTATGGTGGGGCGGCACGGTAGTATGGTGGGGAGGCAAGGTAGTATGGTGGGGAGGCACGGTAGCACAGTGGTTAACACTGTTGCTTCATAGCTCCAGGGTCCCAGGTTCAATTCCCGGCTTGGGTCACTGTCTGTGCTCACGTTCCCCCCATGTCTGAGTGGGTTTCCTCCGGGTGCTCCGGTTTCCTCCCACAGTCCAAAGATGTGCAGGTCAGTTGGATTGGCCATGATAAATTGCCCTTAGTGTCCAAAAAGGTTAAGTGGGGTTGCTGGGTTACGGGGATAGGGTGGAGGTATGGGCTTGAGTGGGGTGCGCTTTCCAGGAGCTGGTGCAGAGTCGATGGGCTGAATGGCCTCCTTCTGCACTGTAAATTCTATGATTCTACAAACCCCAAAGCTGGAGTTTGTACGAATGTCCGTTTCAGGACTGTGTGAGATCAGTCTTGTTCTTCTTGTTCGATGTGGCCTTGTGAAACGTTCCCCCCCCCCCCCCCCCCCCCACCATCTTTGGTTATGTTTTGTGTGGGCACTTCCAGCCTAGCAAAATCCTTTATGAAGATCTCACAGCAACTAAATAAACTCAGAACTTGTGTAAATCTTCCTATGTCTACGGGTTCAGGCTTCCTTTCGACGATGGGAAGTTCTTGATTGCTGTGTGATATTATACAGCTCAAATACTGTACTTCTTGCTTCACTAGCCTTCACTGAGCTGCCTTTAACTGCGGCTGTCCATAAAAAGATGCATCATTCAATAATTAGTCTAGAACCGTCGCAAAATTAAAAGCCAAGAGGGGCCTCCATCTCAAGATACAATCATAGAATACCCACAATGCAGAAGGAGGTCATTTGGCCCATTGAGTCTGCACCAACTCTTGGAAAGAGCACCCTACCTCGGCCCACTCCCCTCCTTATCCCCATAACCCTATAAACCCTATAAACCCTATAGCCAGAGACTGGTGAGAATGTGGAACTCGCGACCACAGGGAGTGAATCATTTGGATGCATTTAAGAGGAACTTCATACAAGCATATTAGCATAGGGGCAATTTGGCATGGCCAATCCATCTAACCTGTACAGCTTTGGACTGTGGGAGGAAACCGGAGCACCTGGAGGAAACCCACACAGGCACGGGCAGAACGTGCAGACTCTGCACAGACAGTAACCCAAGAACTTACGAGCTGTTGGTTTGGATGTGCCACACAAGTCCCTGCTCCAGCCCTGGAATGAACCCAAAGCCTAATTGTTCAGGGCTGTGGTAATGTTGACGGCCACCAGGAGTGGGTATCCCCCACCTCCATGTGGTGCCAAAACGGCAAGGACACCGTCCCCTTGTTCAAGCGGCATCTCCTGTGGCATATGCTCTCTTTAAATGACAGTGGCACCTATACACCTTGGGCAGTAGCTGGCCTCCCCATCTGAGTCCCTCCCTGGTCTGATGGGCCGTCGAGCTCTCAGGACCTGGACCGTGCCCCTCCATAGGCTGCCCCCTTGAGCCTCTGTTGGTGAAGCTGCCGTCGTTCCACTGCGAGGGCAGCTGCTGCGAGGTCCACAATATCATTCAAAATGTTATATCTGTAAGGAATTGGAGAGGGCGCGAGACCGACAATCAGTTTGGGTTTCCACCCCGCTACTATCACACCCCCAGGCCTCCCCCACCCTACATTTCCCAGCCTCTCTCAGGGTGCCATCCAATGAGCCGATTGTGCTGGGGGACCTGACCTGCACACGCACCCCAGCCACAGTAGGGGCCCCTGGGCACCAGACCCCAGACGTCCTCCAGGAACATTACTTGGACCAAACATGGGTCCCCTCCCCCATCCACATACCTACCCACTGGTCACGGAGATGTCCCCAGAGCTGAGGTCTAGCTATCAGGTGTTTGATTGTTGGTTACTGCCTCGTTGCAACGATGCCTCCTGTGTTCAGGAAAAGTGTCCAGGACTCACAGTCTGATTGGGATTCTAGGCAATAACTCACGCCTCCTACATGGCAATCCTACCCACGGGAACCAATTGGGAGCTGTGGAGTGCTCATATTACTAGCATTGCCTACTCCCTATTTGCGATAGCCTTCAGCTGTGTGGCCAGAGGCTGCTGCAGTCAGTCGGAATAAAGTGACCTGCACCATATTACCACAGATGGGACTCTGTCTTAGAGTGTTCGCCGGGACAGACAGGCAGCAGCTGAAGTTCCCCCGTTATGAGGACATACGGTCCGGGGCAGAAGGGTGGTGGCATGTCGGTCCCTTGGGCGCTGAGGCCCTCCCCCCCCCCCCCCCCCCCCCCCCCCCCGCCAACCCAAGGGCAACCCCCCACCAGTGGTGGCTGACCCCGCTGAACGTGCCCATCCTCAGCCCGGTGCCCTGGGCTGATTGTCCGATTCCCAAGATGCTACTCACCTCCTCCGATTCCCTCACTTTCCCACTCATCATGGGTCACTAAATATCTGTTTACTCTCCTCTAATCTCCAATTTTATTGATTTTGGGCCATTGATATGCCATCAATGAACACACGACAAGTGGTGAACGTAACTGAGGCTTAAATACACTAAACAGAAAGCCTCCTTGCCTCAGATCCCGAACTGGATCAGAGGAGGAGACCAGGCACCTTTATACATGAGCCCGAGGGGAGGAGCCACAGGCGGAGCCAGCAGGGACAAGCCCAGGCATGTAACAATACAATACAGTGGTTTATCACAGCCATAGGAACATGAGTCTCAATGTCCCCAGTCCAAGGCTAGTGACTGTGTTTTATCAGAGTGAGGCAGTGTTCTAGATTTGTCACTCATTTGTCTAATTATTTGTAGATATAAACTAATGTAAGTATAAACCATTACCCCTTTCTGCTAAATCCTTCTTCTGGCCTCCCCATCAGCTTAGGGGTCCCTTCTGGGTTGTTGCATCTGTCTGCATTTTCTTAACTTTGACTACGAACTTTGAACCTCGTGATGGAACTCTCGGCTCCCAATCAAAACTTACAACATTCTCTTTAGTTTTCTTTTGATTAAGCATTTTTCAACCTTTATCTATGAAATGGGAGGTATGAAAATAACAGAAGGAAAAGGGAATGAAGCAAGGGCCCAATGAAATAGAATAGATAAATTGCACATTACGAACTGTGTACTAACACCAGAATTGCACACCAGCGGTTATATATTTTAATTCATTTACGGGATGTGGGCATTGCTGGTTAGGCCAGCATTTATTGCCCACACCTAGTTGCCCTTCAGAAGGTGGTGGTGAGTTGCCTTCTTGAACTGCTGCAGTCCTTGAGGTGTAGGTATATCAACTGTGCTGTTGATATCAACTGGGCAGCACGGTAGCATGGTGGTTAGCATAAATGCTTCACAGCTCCAGGGTTCCAGGTTCAGTTCCCGGCTGGGTCACTGTCTATGCGGAGTCTGCACGTCCTCCCCGTGTGTGCGTGGGTTTCCTCCGGGTACTCCGGTTCCCTCCCACAGTCCAAAGATGTGCGGGTTAGGTGGATTGGCCATGCTAAATTGCCCTTAGTGTCCTAAAAGTAAGGTTAGTTTGGGGGGGGGGGTTATTGGTATAGGGTGGATACGTTGGCTTGAGTAGGGTGATCATTGCTTGGCACAACATCAAGGGCCTGTTCTGTGCTGTACTGTTCCATGTTAGGGAGGGAATTCCAGGATTTTTTTTTCAACTGAATTTTAATGCTATTCCTTTCTCAGAGTTACAAAGCCAATGTGCAGAATGGACAGGGCAAGCTCTTAACCATTTCCTGGCTTGCTCAGAAAAAAACTCAAGTACAAACGGAATCCAATTCATAGTCCCCACAAAAAAGACATACAAGATCTAAATTGACAAGAAATTATGCCTAATCACGGGCTTGATCTTAACCAAAAGACTGAGAAGCAATCAGTTGGGCACTCGTACACATTTTTGACAGTTAACTGACAATTAATCAATTGCTTTCAACTAACAGTCAATTGTTTGGATTTATCACTTCTCATTCTACTTGTTAATCTCCACTAAAATACCAGAGTAAAACTATTCAGCATGTTAGCATTAGAATACGAACAAACTTTACAATTTAAGGGAAGAGTTATGTCTCAAAGAAAGTAAAATATTTATTGAATGATGAATAGGAAGAGTTTTCATTCAGAGCAACTTGGGTGTCCTTTCTGTAAAATACAGGTATAACAAGCAATTAGGAGGGTTTTTGTTACAAAGTAATTGGAGCATAGGAGTAATGAATTCTTACTGTAATTATATAGGGCACTTGGCACACTGGAGGCAGTACTAGCACCCTTAAGAAGGACTTACTTACCCAGGAGGGAGTATAATGAAAGTTTACAATGAGTGCCTGATGATGATTGAATAACATACATATTCCCTGAATTTTAGAAGAATAAGTTGTGATCTATTGACACGGGGCTTGATATGGCTGAGAAAACTTTTCCCTTGGCTGGGATCTAGCACACAGGTTTACAGTTTCAGAATAAAGGATCGGTCATTTAGGACTGAGATGAGCAAAAATGTCTTCACTTAATTGCAATCTTGGAATTCGCTACCCCAGAGAACTATGAATGACCACTCACAGAGTGCATTCACTGGAGGTTGGTCGGTGTTTTTTATTCGTTCACAGATATGGGATTCACTGGCTAGGCCAGAAATTATTGCCCATCGTAATTAACCTTAAGAAAATGGTGATGAGCTGCATTCTTGAACCACTTCAGACCATACAGTGTAGGTACACCCACAGTGCTGTTAGAAAGGAAGTTCCAGAATTTTGATCCAGCGACAGTGCAGGAATGGCAATATAGTTGCAAGTCAGGATAGCGTGTGACTTGGAGAGGAACTTGCAGGTTGTGGTGTTCCCATTCTTCTATTGCCCTTGCCCTTCTCAGTGATAGAGCTTATTGGTTTGGAAGGTGCTGGCAAAGGAGCCTTTGTGAGTTCCTTGTAGCTGGTGCACACTGCTGCCATTGTGCATTTGTGGTGGAGGGAATGAACGTTGAAGATGATGGATGGGGTACCAATCAAGCAGGCTGCCTTATCCTGGGTGGTATGGAACTTGAGTGTTGTTGGAGCTGCATTTATCCAGGCAAGTGGGGAGTATTCCATTACACACCTGACTTCTTCCTTGTAAGTGATGGACAGACTTGGGGATTCAGGAGATGAGTTACTCCCTGCAGAATTCCTAGCCTCTAATCTGCTCTTGTAGCCACAGTATTCATCTGGCATGTCCAGATCAGTTTCTGGTCAATGGTAACCCCCAGAATGTTGAGTGTCCATAATGGAACCCAGAGTGTCAGTGAGCAGGTTATTGCTGAGTAAGTGCCGCTCGATAGCACTGTCGACGATACATACCAGGGCTTAATGATCGAGAGTAGACTGATGGGGTGGCAATCGGCCAGGTTGGATTTGTCCAGCTTTTTAGTGTACAGGACATACCTGGGCAATTTTCCACATTGCTGGGTAGATGCCAGTGTTGTAGCTGTA
Source organism: Scyliorhinus canicula (assembly GCF_902713615.1). NCBI lineage: Eukaryota > Metazoa > Chordata > Chondrichthyes > Carcharhiniformes > Scyliorhinidae > Scyliorhinus > Scyliorhinus canicula. The sequence goes on along the minus strand of NC_052148.1, from coordinate 103,386,070 downwards.
CTGGAACAGCTTGGCTAGGGGTGCAGCAAGTTCTGGAGCAGAGGTCTTCAGTACTATTGTCAATGCCCATAACCTTTGTTGTGTTCAGTGCCGTCAGCATTTCTTGATATGACATGGAGTGAATTGAATTGGCTGAAGGCTGTGGCATCTATGATGTTGGGATGTCAAGAGAAGACTGAGATAGATCATCCATTCGGCACTTCTGGCTGAAGATAATTGCAAATGCCTCAGCCTTGTCTTTTGCACAGATGTTCTGGGTTCACCCATTGAGGATGGGGATATTTGTTTGCAAATGGAATGCAAAGCTTAAAGCTGATCCATTGGTTGTGGGATTGGTTAGTTCTGTCTACTGCATACTGCGTTCACTGTTTGTCAAACAAGTAGTTCTGAGTTGTACTTTCATCAGAATGGCACCTCCTTTTAGGTATACCTGGTGTTGTTCCCGGCACGCTCTCTTGTATGCTTCATTGAACCTAGCTTGATCCCCTGGCTTGATGTTTATAGAGTGAGCGATATGCTGGGACATGAGGTTGCAATTTCTGGTTGAATACAATTCTGCTGCTAATGGTCCACAGGGCCTCATAGAACATAGACCATAGAACAGTACAGCACAGGTACAGACCCTTTGGCCTGACCATTTATCCTAATCTAAAATCAATCTAACCTACACCCCTTCAATTTACTGATGTCCTTGTGCCTGTCCAAGAGTTGCTTAAATGTCTCTAATGTCTCTGACCACCACCTCCCCTGGCAGTGCATTCCACACACCCATCACCCTCTGTGTAAAGAACCTACCTCTGACATCTCCCCTGTACCTTCCTCCAATCATCTTAAAATTATGCCACCTCATGACAGCCATTTCCGCCCTGGGGAAAAGTCTCTGGCTATCCACTCTAGCCATGCCTCTCAACACCTTGTACACCTCTTTCAAGTCACCTCTCTGCCTTCTTTGCTCCAGTGAGAAAAGCCCTAGCTCCCTCAACCTTTCTTAACAAGACATGCCTGCCAGTCTAGGCAGCATCCTGGTAAATCTCCTCTGCACCCTCTCTAAAGCATCCACATCCTTCCCATAATGAGATGACCAGAACTGGACACAATATTCCAAGTGTAGTCCAACCAGGGTTTTAGAAAGCTGCAGCAAAACTTCGCGGCTCTTAAACTCAATCCCCCTGTTAATGAAAGCCAACACACCGTACGCTTTCTTAACAGCCCTATCAAACTGGGTGGCAACTTTGAGGGACCTGTGTACCAAGATCCCTCTGTTCCTCCACACTTCCAAGAATCCTGACTTTAACCCTGCATTTCAAACTCGACCTCCCAAAATGAACCACAATGGGGATGTAGGGGGGAGGGACTGGTGGTGGGGGGTAACTGGGCGGCAAACACGCGCGGCACCACCATGCCAAACCCTGGGTCATGTGTACCTATTCCGGGGGCAGCCCTAGCCCCTGCTCATCTGCCCTACCGACTAAATAACCTCCACCGACTGTCGATGTCTCTGTGAATGCAGCTGAGGCTATTGCTAATAGGGAATTGGCAATCGTGGTTACGTGAGCACTTCACACAACCCAAGTGTATTCCTGGGGGTGTGCGGGCCATGCAGCATGTGGGAGTCATTGCCTAACATCCCAATCAGACCGTGATGCCTGGGCCCTGTGCTTGAACACTGCGGAAGGCAACACCACACACACAGCTGCCAACAGCTGAACACCCAGAGAATGGGACACAGCTCCGGGGACATGTCCACAGCTGGAGGGTGGGTGAGTGCTACGGGGAGGGGACCAGGGCCGGTTCAGGTGATGTTATGTGTGACTGTCCGGGGTATAAGGTCTGGGGTCCGGTAAAGGGGTCCTGGTGCGGCTGGGTTTGCGTACCAGGGCGTACCGGATGGGGGTGTGGAGGGGGTCAATGGGTGAATGGCAGGTCCCAGGGTGGGAGCTACCTCTGTTTGTCAGTCTAACACTCTCTCCCAATGCCTTACAGATATTGAACGCTATGGCACGGATATTGGACCCAGACCTGGTCTTAGTGGTGCTGCCGCTAGGATGGGCAGCCAGGTGCAGGAGACGCCGGAAGCAGCAGCGTCTATGAACCATGTGCCGGACCCCCACACCCTGAGGACCCATCAGGCCAGGGAGGGACCCAGGATATACAGGCGTCGCTGGTCGTTTGAATAGACGATGGGCTGTGCGTACAACAGGAGGCTCCGCCTCAACAGGGAGACGATGTGACAGTTGTGCCACGTCCTCGCAGACTTGACACCACGTGGCCATCGGGGTCACTGCAGCCCTGAACCTTTACACCTTGGGATCATTCCGGGGCTCGAACAGGGACCTGTGTGGCATCACGCAGGCCACAGCTCAGGTGCAAACGATGCCCTCTTTGCCTGGGCAGAAAACTACATAATCTTTGACATGGACCAAGCCCAACTAGATGCCCAGGCAGCAGGTTTCTCTGCCATCACCAGGATGCCCCAGGTCCAGGGGGTAATAGGTGCCATGCATGTTGCACTGTGCTCACCGGGCCATCTGAGAGTGCACTACATTAACAGAAAGGGGTTCCACTCCCTAAACATACAGCTTGTGTGCGAACACCAGATGAAGATAATGCACGTGTGTGCACGCTTCCCGGGGAGCATCCATGACAATGAAATCCTGGGGCAGTTGGTCATCCTCAGTCTCTTCGAGGAGCACCCCAGGATGGGCAGCTGGCTCTTGTGGGATAAGGGGTACCCGCTGAGGACCTGGCTAATGATGCCAGTACAGAGGCCAGAGACCCAAGCAGAGACCTGGTACAACGAGGCCCATGTGGCCACCCAGACTGTGATTGAGCGGTGCATCGGACTCCTAAAGATGCGGTTCCAATGCCTTGTCTGCTCAGGTGGTGCACTCTAGTACACCCCGTGGAGGGTCACCCGCTTTGTGGTGGTCTGCTGTGTCCTCCACAACCTTGCACAACAGCGGGTTGAAGGGAGTGGGGGATGGAGGGAGGGCTGGGGTTGCATGGTGAGTTGGGGAGGTGGATCCTCGCGTGGGAGTGGAAAGGTCTCGGGGGGGTTGGCGACTCACTTGTGCTGCCCAGTGTAGGTCGTTGACCTTTTTCCGGCACTAGAGGCCAGTCCTCCTGGTCACACTTCCGGCGCTCATAGCCGCTGCCATCTCGTCCCAGGCAGCACTGGCTGCCTTGTGACTGACTCTCTGGGCCCCTCGGGGGAACTGGACATCCCTCCTGGCCTCCAATGCCTGGCCAGATCTGAACCCCCAAATCTTGGGACCAGTCTGCTGGGCACCATTATTGTGAGCTGGGGGGCTTGGCTGTGCAAGAGCTGTTGAAGTTCTGTTCGACCTTGTTAGCAGGGGGCTGGTGAGCGCGGTGCCGGCGAATCAGCTAGAGAGCCTTAATTTGCGGCGGAAAGTCATTGGGGCCTCATTAAGTGGACCAATTAACGTTGAATATTGTTGCCCGCCTCGCTGGGCCAAGCTCTGGGAAGCTCGCCGCATTTCCCTTTCACTACCACACTGAGAAACCTTTCCGTAGAATCGTGCCCCAAATGTTGTGTCCTGAAGGAAGAAACTTGAAGACACGTTTCTTCATTAAATCAATTTTTGATTCTGAACAATGCAATTTAAAAGGACGTAAATTAACTGTATTCTGGTCGCCACACTACCAGAAGGATGTGGAGGCTTTAGAGGGGGTGAAGAGATTTACCAGAATGTTGCCTGGTATGGAGGGAATTAACTATGAGGAGAGGTTGAATAAACTCGGTTTGTTCTCACTGGAACGACAGAGGTTGAGGGGCGACCTGATAGAGGTCGACAAAATTATGAGGGGTATAGACAGTGTGGATAGTCAGAGACTTTTTCCCAGGGTAGAGGGGTCAATTACTAGGGGGCATATGTTTAAGGTGCCAGGGGCAAGGTATAGAGTAGATGTATGAGGCAAGTTTTTTACACAGAGGGTAGTGGGTGCCTGGAACTCGCTGCCAAAGGAGGTGGTGGAAGCAGGAACGATAGTGACGTTTAAGGGGCATCTTGACAAATACATAAATAGGATGGGAATAGAAGGATACAGACCCCGGAAGTGTAGAAGATTTTAGTTTAGACAGGCAGCATAGTTGGCGCAGACTTGGAGGGCCGAAGGGCCTGTTCCTGTGCTGTACTTTTCTTTATACTTTGTTCCTTGCTGTACTGTACCATTATTGTGAGCTGGGGGGCTTGGCTGTGCAAGAGCTGTTGAAGTTCTGTTCGACCTTGTTAGCAGGGGGCTGGTGAGCGCAGTGCCGGCGAATCAGCTAGAGAGCCTTAATTTGCGGCGGAAAGTCATTGGGGCCTCATTAAGTGGACCAATTAACGTTGAATATTGTTGCCCGCCTCGCTGGGCCAAGCTCTGGGAAGCTCGCCGCATTTCCCTTTCACTACCACACTGAGAAACCTTTCCGTAGAAACCTATCCTTGCTGTACTGGAGATAGAAGGGTGACTCCAAATAAATAAAAATGCACTCTTACTGCACAAGAGCAGGTCTGATTCCGAGGAGGGGCAGATTATTCCATCAGCATTCCTGTATATAAACTGAAAGACTCAACTCCAGTTCCCTTGAACATTTTTTTTTACAGCTGATCCCCCATCCCATTATTTGGTTAATTTGTTTGCATTCCAGCTGATTGTTGGGTTTCCAATTCCTCTCCTGCAAATTAGCTAAACTATATCTGATAAACTCAATTTACAGGGTTTCAGCATCAGCTATACCTACGTTCAGACTGATTCCCTATTCAACAGCTGTCTGCACAGTGTTCCGTTTCCTCTAAGTGCCTTGATTACTTTACCATATTGATCTCCTTGGGAAAACTTTATTGCGGAATTAGCTCTCTTGGTTCTGGAATATTCTATTCTATTCATTGCATTGGAAAATCACCTTTGCTTTTTGCGAACCCATTTTTCTTCACTTGTTATGAATTGTAGATTCAGAGTTAGCGTAAAGCATTATTCCCTTTTTGAAATCCCTATGTAAGCATTGGCAGTATTTAAATCCATGATTTATACTTGCTGCACTCATAAATGTGCAGATAATTGATGCTTAAAAGTACAGCCCACCGAATTTGAGAGTTTATGCATTGCAGTCAAGAATGCACAAATCCAATTAGTAGACAGGATAAGCCTCTATTAATTGTTAGAGCAGCTCAATACAAACCAATTTACACATTATATGAGGTTACACTTTGTGGCATGTGCACTGACGCCATCTGCGACCTTTAGACAGTGATTTGTTTCCAAGACTGCTCTGGGTAGTGGCCAGCCCTCCTTTCTCTCATTTTATGACTGAATACTTCCATTGCTTGTTACAAGACTATAAAGCCACAGGAAGAGAAGAAACAGGAGCATAAGTAGGCCATTTGGCCCCTCGAGCCTGCTCTGCTGTTCAACAGTATCATGGCTGATCCAACATTCCTCACGGCCACTTTCCTTCCCATTCCCCGTAACTTTTGATTCCCTTACTGATCAAGACTCTATCTCAAGCCATAAATATATACAAGGACTCTGTCCCCACAGCTCCCTGTGGCAAGGAGTCCCAAAGACTTACATCCCTCTGAAATAGGCACCCCTTTATTCTGAGACTATGCCCTCTGGTCCTAGACTTTCCCATGAGGGGAAACATCCTCACAGCATTCACCGTGTCAAACCTCTTAAGAATCCTATATCTCTCAATGAGATCACCGCACATTTTTCTAAATTCCAATGAGTAGAGTCTCAACCTGGAGATCAACCTAGTGAACCTTCAATAAACTGAGGCCATGATTTAACGGCTGCATTCGACCTGGCGAGAATCTGTACAAGCTGGTTAGATCGCTGGTTAGATCATGGGAGCCGCCTAAATTTACAAACTTGCCAGGTGCCAAACAGTTTGGGATCTAACCAGCTTGCTCCCGTTGGGGGATTCCGGAACTTGCCTTGGCATGTCGCGAAACCAATAATCACCAATCAAGGCCAATCTCCATCTCATTAAGGAGATAGTCACCCTATCCGACAGCCTCCTGGGATCTAAACGGCTCACCAACGAGAGGTTCCATGAACGATGGTTAGTACTGGTCCACAGAAACAAGGGCCAGGTGGAACAGCACCTGGAGGGTCCCCTAGGCCGTTGGAGGCCCCTGGGTGGTCAGGGACATGGCTAGGTGGCTCTGTGACTCTCCCTGATAACTGTACACTTTTGTGCTGCGAAGTTGGCACCTTGGCACTGGCACCCTGGCACTGCCAACATGCCAAGGTGGCACTGCCAGGCTGTCAGGAGTGCTTCTAGGGTGCCAGGGTGGCAGTGCAGATGTGTCCGTGTTCCAGAGTCGCACTGCCATGGGTTAGGGCCCGATAGGAGGGGTGTTCGTGAAAGGAGGGATGAGGGCAGTGAAGGGCGGTTTTGAGGCGGCCTGCGGAAGGGTGGGGGGATGAAACGTGGGGGTGCCATCAAGGGGGGACTCAAAAAGGTGTGGGACAGCCTCTGCGACCCCAAATGTGGGGTGTCATCACTTGGTGCATGGCGGGTGACATTGTCTGTGGGTGGGGATGTGAGGGACCCTCAAGCCCATTTAGCGATTGGGACACCCTTTCAAAAGGCAGCCCGATATCTGAGGAGTGGTCTGGCCAGAAAATTCAGCCCGCCAGTGATGAAAATAATTCTCGGGCTAAACCGGTGAGAAACTCCCGAGGGCCCAAAAAAGTGACCAAATGTCAATAGATGGCGGTGGGGAACTCGCCGGCAGAGCTGACAGGAAACTCACAGCAAAACCCACCACAAATAACAGCTAGAAACTTTTCTGTGAGATTGCGCCCATTATCTTTCCATAATTAGGGGGATCAAAACTGTTCACAGTACTCCACATGTTGGGGGGGGTATTCTCCAAAATGGAGACCAAGTGTTCGCGCCATCGTGAATGCCGTCGCGTTTCACGACAGCGCGAAACGGGCCTCGGTACGACCGATTCTGTCCCCCACAGGGGGCTAGCATGGCGTTGGAGCGGTTTACGCCGCTCCAGCCTCCCTTCCCGGCGCCAAATGGCCACCACGCCAACCCACGCATGCGTAATTGGGCCGCGCCAACCTGCGCATGCGTGGGGGACGTCTTCAGCGCACCGGCCCCGACTCAACATGGCGTCGGTGTTCAGGGGCAGGCCACGCAACAAAGTAGACGCGGAGAGGGAGAGGCCACCCCTCCGATCAGTGGGACCCGATCGAGGGCCGGACCCCACCGGAGCGCCCCCCCCCCCCCCCCCCCCCCCCCACGGTGGCTGCCGACGGGACTCAGTCGAATCCGCGGGGCCGCTCGGCCCCTCCAGGCTGGAGAATCGGCAGCCCGACCGATTCCAGCGGCCAGTGCCGCGTCAAACTTGCATCCTTCTCGCAACTTGCCTTTCCACCTATTTTTGCATCATCTACAAATTTGGCTGCAGTACATTTTCTTCCTTCCTCCAAGTCATCAATATGCATTGCAAACAGTTGCAGCACCAGCATGGATCCCTGTGGAACCCACTGGTTACAGATCGCCAACCTGGAAAAAGAACCCCTGATCCCCACTCACTGTTTCCTGCCCATTAGACAATTCTCTATCCATGGCAATATACTACCTCCAACACCATGGGCCCTTATCTTATGACTTAACCTTCTGTGAGACCCCATGTCGAACACCTTCTAGAAATCCAAATAGAACACATCTACTGGTTCCCCTTTGTCCACTCTGGTTGCGACTTCCTTAAAAAACTAAAGAAATTAGTCAGACACAAACTTCCTTTCACGAAGCCATGCTGGTTCTGCTTGATGGTTTGTAAATGGGGAAAAACAGTTAGTATCACTGTACTTACTTCCCAGTTTTTACTGCTGTTCCATTTTAAGGTATACAAGACCAGTTCGACCCAGTATTCTTATTTTCCCAAAGTATACTCTTTTTTTTCCCCCTTCTATACTTACTTCCCATTGATATCTTTCAGGAGTTTTTCTGTGCAAACCCCTGGCTGACACAAAATCTAGGCTGATGCTCCAGCACAGGGCCTTTTGGGGGAAATGTTGAATGAGGTTCCACCTGTCCTCTCAGTTGGCTGTAATAGATCCAATGGGATTATTAGGAAGGAGAGCAAGGAAGTTCTCCACAGTGTGCTGGCCAATATTTGTTCCTCAAACGACATCACTAAAATAGATTATCTGGCCATTATTATCTTGCTGTTTGTAGGACCTCACTGTGCTCAAATTGGCTGCTGTGTTTCCTACATTGCAATAGTACTTAATTAACGGTGAAGTGTATTGTGATGTCCCGAGGCCATGGAAGATGGAGGAGTGGATTCTCCATTGCTTGATGCTGGCAGTGGGAGAATGGAGCCATGGCCGATAAAAGTGCTTTTTGCTGTGAGAAAGGGGATGTGAAAGCAGTTAGCTGCTTTTGATGTGGGGAACTGTCAATCATAACAAGAGTGTTTATAAACATTGTGGTGAGCATCAAAGCAGAGTACTTGAGATGCATTCAAGTATGAAGGGCCAGTTGGATCAAAAATCCACCAAACAGCTGTCTCTGGAGTAATAAAACTGTCACTCACTGGCTAGTGACATGTATTACTGTTTGCAATAGAATGGAAGATTTGCATTTCAAAGGCTGTCAAGGGATTTGAAGTCCTTTGAAGTGCATTTGGCTTTGGAGGAAGCCTCTGACATTTAAAGCTGATGCTTTAAACACTTTTTTCATTCTGGGGCAGCAGATGTTAGGGAAGGCTAAGCGAAAATGCAGTGATTTTTCACTCTACTGCCTGGACCGTTCTTCAGCTTTCAGGCATGGAGTCTCTGATTGAGTCTCTGATAGGAGTCTCTGTTGGGGGCTCTGATCGGGAGTGTGATCTCTAGTGTTGGCCTCTAGTGCCAGGTAAAGTGCTCTAGTAAAAAGGTCAACGACCTACACTGGGCAGCACGAATGAGTCGTCACCAACGCCCCCCCCCCAAGACTTTTCCACCCCCACGCGAGCATCCACCTCCCCAACTCACCATGCAAGCCCCAAAACCCTCCCTCCATCCCCCGCTCCCTTCAACCCGCTGTTGTATGAGGTTGTGGGGGGCACAGCAGACCACCACAAAGTGGGTGACCCTCCGCGGTGTGTAGTGGAGTGCACCACCTGAGTGGTCGAGGCATTGTAACCGCATCTTGAGGAGTCCGATGCAGCGCTCAATGACAGCCCGGGTGGCCACATGGGCCTCATTGTACCGGGTCTCCGCTTGGGTCTCTGGCCTCTGTACTGGCATCATTAGCCAGGTCCTCAGCAGGTACCCCATATCCCACAAGAGCCAGCTGCCCATCCGGGGTGCTCCAGGAATAGACCGAGGATGCCAGGATTTAGCTGTCGTGGACGCTCCCCGGGAAGCGTGCATACATGTGCATTATCTTCATCTGGTGTTCGCACACAAGCTGTATGTTTAGGGAGTGGAACCCCTTTCTGTTAATGTAGGGCACTCTCAGATGTCCCGGTGAACGCAGGGCAACATGCGTGGCATCTATTACCACCTGTACCTTGGGCATCCTGGTGATGGCAGAGAAACCTGCTGCCTGGGCATCTAGTTGGGCTTGGTCCATGTCAAAGATTATGTAGTTTTCTGCCCAGGCAAAGAGGGCATCCGTTTGCACCTGTGAGCTGTGGCCTGCGTGATGCCACACAGGTCCCCGTTCGAGCCCTGGAATGATCCCAAGGTGTAAAGGTTCAGGGCTGCAGTGACCCCGATGGCCACGTGGTGCCATGTCCGTGAGGATGTGGCACAACTGTCACACCGTCTCCCTGTTGAGGCGGAGCCTCCTGCGACACGCACTGTCTATTGTCTATTCAAACCACCAGCGATGCCTGTATATCCTGGGTCCCTCCCTGGCCTGATGGGTCCTCAGGGCGTGGGGTGGGGTCCAGCACATGGGCCGCTGCCTCGAGCATCTGTAGATGCTGCTGCTGCACCACTAGGACAAGGTATGGGTCAATATCCGTGCCATAGTGTTCAATATCTGTAAGGCATTGGGAGAGGGTGTTAGACTGACAAACAGAGGTGGCTCCCACCCTGGGACCCATTGATCCCCTCCACCCCCCCACCCGGTACGCCCTGGCCACACAAACCCAGCCACACTGGGCCTCCTTTACCAGACCCCAGACCTTGTACCCCGGACAGTCACACATAATGTCACCTGAACCGGGCGCTGGTCCCCTCCCCGTAGCACTCACCCACCCTCCAGCTGTGGACATGTCCCCGGAGCTGTGTCCTATTCTCTGGGTGTTCAGCTATTAGCTGCTGTGTGTGTGGTGTTGTCTCCCGCAGTGTTCAAGCACAGGGCCCATGCATCACGGTCTGATTGGGATGCTAGGCAATGACTCCCACATGCTGTATGGTCCGCCCACCCACGGGAATACATTTGGGTTGTGTGAAGTGCTCACGTAACTACGATTGCCAATTCCTTATTAGCAATAGCCTCAACTGCATCGACGCAAATGTTGCGCGCATTTGCCCCCCAGTTACCCCCCCTCCCAGCAGACCCCCTCCCTCCCTTCCCCAGCACCCCCCCCCCCCCCCCCCCCCCCCCCACATCCCCATTGTGAATAATTTTGGAAGGTCGAATTTTAATGCTGAATACAGGGTTAAAGGCAGGATTCTTGGAAGTGTGGAGGAACAGAGGGATCCCGGGGTCCACGTACATAGATCCCTCAAAGTTGCCACCCAGTTTGATAGGGTTGTTAAATAGGCGTATGGAGTGTTGGCTTTCATTCACAGGGGGATTAAGTTTAAGAGCCGCGAGGTTTTGCTGCAGCTTTATAAAACTCTAGTTGGACCACACTTGGAATATTGTGTTCAGTTCTGGTCGCCTCATTATAGGAAGGATGTGGATGCTTTAGAGAGGGTGCAGAGGAGAATTACCAGGATGCTGTCTGGACTGGAGGGCATGTCTTACGAAGAAAGGTTGAGGGAACTTGGGCGAGGGTTGCCCCCGGAATAGGTATACATGACCCAGGGGTTGACATGGTGGTGCCGTGCGCATTTGCCCCCCCCCCCCCCCCAGTTACCTCCCCCACCCAGCACCACCCCTCCACATCCCCATTGTGGCCCACGCCTGTTGAGTGTCCTCCACCACCAACTGAGGATCCACCCCCCCACCCAGCCGAGGCTCACCCTCCCACCCCCGCCAACCACTGGAGTGTTCCTCCTCCCCGTTCCTTCTTTCCTGTTTGCAAACTCCCTTTCATCCATGCGGTGTTCCCTACCCGCCCTTTCTAACCTCCATCCTGTCTCCCGGCTCCCCATCCCCAGCTGTTCCCCCCCACCACCCTTCTAGTTAGCTGCTGGTTGTGAACATGTCTGTGAAAAGACTTGTGAACGTTTCCCACGTGTCACGGCATCTTTCCTTGGACCCCTTATCACAAATCTTATTTTCTGCAGTCTCAGGAACTCGGCCAGGTCTGAGAGCCACTGCGAGGCCCTGGATGGCACTGCTGACTTGTACTCTAACAGGAGTATCTGCCTGGTGATCAGTGAGGCGAAGGCCAGGGCGTCTGACCCCTTTCCGGAGCTCTGGATGCTCTGAAATCCCGAAGACCGCCACAGACAGGCATGGCTCCATTTCAACCCCCACCATCATGGGCATAGCCTTGAAAAAGGCCGTCCAAAACATCCTCACTCTGGGGCAGGTCCAGAATATGTGGGTGTGGTTGGTCGGGCCATCCTGACACCATTCACACTTATCCTCCACATCTGGGAAGAACCCGCTCATGCGTGTCTTAGTAAGGTGCGCCCTGTGCACCACCATGAGCTGCAAAAGGCGCAGGAGGAGGTGGAGTTGATCTTGTGCAGAGCCTCAATCCAGAGTCCTCCCCCTATCTCCATTGCTAGCTCCTCCTCTGATTTCTGTCTGGTCTTGTCCAGTGGGGTCCTGACTTTTTCTAGGAGTCGTCCATAGATGTCGCCACATTTGTCGTCCCCTAACCAGTCCAGCCCTACCATTGTGTCCAGAAATGTGTGTCCTGGTCCCTGGGGGAATGTTTTTGATTCCTTGCAGAGGAAGCCGTGCAGCTGCAGGTGCCTGAGCCCGTTCGCTTTCGGGAGTTGGAGCCTCTCTGAGAGTTCCCCCAGGGTCACCAGTCTATTGTCCACGTACATGTCCTCTACTCTCAGTGTCCCTCTGTCCTCCATCCACGTCCCAAACATGGCATCTATCTTTGCCGGTGTGAACCAATGGTTGTTACAAATGGGGACCTCTATGGACATCTCGCCAGGTTTTGGGTGGTGCCTGAACTAGTTCCATGTCCTTAGGGTGGCCACTACCACCGGGCTCCTGAAGTGTGTGCATGGGGAGGGCTGGGAGTGGTGCAATGGCCATAGCTCGGAGAGATGTCCCTGTCCAGATGGCCTCCTCAATTCAGACCCAGTCACCCTTAGTCACCCCCTCACCCTCTCCCCGTTTGCTGCCCAGTGGTAGAATAGCAGGTTCAGTAGGGCCCGGCCTCCCACTAGTAACCCCCACTGCAAGATGGTCTTATGTATCCTAGGGACTCTTATAGCACCACCCTCTCCCCCCAGACGAAGGTCATGTTTAACTTGTCTGACCTTGGTAAAGAAGGAGATGAAGATCAGGAATGATCTAAATATGGAGAAGAACCTAGGCAGAACATTCATTTTAACCTTTCATAACCTTCCCGCGAGCAAAAATCAGGACCCTCTTCTCCTCCATCACCAGCTGGAGAGGTTCCATTTGTGGGGCATCTTCCAGGTTAATATGTTAATAATCATTTTTATTGTCACAAGTAGGCTTACATTAACCCAGCAATGAAGTTATTGTGAAAAGCCCCTAGTCGTCACATTCCGGCATCTGTTCGGGTACACTGAGGGAGAATTCAGAATGTCCAATTCACCTAACAAGCATGGCTTTCGGGACCTGTGGGAGGAAACAGGAGCACCTGGAGGAAGCCCACGCAGACACAGGGAGAACATGCAGACTCCACACAGACAGTGACCCAAGCCGGGAATTGAACCTGGGAGCCTGGCGCAGCAAAGCAACTGTGCTACTGTGCCACTCATGGGCCACTTGGTTTGGGTTATTTAACACGGTCGATCTTCCAGCTCCGCTTTCCCCTCTCGGAGGTTCACCAGGAAGATTTTGCTCTTTCTCAGGTTTGTAACCTGAGAAGGCACCAAACTCCCTAAGGAATACTGGGGGCGAAATTCTCCGCCCCCCACGACGGGTGGGAGAATAGCGGGAGGGCCTTCCCGACATTTTTGCCGCCCTCCCGCTATTCTCCCACCCCGCCGCCGAAGTCCCGACCCGAATCGCTGCCGCCGTTTTTTTACGGCCGGCAGCGATTCTCAGCTGTTAGATGGGCCGAAGTCCCAGCCCTTTCCACCGTTTTTACGAACGGCAAACACACCTGGTCTTGCCGTTCGTAAAAACGGCGTCACAAACTCGCTATTAATAACCATGGCACCGATTGGCACGGCAGTACCACGGCCGTGCCAAGGGTGCCATGGGCCCGCGATCGGTGCCCACCGATCGCGGGCAGCGGGCCCGATGCCCGCGCACTACTTGTCCTTCCGCCGCCCCGCAGTATCCATTCGCGGGGCGGCTGAGGGGCAACCCGGCCCGCGCATGCGCGTGTTTCGCGCAAATACGCGATGACGTCACCCGCGCATGCGCGGGTTGGAGTCTTCCAAACTGCGCATGCGCGGCTGACGTCATATGACGCGTCAGCCGGCGCTAACTCCGGCAAGCGGGCTTAACGATTTTCGTTAAGCCCGTCTTGCCGGAGCCTACGGCGTCGGGCTGCTAGCCCCGACCGGGGACCAGAATCGGTCCCCGGTCGGGAAGGGGCGCGCTGCCGTAAAACCCGCCCGGGTTTTACGGCAGCTTTACGATTTCTCCCGTTTTGGGAGAATCTCGCCCAGGATCTTTCCCATGCTGGCCAGGGGGCTTGACGTGTAGAGGAGAGAGTCAGCCGCATAGAGCGAGATGCCCTCTGCCCTCTGCCCGAATGCCCACTCACCAGTCCGCCAATCTGAGGGCGATGGCCAGTAATTAGATCATTAGTGCGATCAGGGATAGTGGTCATGCTGTCTAGTTCCCCTGTGCAGCTGGAAGTATTCTTGGCTGGTTGAATTCGTCCATATGCTTACCATACATGTGCTGTATAGGAGCTTCAGGCTCCTGGTGAACCCTGTCCCGAACCCAAACCGTTCAAGCATCTCCATGAGGTATCTCCATTCTACTCAATCAAAGGCTTTCTCAGTGTCCAGGGAGACTATCACCTCTGGTTTATTCTCCCCGGATGGGGTCATTATTACAGTCCGCAGATGCCTGGCACCATGTTTTACAAACTTGCACTGCCAAGGTACCCAGATGGTGCTGGCAGGGGCGCTGCCAGGTTGTCAGGCAGGCACAGCCAAGGTGCTAAGCTGACATTTTCTGCATGATGGGGATCAACCCTGGGGTGGCCTGTATGGTGCGGGGGTGGGGGGGACGGGACGAGGACCCCCTTATTGTGGTAGGTTGGGGGTTGGGGGGGTTCTGGGGTCTTGGTGGAGGAACTGAGAGATCGAGATGCCATTTATAAATGGCGTCCCAATCTCTGCTTGCACTGCCGAGTTCTAGCAAGTGGAGCTCCTCCATGCAGAAAACGGGACAAAATACAGCCTCGGCCGTGCATTCCCCGCTGAGGCTCCCGATCTGCCCGAATGACCATCCGATAGCGTGGTATTTCTCTTCACTCTAAGCTGCGTGAAAAACACCCGGCTAATCACACGCAATGGGATTCTGTTCCCATGCGGGTAGATCACGCCCTCAGTGTCCCAACAGAGAATCCAGCTCTAAGTGCTCCCGCGAGCTCTAAGTGCTCCTCCAGGACTAGAATCACTCCTGGTCTGCTCTGGCACTCGGACTGGCGTCCCAGAGCAATTCCCTCTCCCTTGTCATGCAACTTTATGCATGGCGGGTGCTTGCAGGATTCCATTTGAATCCCGCTATCGTGCCACCATTTTGAGCGGGTGGCCTAATTCCAATGTCCAGCAGCCAGCCCCCCTCCCTCCACAGTGCAAGTCCTGCAGCCCACCATCGACCCCTCCATCAGACACCCCCCCAGACCCCCATCAGACCTCCATCGGAGACCCCCATCAGACCCCCACCAGAGACCCCTTCTTCAGAGATCACTGTCTGAAAGCTGAAGAGCAGTTTAGCCAGCAGGTTGAAAAATCAGTGCATTTTCACTTACTCTTTCCTAACATCTGCTGCATCAGACATAAGTGTTCAGAGCATCAGCTATTACAAGTGTCAGAGGCTTCCTGGAAAGCCCAGTACCCTTCAAAGGGCTTGAAATCCCTTGACTGGCTTTGAAATGCAGATCTTCCATTCAATTTTATACAGCAGCAATGTATTTCATGAGCCAGTGATTGACAGATTTTATTACTCCAGAGACAGCTGTTTGGTGGATTGTTCATTGATCTTCAAGCATGAATGCCATCTCCATTACTCTGCTTTGCTGCTAACCACAATGGTTATAAACATTCTTGCTATGATTTACAGCCTCTCACTACATCAAAGGCAGCTTGCCGCCCTGTCCCGACCATCCAGGGGCTCCAATGGCCTCTGAGCACTCCGGGGTGGAAACCAGTACTGATTCACACTGCGCCTATGGGGGTGGTGAATCCCGGAAGCTGGGAAACTCCAGCTTCGAATGGCCGAGCATATTTGAATTAGTTTGAAGACTCATTTAAATGTAGAATTTACAGATTTACAGTGCAGAAGGAGGCCATTCAGCCCATCGAGTCTGCATCAGCCCTTACAAAGAACATCCTACTCAAGCACAAGTCTCCAGCCTATCCCACAAACTCCCACTTAATCTTTTTGGACACTGAGGACAATTTATCACGGCCAATCCACCTAACCTGCACATCTTTGGACTCAGGGAGGATACCGGAACATCCGGAGGAAATCCACGCAGACACTGGGAGAACATGCAGGCTCCGGACAGACAGTGACCCAGCCCGGGAATCGAACCTGGGACCCTGGAGCTGTGAAGCAACTGTGCTAACCACTATGCTACCGTTCTGTCCCTTATATGTGGGTCTTGTTCAAACCTTCACTGTGCGTGAACCAGATCAATTGAGTGCTGCGGGCCGGGAGCATCACACTCTATTCAGTGCCTGATGTGAACACCGTTTGACCTGGGTTGGGGCTCTCCTACTATTTTCCAGGAATAGAGGGCAGTATGCCGGGAATGAAAGGGGGAGTGGTTAGAATCGCGCCCAGAGTAAAAAAGACAGAAATAAGATTGGAAAATGTAAATCCGATGCTGAAGCTGAAGGAGACAGAAGAAAAGGTATTGAATACTCAAACCTACTGAGAACCAATTACTTACTGGAAGATGACATTGCTGAAACTGTGAAACAAGTGGAAATGAAGATTCAATTTTTGAAACATCAACTTTCAGGAAGAACACAGCGGATCCCAAAGAAAAAGTAAATCAGAGTTCACTTAGGAATGCACAGAGTGAAATTTTCCTTCGGAAGGAGCAGGTCAAACACACAGGGTGGAACTCTCCTTAGCCCGTGCAGAAATCGGGAACGGCGATCGGGCGGAGAATGACTTCCGACGCTGGATGCGAAGGAGGCTCCGGTTCGTGATGCTCCGCACCTTCCAAATCAGCATCATCGGGACGCGCACCGTGTGCAGTCGCAACGCCCTTGGCGCATCATCAGCCGGCCCACCCGTGATGCTCCGCCTCCGGACAGCCATGACACCGATGTCACAACAGGGGTGGCACCAGCGGAGCTGCTAATGGACCGGCACCTCAGAACCTGATTAAGCCTGATGTTCCCAAACCTGGGCACGAAAGTGGAGCTGCAACAAGACTCACAGCAGAAGTACCATGACCACAGGACTCCAGGGTGGAATTTTCAACCAGGGGGTCACAGTTTATGCCCGCAACATCTGACATGGTGCACTCTGGCTCCCAGGCGTTGTATTGGAGAAATCAGGACCTGTATCGTACAAGGTTAAATTCCAGGGGAAGACCTTGTGTAAAAACGTGGATCACCTGAAGAAGCGAGAGTCCGCCCCAGAACACTCCTGACCAGGAACGTCGGTATTCCACCGACCCGGGAACCACTGTTTAGCCAAGGCATGGAACAGACCGTGACCCAACACCTGCACCATCAAGACGAAGACAACTCTGGCTCAGAGATGGACACAGAGGTGTCCGGGCAGACAGATGATGCCAAGTCCGGGGCTGGAATTCTGGCAATAATCCTCCAGAGATCATCCAGAAAAAGGTGCTCTACCAACTGTTGTACACCACCCTACCCAGACCCACTGCTGGCAGAAGCACAGACACATGCAAAGTGGCACAGAAGACCTTTTCAGCTGATTGCAGGAAACCTTCAGACATGGGCAGTGGGGGGGGGGGGGGGGGGTGTAATAACTTCCACAAAGCCCATGGGGGGACCGTAATTGATCTCCCCATGAGGCACGTGGAATACAGGCTTACCTGCTAATGGGTGGCAGCCCACCCATCTGGGACTCGTAAGATTGAGCATAAAAGCCGGCCCGAACAGGGACCAGCACATTGGTTATCCCAATGGGACTATTACATTTCAATAGATTGTGGGCAGACTTTATGTTATCTTAATTAAATCTATGTTCTTCCCACCGCTGACTTCCTGGCCATTATCAAGAGCATGCCATGTGCCTTTTTTAACTACTTTATTGCTCTGTGGGCGTACATTCCAAGCTCCCTCTCTTCCTCTACTTTATTCAGCATCCTATTTATTATGGATTTTCCTGCCTTGCTGCCGTCTCCCAAAATTCATTCAATACTTCTCTGGATTGAATTCCATTTCTCACTTTTCTGCCCAATATACCAGACCATCTCCATCTTCCTGCAGTTTAAAGCTTTCCACCTCACTGGCAGCCACACGGCACCTTTTTGTGCCATCGGCAAACTCCTTTATCATACTCTCTACATTTCAGCCTGCAGCCACAGAAAACCCTCCCGCAATTAATATGGCCTAATCTCCAAACAAGAATGACCTACCTGCAGAATCTTCAGAACTCTTCCATAATGTTAATAGGATGCTACCAACAGCTCTTGTCCAATTCCAACTAGACAACTGGGAACCATAACCTAATTAATTTAATCTTGTTCCACACCTAAAACATCAGATCACTCTTTAAAGCTGCTTTAGGCTACAGGCTATAATAAAAACATTACTACCAACATTACCTGATGTTGGCTACTTTTATCACATCCTAAGTTGCCCTCGGTGCACTGTGGATGCAATTCTTGGAGTTAAGCCACAGAAGTGTTCATACAAATTCATAACTGCCATTGGCATCTTCTGGATCCAGGAGCATGAGTCACTTTCATAAACAGTCTGAGTATCTTACTCATATTAAAGATGACTCACATTGCCCATATACTCTGCTCGTAGAAGAGCACAACCTGGGGATGTGAGGAGGTTTCTGATTGCCCAAACAATGTCATGAATTGCTCACATACAGTCCACTCTGAAACATTACAGCTATTCCGTTATCTTCTTAAATATCCAGGGCGGGATTCTCTCAGCCCACGCCGGGCCGGAGAATTGTTGGGCCGGGCTCGAATCACGCGACGCCACCCCGACGCCGGTCCACCGATTCTCTGGAGAGCTGAGAATCGCGCCATTGGCGCTGGCACAGTCGGCGCGTCACCGGTCAGGGGCTGCTCTATGCGCCCCCCTCCCCCAACCCGGCGCTTCTCTGCCCGGGATGGGCCGAGTGGCCGTAATGAAAAATCCCGAGTCCCGCCGGCACAGTCCACATAGAACATAGAACAGTACAGCACAGAACAGGCCCTTCGGCCCTCAATGTTGTGCCGAGCCATGATCACCCTACTCAAACCCACGTATCCACCCTATACCCGTAACCCAACAACCCCCCCCCCCCCCCCCCCCCCCCCCTTAACCTTACTTTTATTAAATTCCTGCTGGAATTTAACCACGTGTGGTCTTACCTGGCAGGACCTCGGCGTTCATCCATCTGGGGGCGGCTTGGTGGGGGAGGGGGGGGGGGTCGACCCCGGGGGGGGGCCTTCGGCGGCTACTGGTCAGTGGACCGGCCTCTGGGCTGGGAGCCTCTTTTGCCCCGTGCTGGCTACTGTAGCCCTTATGCCATGTTGCATTGGGGCCGGTGCAGAGAAGGGTGGAGGCATGCGAGCATTCGCGCCAGTCGCAGTGCGCCTGCACAGACCTGCGGCGTCCATTTGACGCTGACATCGGCAGCTGGAGCGGTGTGGGGTCAGGATCAGAGAATCCCACCCACAGTGTCTCAGGTTTTTTTTTTCGATTTTAACTTCTCTGAGAACAATGGGTGGAATTCTCTGGCTGTTCACACCGGCGGGAAATTCCAGTCCCACGCCAGCGCACGTTTCCCGGTGACGAGGATCTCGGTCAACGGGAAATCCAGTTGTCAATGGCGGGACCTGTAGATCCCGCTAGCAGGCCGCCTCCCCTGCAGAAAAACACGGAGTGCGGTGCTCGCTAAATCCCACCCAATGTGTCCTGAAAAGTCCACCTTCTAAAAAAAATGTTTTTCCAAATCTCTTCAGCGGGAAATTGACCAAAAATTCCCAAACTGTAAAACTTACCTTTCTCATTAGCATTTAGCATAATGAACTCCCAGCATCATCACGGGACACTTCACGGGAAGGCGTCAAGCATTAACACATTCCGTGGATGGGGATGTGCTGAACCGATGCACAAAGGGTGGCTCTCCCGCTGGAAACTTGAAATTAGGCACTTTTCGTCCAAAAACTAAACCCGGGAAAATAAACCACCCTCCTCCAACACCAGCACAATGAATAAAGCAACAATCTGAGGAACTAAAAAGATGGTAGAGGCAGTAAAAGTCTGGAGAGGAAGATTAAGGCGATGGCGTTCATGCGTGGTGATGAGGATGCAGCCACACCCGAACGGGATGGATCACCAGAACATATGCCAGGCTACCTCCCGATAAATTAATGGTGGGTCTGTGGGGAGAAAAGGGAGATCCTGTTGCGAGTCTGGATGACTCTTTCCCAAAGACAGAGGCACGAAGCAGGAATGCCCGCTAACCCTGCTGCTGTTTGCTCTGGCAATCGGGCTACTGACGATCGCCCTCAGAACAGGGTGTAGAGGTATCCAAAGTAGATACCAAAGGATCCAAAACAAGGTGCTAGAAAGGAAAAGAAACGCGCGAAGCCTGGCCCTCCCAAATCTACAGGTGTACCACTGGGCAGCCACCGCAGAAAGAAAGAGTGAGAGGATGGGTGAAGGAGCAGCAGCAGAGTGGGTGAAAGTGGAGGAGAGTGCTTGCATAGAGACGTCCCCCTGAGCCCTAGCCAGAGCCTTTCTACCATCCCCCGCCCTCCGACCAAGCACTCGGAAAGCCCAGTGGTAGTGGCCACGCTCCAGACGTGGTACTAAGTGAGACAGCACTTCGGCCTAACCAAAATGTCCACCATGGCCCCCATCTGCAACAACCACAGGTTTACTCCGGCAATAATGGATGCCACCTTCAAAAGGTGGAGACAGGGTGAGGGGATACTGATAGTTAGGGACAGTTACCTGGATGATAGAATAGCGACCCTGGGGGAACTCACGGAGAGGTTCTAATTACCAACAGGAAATGAGCTAAGGCACATACAGATCAAAAACTTTCTCCGTAAGGAAACAACGGCGTACCCCCAGATACAAGGACATACGTTAGTGGACCTGGACGACCTAGGGAGGGAAACTGTGGGGACCTGCACGGGCGACTGTTGGAGGAGATACTCTCCCCCCTAGACGAGACAAGGGAAAATTGGGGGGTGGAACTAGGCATAGAGTTAGGAGGAGTACTCTGGGTCGAAGTACTGCACAGGGTGAACCTCACCTCCGCATGCACAGGGCTTAGCCTAATGCAGCTAAAGCTGGTGCACAGAGCACACTTAACCAGAACTCAAGTGAGTGGGTTCTTTCTGGGGCTTGAGGGCAAATGTGAATGGTGCCAGGGAGGCCCGCCAAACACCATGTTTTGGGCCTGCCCCAGACTTGTCGGGTTCTGGACAACCTTTGTTGAGGCGATGACCAAGGTTGTGGGAGTGAGGATGGAGCCACGCCCAAAAATGGCAGTCTTCAGGGTATCGGATCAGCCAGAACCTTTTATGGGGGAGAGGCCGACACCCTAGCCTCTGCCTGCCTGGTCAGCCGCCGGAGAATCCTGCTCGCCTGATGATCGGCAGCACCACTCAAAGCTGCAGACTGGCTATCCGACCTGGTGGAATTGTTTGGGCTGGAGAAAATAACATTTCCCATCTGAGGGTTGAAAAGGGCTTCCACAGGACATGGAAATCGTTCACCAATTTGTTCCAAGATCTGTTCGTAGCCAGCACCCAGTAGTGTAAGGGGTCTTGGGGAGGTGGTGGGGGGGGGGGGGGGGGGGGAGGGGGGGGGAGACACAAACGACCCACAGGGCAAAGAGGAAAAGGAGAGTGTGGGGAAGGGGAAGGGAGTAAAGAGGGGCAGGAGGTGAAGGCACGCAAAGAAAACATGAGGGACAAGGAACAAAGCTGCAGGGGACTGGTCCGAGGAGAAGCCAAAGTCCAAACTAAACTGTAAATAGACACCTGTATATACAGGCTCTGGCCATGCTGGGGATTGTAACAGATGTATGCCGACTAAAGGGTGTGCCACTGCCACAGTGGGAGGGAAACAATTGCCTGTAAATATATGTGCTGATTACTAGTTGTCTTTATTATTTTCCTTTTTTTGTGTAGTTTTTTTAATCTGCAATTTATGAATTGTGAAATATAAGATGTGAAAACCCATTAAAACACTGAAAAAAGACATTAAAACAGTGCTTCCCTAACTTAACCCCGGTATGACCCCCATTTTGATGTCTCAGACTTCATACAACCCCGGGGTGAGAAATTGGGCGGTATGAGAGTAGTCGAATTGGGGTGGGGAGCTGTGGAGGAATGGGTGGTAGGCTTCGTTTTTTGAGCGCGGTACAGGGAGGGGGGAAAGAGTTGAGTGCACACCTGCATCAGCCCTTCTTTTACCACCACCATCGCCCTCACCCTGTTCACCAATCTCCCTCTCCTTCACCACCTCTCCATTCTGTGTTGTTCTCTGTTTTGCTTTACCTGGATTGCTTGGATGCGTAGTGTTGAACAACAAGAACAGCAAGCTTTGTTAACAAGCAAAACTTTAAATGTATTTATACTACTTACTATGATTTGTTAACATTCCTAAAGTAGAAGGTTTCTACATTAAACTATGCTATCTCTAACTGCAGAACACCAAGTTCACAATTGCTCTCTCTCTCATGTCTCATCTGTCCTTCGGTATCTTCTTCTCTTCTTCTTCCGTCTCACAAGGCTTAGCCCCATCCCTTATATACTTATGGGACTAGCTCCCTCTCGTTGCTGTCTCTATACATTTAATTAACTCTTGCATTGCCTTCATTTATCCCCCTTTCTTTCAAAAGAAAAATTATTACACTTTGTTTAAGATATTTTTCTTTGATTCTTATGTCATGCAGTATTAATCATAAATGCATTATCCTGTTCTATTACTAATGACTATACATGTCATACTATCCCCCTTTCTCCTTGTTTCTTGTCAGCAAGATAATTGGAGATTGCTTCAAACATATATCAAAATTATTGTCTGTTTGTCATAAGCAATTCAGTACTAGTTAACAATTGTTTAAACTGTTGAAACTTTTTTTTTTACAGTCCACAAATTTGAGAATGCACTCAGTCTTCACTCTGGTAGCGTGTTACAGTGCCAACAAGTCATCAGTCCAAATCGATCAGGTGTTCGACTGGTTGTACCATGTTCGTTGTCTGACGTAGTTTCTTTCTGTGCTGGTGATGTTGCTTTCGTCTTTCCTTTGCCTTCAAAACCTGTTTGGTTTCTGGTCTTTGAGCAAATACCTACTCATTAATTTATTGGCATGACTTATTTTATGTCTAAGCAATATCTTGTTCTTCGTGATATTGGTGCCATTATGCATGAATTTTGTATTGTCTGGTTTAGCACAGGGCAAAATTGCTGGCTTTGAAAGCAGACCAAGGCAGGCCAGCAGCGCGGTTCAATTTCTGTACCAGCCTCCCCAAACAGGCGCCGGAATGTGGCGACTAGGGGTTTTTCACAGTAACTTCATTTGTAGCCTACTTGTGACAATAAGCGATTTTCATTTCATTTCATTTCCCCGTGTTACTCGACTGGTAGTTGTGTTTCCCTTGCTCTGTTGCCATCTGAATTGCTTTCCATACTGTATGGTCTGTCAAGTGTGACTGCAAGTTCAAACACTTATTGTCATTGTGCTGTTCAATTGCCCTTCAGTTTCACAGCCATACCTTTGTGTATATTCTCTAGTTCCGTAGTTGCTCTTTGTGTGCTCAAGTCTGTTCCTTCTTGCTTGGCTGATTCATTTTTAAACTTGTTAGTACCAGTGTCCTTTGTAATATCTGATGTTTCACTGCACTTTATGATCTCAGTTCCTGTTGGATGTTCTGATTTATCTATGATCTCTTGGTGCTCCTCATCTGGAGTCGACTTGTTCAAGATGTCTTCATTTTCTTGTTGGCTGTGCACAATTGATGTGCTCTCACTTGATCTGTTCATTGTTGCACTCTGATTATCAGCCTTTGTACAGTCCAGCTGAGATCTGTCAGTCTGGCTTTTGACCTGCACAGCTTGTATGCTACTTATGATCACTTCATCACTCTTCACAAATAAAATGGATAGATCTTCATAGTTTTCTTTTTCTTGTTCATCATCTGTTTCTTTCAGTGTTCTCTTTCCAAATTCTGTTATTGTTGTCCTTCTGGAGTATTTTATTGCTCTCTCTTTGGAGAACTTTATTTCTCTATTTCTGGAGTATTTTATTGCTCTTCCTGTGGAGTCTTTCATTGCTCTTCCTGTGGAGTCTTTCATTGCTCTTCCTGTGGAGTCTTACATTGCTCTTCCTGTGGAGTCTTTCATTGCTCTTCCTGTGGAGTCTTTCATTGCTCTTCCTGTGGAGTCTTTCATTGCTCTTCCTGTGGAGTCTTTCATTGCTCTTCCTGTGGAGTCTTTCATTGCTCTTCCTGTGGAGTCTTACATTGCTCTTCCTGTGGAGTCTTACATTGCCCTTCCTGTGGAGTCTTACATTGCCCTTCCTGTGGAGTCTTTCATTGCTCTTCCTGTGGAGTCTTTCATTGCTCTTCCTGTGGAGTCTTTCATTGCCCTTCCAGTGGAGTCTTTCATTGCTCTTCCTGTGGTGTCTTTCATTGCTCTTCCTGTGGAGTCTTTCATTGCTCTTCCTGTGGAGTCTTACATTGCCCTTCCTGTGGAGTCTTACATTGCCCTTCCTGTGGAGTCTTTCATTGCTCTTCCTGTGGAGTCTTTCATTGCTCTTCCTGTGGAGTCTTTCATTGCTCTTCTTGTGGAGTCTTTCATTGCTCTTCCTGTGGAGTCTTTCATTGCTCTTCCTGTGGTGTCTTTCATTGCTCTTCCTGTGGTGTCTTTCATTGCTCTTCCTGTGGAGTCTTTCATTACTCTTCCTGTGGAGTCTTTCATTGCTCTTCCTGTGGAGTCTTACATTGCTCTTCCTGTGGAGTCTGTCATTGCTCTTTCTGTGGAGTCTTTCATTGCTCTTCCTGTGGAGTATTTCATTGCTCTTCCTGTGGAGTCTTTTATTGCTCTTCCTGTGGAGTATTTCATTGCTCTTCCTGTGGAGTCTTTCATTGCTCTTCCTGTGGAGTATTTCATTGCTCTTCCTGTGGAGTCTTTCATTGCTCTTCCTGTGGAGTCTTTCATTGCTCTTCCTGTGGAGTCTTTCATTGCCCTTCCAGTGGAGTCTTTCATTGCTCTTCCTGTGGTGTCTTTCATTGCTCTTCCTGTGGAGTCTTTCATTGCTCTTCCTGTGGAGTCTTACATTGCCCTTCCTGTGGAGTCTTACATTGCCCTTCCTGTGGAGTCTTTCATTGCTCTTCCTGTGGAGTCTTTCATTGCTCTTCCTGTGGAGTCTTTCATTGCCCTTCCAGTGGAGTCTTTCATTGCTCTTCCTGTGGAGTCTTTCATTGCCCTTCCAGTGGAGTCTTTCATTGCCCTTCCTGTGGAATCTTTCATTGCTCTTCCTGTGGTGTCTTTCATTGCTCTTCCTGTGGTGTCTTTCATTGCTCTTCCTGTGGAGTCTTTCATTGCTCTTCCTGTGGAGTCTTACATTGCTCTTCCTGTGGAGTCTGTCATTGCTCTTCCTGTGGAGTCTTTCATTGCTCTTCCTGTGGAGTCTTACATTGCCCTTCCTGTGGAGTCTTTCATTGCCCTTCCTGTGGAGTCTTTCATTGCCCTTCCTGTGGAGTATTTCATTGCTCTTCCTGTGGAGTCTTTCATTGCTCTTCCTGTGGAGTCTTTCATTGCTCTTCTTGTGGAGTCTTTCATTGCTCTTCCTGTGGAGTCTTTCATTGCTCTTCCTGTGGTGTCTTTCATTGCTCTTCCTGTGGTGTCTTTCATTGCTCTTCCTGTGGAGTCTTTCATTACTCTTCCTGTGGAGTCTTTCATTGCTCTTCCTGTGGAGTCTTACATTGCTCTTCCTGTGGAGTCTGTCATTGCTCTTTCTGTGGAGTCTTTCATTGCTCTTCCTGTGGAGTATTTCATTGCTCTTCCTGTGGAGTCTTTTATTGCTCTTCCTGTAGAGTATTTCATTGCTCTTCCTGTGGAGTCTTTCATTTCTCTTCCTGTGGAGTATTTCATTGCTCTTCCTGTGGAGTCTTTCATTGCTCTTCCTGTGGAGTCTTTCATTGCTCTTCCTGTGGAGTCTTTCATTGCCCT
The DNA here is from genome assembly GCF_902713615.1 of Scyliorhinus canicula. Classification (NCBI taxonomy): domain Eukaryota; kingdom Metazoa; phylum Chordata; class Chondrichthyes; order Carcharhiniformes; family Scyliorhinidae; genus Scyliorhinus; species Scyliorhinus canicula. Next base: position 103,360,219 of record NC_052148.1, on the reverse strand, counting down.
TCCAGTGGAGTCTTTCATTGCTCTTCCTGTGGTGTCTTTCATTGCTCTTCCTGTGGAGTCTTTCATTGCTCTTCCTGTGGAGTCTTACATTGCCCTTCCTGTGGAGTCTTACATTGCCCTTCCTGTGGAGTCTTTCATTGCTCTTCCTGTGGAGTCTTTCATTGCTCTTCCTGTGGAGTCTTTCATTGCCCTTCCAGTGGAGTCTTTCATTGCTCTTCCTGTGGAGTCTTTCATTGCCCTTCCAGTGGAGTCTTTCATTGCCCTTCCTGTGGAATCTTTCATTGCTCTTCCTGTGGTGTCTTTCATTGCTCTTCCTGTGGTGTCTTTCATTGCTCTTCCTGTGGAGTCTTTCATTGCTCTTCCTGTGGAGTCTTACATTGCTCTTCCTGTGGAGTCTGTCATTGCTCTTCCTGTGGAGTCTTTCATTGCTCTTCCTGTGGAGTCTTACATTGCCCTTCCTGTGGAGTCTTTCATTGCCCTTCCTGTGGAGTCTTTCATTGCCCTTCCTGTGGAGTATTTCATTGCTCTTCCTGTGGAGTCTTTCATTGCTCTTCCTGTGGAGTATTTCATTGCTCTTCCTGTGGAGTCTTTTATTGCTCTTCCTGTGGAGTATTTCATTGCTCTTCCTGTGGAGTCTTTCATTGCCCTTCCTGTGGAGTCTTTCATTGCCATTCCTGTGGAGTATTTCATTGCTCTTCCTGTGGAGTCTTTCATTGCTCTTCCTGTGGAGTCTTTCATTGCTCTTCCTGTGGAGTCTTTCATTGCTCTGCCTGTGGAGTCTTTCACTGTGTAAACTGCTTGTTCAACGCTGCTGCAAACGTTTTCTTTTTCTGGTTGTTCATTTATCAGAGTACTGTCCTCATCAGATGATTGCGGTATCATATCTCGTGGGCAATTAAAATGATATTCTGTCTTCACGCTGTCAGGAATGTGCAGTCGTTTAGAACATAGAACATAGAAAAATACAGCACAGAACAGGCCATTCAATCCCTCTGCAAATGAACACTAGCACACCATAGGCCTTCTTCACAGCTCTATCCACGAGTGGCAACTTTCAAAGATCTATGAACATAGACCCCAAGATCTCTCTGCTCCTCCACATTGCCAAGAACCCTACCGTTAACCCTGTATTCCGCATTCATATTTGTCCTTCCAAAATGGACAACCTCACACTTTTCAGGGTGAAACTCCATCTGCCACTTCTCAGCCCAGCTCTGCATCCTATGTATGTCTCTTTGCAGCCGACAACAGCCCTCCTCACTATCCACAACTCCACCAATCTTCATATCATCTGAAAATTTACTGACCCACCCTTCAACTCCCTCATCCAAGTCATTAATGAAAATCACAAACAGCAGAGGACCCAGAACTGATCCCTGCGGTACGCCACTGGTAACTGGGCTCCAGGCTGAATATTTGCCATCCACCACCACTCTCTGACTTCTATCGGTTAGCCAGTTCATTATCCAACTGGCCAAATTTCCCACTATCCCATGCCTCCTTACCTTCTGCATAAGCCTACCATGGGGAACCTTATGAAATGCCTTACTAAAATCCATGTACACTACATCCACTGCTTTACTTTCATCCACATGCTTGGTCACCTCCTCAAAGAATTCAATAAGACTTGTGAGGCAAGACCTACCCCTCACAAATCTGTGCTGACTATCCCTAATCAAGCAGTGTCTTTCCAGATGCTCAGAAATCCTATCCCTCAGTACCCTTTCCATTACTTTGCCTACCACCGAAGTAAGACTAACTGGCCTGTAATACCCAAGGTTATCCCTATTCCCTTTTTTGAACAGGGGCACGACATTCGCCACTCTCCAATCCCCTGGTACCATCCCTGTTGACAGTAAGGACGAAAAGATCATTGCCAACGGCTCTGCAATTTAATCTCTTGCTTCCCATAGAATCCTTGGATATATCCCGTCAGGCCCGGGGGACTTGTCTATCCTCAAGTTTTTCAAAATGCCCAACACATCGTCTTTCCTAATAAGTATCTCCTCGAGCTTATCAGTCTGTTTCACACTGTCCTCTCCAACAATATGGCCCCTCTCATATGTAAATACTGACAAAAAGTACTCGTTCAAGACCTCGCCTATCTCTTCTGACTCAATACACATCTCCCGCTACTGTCCTTGATCAGACCCACCCTCGCTCTAGTCATTCTCATATTTCTCACATATGTGTAAAAGGCCTTGGGGTTTTCCTTGCTTCTACCCGCCAAAGATTTTTCATGGCCTCTCTTAGCTCTCCTAATCCCTTCCTTCAGTTCCCTCCTGGCTATCTTGTATGCCCTCAAGTGCCCTGTCTGAACCTTGTTTCCTCAGCCTTACATAAGTCTCCTTCTTCCTCTTAACAAGACATTCACCCTCTCTTGTCAACCATGGTTTCCTCACTCGCCCATCTCTTCACTGCCTGACAGGGACATACATATCAAGGACACGTAGTATCTGTTCCTTGAACAAGTTCCACATTTCACTTGTGTCCTTCCCTGACAGCCTATGTTCCCAACTTATGCACTTCAGTTCTTGTCTGACAACATCGTATTTACCCTTCCCCCAATTGTAAACCTTGCCCTGTTGTACGCACCTATCCCTCTCCATTACTAAAGTGAAAGTCACAGAATTGTGGTCACTATCTCCAAAATGCTCCCCCACTAACAAATCTATCAATTGACCTGGTTCATTACCAAGTACCAAATCCAATATGGCCTCCCCTCTGGTCGGACAATCTACATTACTGTGTTAGAAAAGCTTCCTGGACACACTGCACAAACACCACCCCATCCAAACTATTTGATCTAAAGAGTTTTCACTCAATATTTGGGAAGTTCAAGTCACCCATGACTACTACCCTGTGACTTCTGCACCTTTCCAAAATCTGTTTCCCAATCTGTTCCTCCACATCTCTGCTGCTATTGGGGGGCCTATAGAAAGCTCCCAACAAGGTGACTGCACCTTTCCTATTTCTGACTTCAACCCATACTACCTCAGTAGGCAGATGTTGAGTTTACACTCTTTATTTTTAGATTTGTGAAAACGTTCTTCTTTTTTCATGCTGAAAACTTCTTGTTCAGCTGTTCGGTGAAATTTCATCCTTGTTCTGCATTGCGAGGCAAAATTATTAAATTTGCTGCAGTTTAAACATAGTATTCCGATTGCTGGGCATTTTTGTCTTTAGTGGGTGTGGCCACAACTCATTCATGTCACCACATCAGCGATGTCACGCGCAAACTTCCATTGCGCCTGTGCAAATCAATTGTCGTCCGGAGTGCGCTCTTTCTTTCCATGTGCAATCTTCTGCGCATGCGCAGAACGTTCAAAATCCAAATCGTACATTTTTTCCTTTAACTGAGCATGTCTGAAATGTTCGACTTCTGAAGCACTTATTTCAGGTGCGCAGATTGGTCTTGTTTTCCAGAATACTGGATTTCTAGCTGCACCACAGCTTCAACAGAGGTAAAAACACTTTTACTTTGCCGATACAACATTTTGCCACTTCTATTTTTAGATTCTTTGCTTGCTCGGGATATATTACTCGGATCTTCTAGCATTTATTTTTGTTGCTTTTGCAGTCGTTTACTGAGCTTTTCATTTCTTTTAAGCTCACAATAATTATCCAATTTTTTAATGACCACAACAAACTTATTTTTTTCAACTTCATTCTCAAAGTGGAATGAGTAATACAATTCTCTGGCCAGTGGTCCAGCCCAATTTAGTAACAGCGCTATCTTTCACTTCTCACTGACCGCTTCGAGATTTAAGGTTGAGAGGCATTATTCAAACTCTTGTTTGAAAATTGTCCAGTTCACATCTACTTTACCCGATACCCTGAATGTATTTGGAGTCTGCAGACCTTCCATGAAGCTTCAGCTGGGTATTTCATTTTTGTGATGCTGTTGTTTGTTGCTCTTGGAGTCTGGTTGTGATTTTATTCTTCGTACGTTTTTTTATTCTTTGAACGGAGATTCTTTCTTTCACCCTAAACCATACTAATCTACTCTAGCCATTCCTGGTACCATGTGAGAACTTGGTACTTTAAATTTGAAATATGTCCACTCCTGGTAGCACTACTTACTATGATTCGTTCACATTCCTAAAGTAGAAGGTTTCTATATATTAAACTATGGTATCTCTAACTTCAGAACTCTCAAGTACACAACTGCTCTCTCTCATGCCTCACCTGTCCATCTGTATCTTCTTCTCTTCTTCTTCCGTTCCTCATATACTTATGGGACTAATAATAATAATAATAACTGCATCATCTCCCTCTGGGACTGGGCCACCTCCCTCTGTGTCTGTACCACATCGGCCAGTGCCAGGACCATGCTGCCGACACTCTCAGTCATGGCCGCTGTGACTGGGCCACGCTCAGGAGCGCCTTTGAAAGAGCAGCCCTGTCCTGGGCCTCGTCCACCGCCTGCACAGAGTGCCCCAGGCCTTGGATATGGCCGAAACCTTCGCACCCCCAAGGCCTCCACCACGGACGCCACCCATGATCAGCACCACTTCCTGCTGCTGAAAGTGGTTGGACTCCTCCAACTGCACCTGCAGGTACTGGATGTTCGCCGACAACCCCTCATGCAGACCCTGGATCTGCGACTGCATCCCCACAATCAATGGGACTGTCCGTTCCAGAAGCTGAAACCCATCTGGATGGCAGCTAGTCCCTGGGGTCAGCCCACCCTCCAACTCTCTGCCCCCTCGGCACTTCGTACCTACACCTGATGCACTGGAGCATGTGTGTGGTGCAAACCAGATAGTGTCCCAGGAGCCTCTTCACTAAAGTGCCCAATCACGGTGAGTGTCTCTGGAATGATGAAGGGTATTGGAGACAGCTGTGACAGGAGATCTGTGTCATCACCGTACTCAAGCTCTGGGATGTCCTGCGTTTCGGGTCGATGGCACCCGTTCATGTCAGTGTCATCCTCGTCGCTGGTCGGCACCCGGGGTCTGGCTATGGCTGGGGCCGGGGGGCAGGGGACACTAGAAGGGACTGTCCCATCACCAGCAACCCCTGCAAGACACAAGACAAGACACATGATTGCATCACGGGCTGGGGGACGTGGGGGTGTTGGGAGGGTGTTGGGGAGGGGAAGGTAGGTGTGGTTGTGGTGATGGAGCGGGAGTGTGGGCAGTGTAGGGGTGGTGTTGGGGGGATTGGTGATTCCACCCGAGCACCTGCTCTTTCTTCGGTCCCAGCGACCACATCCAGGGCCCTCTGCTCTGCTGCGGTGAGGGGCCCTAAGTCCGGCAGTCACCCTCCAGTCTTCTTCCTCTTCCGGCAGTTATGAGTGGCCTTCTCCTGGGGGGGGTGGGGGAGTGGGTGGGGGGGGGGGGGGGGAGATGGAGAGCAGAACACACACAGTGTTAGACAGTCCAACACATGCAGCCCAAGGGGTGGTTAGCTGGTGGTTTCAGTGGCCAGGGCACCCGGCCATGGCGGCCGGTATTGGTGCCTGCATGTGGTGCAGAATGGGGTCTCGGCCGCCCTCCTGGTGGGGGATGGGGTGGACTGGTTATGGGTGTGTGGGATGGAGTTTTGTGCGAAAGGCACAGTATTGCCTACTCACCCTAGCCGTTCTGAGGAGGTTGTTCAGTTTATTTCAGTAACTGCTGGCCAGTCGAGACGGTGTTGCTCACTGCGCTGACCACCTCTGCCACCTGCATCCAGGCCCGAAGAATGGCTGCGGCTGGCAGCCTCCTTCCTACCCCAGGGTACAGGGTCACCCACCTCTCCTCCACAGGGTCTCGCAGGGTCTCCAGTTCCTCGTCAGTGAACCTCGGGACTGCGTGTCTTGCTGCCATCTTGTTGGCTGGGATGGTGTGTGTGGGGAGTGAAGTGTGTATATGCAACTGCAGCTTGTCAGCCTCCTGAGTGCCAACCCCGGACCTGGCGAATCCCGTGCCGTGTCTCATTGGACTCGATTGTCTTCCACATGGCACCGCCCCTTAACAGTTGTTGAATTGGTCCACATGTGGCGCCAGTTTTGCTGTTCTAGAACTCCCGCGAATCCTGCCCCGGCGTCAACACAGTCTCAAGAACGGAGAATCCGGCCAAATGTAAAATCAGGGCCATATTTTTTAATCAAAGGTTTCCAATAATATCGTCGTACTTACTTCTACCATAATTGATATGCAACAATAACATTAGCAAAATTTTTAAAGCATTCAGTATGAATTATGTTGTGCATTATTGTTATTATTATTATTTACAGATCTCCATGGAAGTTGCTGACATACTTTGGAGAATCTATTAAAGGATCCTCCACGAATCCAAAGAGCACATGGAAGGATTCAATGCTGGCACCTTAACAAACTCCAATTCAGGACACAGCAGAAATCTGAATGTCAGCACCCAAATCTGCACAAAGAAGCCCTCCTGGTTCTGAGTAAATGAAAGAACCAACCTGTCCTTCTGACTGTGCTCAGTCAAGTTGATTAATGTTGTGGAATATGGTCATCATCTTGACGACTCAGCCATGAATACTTTATGTTTCGTTAGTTTGGGGTTCTCTGTATATTTCTGAGGTGGAGACTATTTTCCCTCTTTGCCACCTTTGCCGAATGGAATATGAAACGTTTGCACGCGTTTATAATTGTTAATAATGTCTGAGCTTTAATTTGATACCTTATTTTGCTGCAAGCAGCTAAGTGAGAAGCAAAGAATCCTGAGGCATTTTTTTCCTTTCGAAACATTGGAGTAAAGCTCTCTGGTTTTTATAATGGATTTTGCTTTCCTGCCTGTCACATCACTGGGGACTTGCTGAGGTCAGGAGACCATATTAAGTGCTGAAGAATACCAGATTATCAGCCTGAAATCCAACCTTTAATTTAGAAAAAATGTTTGTGTTCAGAAACATTAAAGGAGGAAAGTTATAATTGCATCGGAACTAATGGTAGAAAACTGACTTTAGATTCTGACGGAGCTAAGTGATTTGCAATGATACAGGAAGAACTGTGTTTTAATCAAAAGGATCCTTCCGGAAGCCAAAGACATTAATAGCAGTGGAAGAAAGAGGAAGGGTGGTGTTTGATCTTCACTTTAACATAATTCATTGATTGAAATGTCAGGCATAATCGCAGTTCAAATAAAGCTGAAGCCTACGGTAAATTTGGTAACAGGTGTGGTGATGCAGCTGTAGCTATTTGTCCAGGTACATTATTAAGATTAATAGGTGGAAATAGAAGTTGTTTCCCAAACAATTTGGTTCTTTACTGCTTCCACATTACGAACCTCCGTCAACATTGGCCTGATTTCCTTACAGAACCACCTGAGGCTGCATGTGCTCAATATGCAGTTGTGTAAAACAGAACTTACTGTCACTGACCTCTTCTGCAGTGTACCTAGCCCTACTAAACAGATAAGCAGGAGTACTGGCCAGAGAAAAAGAACAGCTCACCACTTGACCCACTCCATCCATGTTGGTGAAGTTCTGTTGTTTTTGATGTTCTGTGGCACTACCACTATGCGAAATGGGGTAGATTTTGACCATATCTAGCATTCATGAGACACTGTGAGCCATCAGCAGCAGCAGATTTATACTCAAGCACAATCTGTAACCTCTTGGTCCAGCATATCCCCCACTCGACCATTACCACCAAGTCAGGGGGTCAACCTGGTTCAATGAAGAGTTCAGGAGAGCATGCCAGGAGCAGCATCAGACATACCGAAAAATGAGGTGTCAACCTGGTGAAGCTACAACACAGGACTACATGTGTGCCAAACAGCATAAACAGCAAGTAATAGACAAAGCTAAGTGATTCCACAACATGTGGATCAGATCTAAGTTCTGCGGTCCTGACACTTCCAGCGTGAATACTGATGGACAATTAAACAATTCACTGGAGGAGGAGGCTCCACAAATAACCCCATCCTGAATGATGGGGAAAGCCCAAAATATCTGTACAAAAGATAAGGCTGAAGCATTTGTTACTATCTTCAGCCAGACGTGTCAAGTGGATGATCCACCTTGGCCTCCTCCCGAGGTCCCCAGCATCACAGATGTCAGTCTTCAACTAATTTGATTCACTCCACATGATATCAAGAAAAGGCTGAAGGCACTGGATACTGCAAAGGCTATGGGCCCTGACAATATTACAGCAATAGTACTGAAGACTTATTCCCCAGAACGTGCTGCGCCTCTATCCAAGCTATTACAACTACAACACTGGCATCTACTCAGAAATGTCGAAAATCTCCCAGGTATACACTCTACAAAAAGGCAGGATATCATAATAATTTTATTAGTGTCACAAGTAGGCTTACATTAACACTGCAATGAAGTTACTGTGAAAAGCCACATTCTGGCGCCTGTTCGGGTACACAGAGGGAGAATTCAGAATGTCCAATTGACCTAATAGCACGTATTTCAGGACTTGTGGGAGGAAACTGGAGCACCCAGAATCCAACCCAGCCATTTGCTGCCTCAGTCTACTCTCAATCATCAGTAAGGTGATGGAAGGGGTCATCAGCCGTGCTAACATGTGGCACTCAGCGATAACCTCCTCACTGACACCGGGTTTGGATTCGGCCAGGGTCACTCAACAAGTCCCATTGACCTGAACTAACATCTCCCACCTTATTACAATGATAATACCTCGGCTTTCGGGTCTCACCAACATCCTTAGTACCTTCCTTCATGATCTGAGGAGACCTCGGAGCATTCTCGGCTATCCAATCCTTACCTTGATCTCATTTTGGAAGGTCTAATACAGGTAGGGAATATACAGTGAATGGTAGAACCCTCACGAGTATTGACAGTCAGAGAGATCTAGGTGTACAGGTCCACAGGTCGCTGAAAGTGGCAACACAGGTGAATAAGGTGGTCAAGAAGGCATACGGCATGCTTGCCTTCATTGGCTGGGGCATTGAGTATAAAAATTGGCAAGTCATGTTGCAACTGTAAAGTACCTTAGTTAGGCCATACTTGGGGTATAGTGTTCAATTCTGGTCGCCACAGAGACCCCCTAGCTAAAGGACCCCCCCCCCAGATAACCCCTACCCCTAACTAAAGGAAACGCACGCACACAGACCCCAGTCTGGAAGCTTGTGCACAGTGAAAAAAATTACTGCTTTAACACTCACCTGGGTGTACACCTGCTGGCTCAGAAAGAGGAAGCACCACTTGTCCATTTCTGAAAAGAAAATAGCAATGACCTGTGTTCAAACCCCTCAGATCCTTTAGCTGCAAACCATTGATTCATTTCTCTTTGTGGGTTGTGATTGACAGCTTCCACAAACACAGCTGTCAGCCTTGCTTCATTCAACTCCCTTCATGAATGGACAACTGGCATCTACCCAGCAATGTGGAAAATTGCCCAGAAATGTCCTGTACACAAGAAACAGGACAAATCCAACCCAGCCAATTACTGCTCCATCAGTCTATGTTCGATCATCAGTTAAGTGTTGGAAGGGGTCAACAAAACCCATTTAGGAATAACCTGCTCATTAATGCTGAGCTTGTCTTCTGCCAGGGTCAATCAGCCTCTTACCTCATTACAGCCTTAATTCAAACATGGACAAAAGAGCTGAACTCCAGAGGTGAGGTGAGAATAATTGCCCTTGACAGTGCCGTTGATTACACTTGATGGCAGCATTTAGACGAGTGTGACATCAGGGAGCCATAGAAACACCAAAGTCAATGGGAATCAGGGGCATGCACTGCTTTGATTAGACTCATACCTGGCACAAAGGAAGATGTTAGTGGTTGTTGGAGGTCAGTTTACTCAGCTCCAGGATATCATTGCAGGAGTTCCTCAGGCCCAACGATCTTCAGCTGCTTCATCAATGACCTTCCCTCCAACATAAGGTCAGAGATGGGAATGCTTACCGATGATTGCACAACGTGACGATTGTACAGCAGCGATGTCCTAGGGCTGAGATGATTGACCTCCAACAAACACAACCATTTTCCTTTCTGTTAGGTATGACTTCAATTTGAGGAGAATTTTGCTGCTGGTTCCCAATGGCATTGATCTGCTCGGGCTCCTTGATGTCACGCTTGGCCAATGTTACCTTCATGTCAAGGGCAGTCACCCTCACTTCACCTGATGGGACGGGACAGGCTAGTTGTGGAGAAGGGGCATATGACAGTAACATCTTGAGTGCTAACAGTAATGTTGGCTGGTACAGACTCTGCCATAACATTCTCCTTGTGTAGCGCCATCTCCTCCATTGAGCTCAGGTGATGAAGGTGGACCAGTCCTGCACCAGTTCAGCTTTCCCCCTTCTATTGTGGAAAACATTACCCCACAAGAGGGATGCCAAAATGACAATTATTTGTTGCACTGTGTTAGATCGATTCGTCTGCCAGAGCTGCATATCTGGAGATATGTGGAGGGAGCAAAAGATGGATGTGATATTGGAATCATTTAAGTTGGTATGAGGGTGAACAATGTGAATAGTAGTGAGTCCAGACTGATGGGGGTGTGTACCTAAGAGGCTGTCAGTGTGGTTAATATAAGATTCCTTGGGAAGATGCATTCACTGATCTTGACTGCCGAGGAGAACACAGTAAACTTCTCACAGCACTGCTACAAGATCTTTGGGGCCAGATTTCTTTGCTACAAGTTCACATTCCCTATGGAGTATGTTCCTTGAGGATCTGTTGGCCGCAGGTGGAAACATGGCAACTCTCCTCCACTTAACCTCCATAATGAAGGCCAAAAGCAATGCATCCTATCTCTGCCCCAGTGCTACAGTTCCCTTCTATCCAATTGCATCACTGCCAATCAGCAGCAGCCTCCTTCCATTCAATGCAACTGCCTTTTAACGGAACAGACTGCATTTAAGAACCGGAGGTTAGCTAGAACATGGGCTAGCCTTGCACACTGTTGGAAACATAGAAACATGGAAAATAGATGCAGGGATAGGCCATTCGGCCCTTCAAGTCTGCACCACCATTCAATATGATCATGGCTGATCATGCAAATTCAGTATCCTACTCCCACTTTCTCTCCATACCCCTTGATCCCTTGAGCCGCAAGGGGCACGTCCAGCTCCCTCTTGAATATATCCAATGCACTGACCCCAACTGCTTTCTGTTGTAGAGAATTCCACAAGTTCACAACTCTCATCTCAGTCCCTTATTCTTAGACGGTGACCCCTAGTTCTGGACATCCCCAACATCAGGAACATTCTTCTCCACAACTAGCCTGTCCCGTCCCGTCAGGATTTTATATGTTTCTGTGAGATCCCCTCTCATTCTTCTGAACTCCAGTGAGTACAAGCCGTTGATTCAGTCTTTCTTCATATGTTAGGTACCCTGTTGATCACGCAGCCGGTCAGCAGCATGAGTTGCACTGGTCTGCACCCTAAAATCATTTAAATGAGACGGCAGTACAAAGTTTATATGCTGCCTGCCTCACAGGAACAGACATAGGCAGACTGCAAATAACAACCCCGCACCCCCCACCACCATTGTATCTGAAACACCTTGGGCGCGATTCACCGCACCTGCGGAAAACCGTGAAGTCGGCCGTGAACACGCTGGGTCCGTCGTGCCGCCTCCTGGACATCACCAGCACCTGGGTCGTGTCTGCGTGCTGCGCCCGCCACTCCGCCAGCCTCCTCCTCCTCCTCCTCCCCCTCCTCCCTCTCTTCCTCCTCCTCCTCCTCTGCGTTGGCACCACTGCCACTGGCTTCTCCCTCCGCCTCCTGCAGCAGGGCATCTCCCCTCTGCATCGCGATGTTGTGCAGCGCACAGCAGACCACAACAATGCAAGCGACCCTGTCGGGCTGGTACTGCAGGGCCACTCCGGAGCGGTCCAGGCACGTGAATCTCATCTTCAGGAGGCCAAGGCAGCGCTCCACCACACCCCTGGTTGCTGCATGGGCCTCGTTGTATCGTGTTTCCGCATTGGTCTGAGGCCTCCGTATAGGCGTCATCAGACAAGACCTCAGCGGATAACCCCTGTCGCCCAGCAACCAGCCCCTCAGCCGGGGGGGACGTCCCTCAAACATTGCAGGGATGTACGACTGCTCCTGTATGTAGGAGACATGCACACTCCCTGGGAACCATGCACAGACGTTCATGAACCTCATGTGGGGGTCGCATACCACCTGGATATTCATGGAGTATGACCCCCTCCTGTTTGTGAAGACCTCCCTGTCCCCTGCAGGCGGGCGCATGGGTACGTGAACACAATCGATTACCCCCTGCACCCTCGGTATCCCGGCCACGCTGGCAAATCCACGAGCTCGTGAATGTTGACTGGCTCGGTCCTCGGGAAAGGTGACGTAGCGATCGGCGATGGCATAGAGGCGTCGGTCACATCCCGGATGCACCTGTGCACCGATGACTGGGAGATCCCGGAGACGTCCCCGCTCGGGGACTGGAAGGAGCCAGTCGCATAGAAGTTAAGAGCGACCGTCACCTTGATGGCAACCGGGATCGCGTGTCCTCCCCCCGTTCCACGTGGGGCGAGGTGCGCCATGAGGTGACAGAGAGATATGTGTCACCGACCCCCTACTCAGCCGGAGTCTCATCCTGCAGGTGATGTCCGTCATTGTTAGGAAAGAGACCCGGACACGGTACACCCTCGGCCTTGGTCGTCGACTCTGGCGCCGTGGCTGCACCCTCACTCTCTCCTCCTCCCCCTCCTCGTCCTCCTCCCCCCCATGCTGCTCGACGACTGGCAACTCCTCGGCCCGTCCCTCTGCTGCTGTAGCTGGCCCTGCATCCACTGTGGGTTGTGGCTGTGGATGCTGCTGCATCTCCAAATGCAGTGCAGCGGCGCCAACCACTGCGCAGAACATAGCCGTTCTGTTCACAGACATTGTGCTAACCTACAGAAGGGTGGTGGGGGGCAGAGAAACGGGACATGTTAGACGGAGGTTAGTCGACACCTCGGCAGCCGCCTGCCATGGGATACCTGTGTGTCCCGGTGGCCTGGACGCGCTGCTGACACGCGGGCAGCCTAACCCCTGGTCACTTTCTGCATCCAACGGGCAGTTAACTACGTCCTCTTCACCGGTGCGTCAGTGGCCTGTTTCCGTAAGCCACAGGGCAACCAGCGGCCGTGTCCTCGTGACCGGCACACCATGGCATGGTGGCAGACATTTTGTAACCGGGGTTGGACGAGTCACTCGCTCACTCTCTCCCTACCCCCCCACTCCCACTCCCCCCCTCAGTCTCCCACTCCCTCCCTCCGTCTCTCCCACTCCCCCTTCCATCTCCCACACTCCCTCCTCCATCTCCCACACTCCCCCCATAGTCTCCCCCACTCCCCCCTCCATCTCCCACACTCCCCCCCCTCCGTCTCCCACACTCCCCTCCCTCAGTCTCTCACTACCCCTCTCCGTCTCCCACAGTCCCCCCCTCAGTCTCCCACTCCCCCCTCCGTGTCCCCCACTCCCCCCTCCATCTCCCACACTCCCCCCTCCGTCTCCCACACTCCCCCCCTCCGTCTCCCACACTCCCACCCCCCCCCCCCCCGTCTCCCACACTCCCCCCCCCTCAGTCTCCCACTCCCCCCTCCGTCTCCCACACTCCCCCCCTCTGTCTCCCACACTCCCCCCTCCGTCTCCCACACTCCCCCCTCAGTCTCCCACACTCCCCCCTCCGTCTCCCACACTCCCCCCCCCTCAGTCTCCCACTCCCCCCTCCGTCTCCCACACTCCCCCCCCCCCATCTCCCATACTCCCCCCTCCGTCTCCCACACTCCCCCCCTCAGTCTCCCACTCCCCCCTCAGTCTCCCCCCCCCCCCCCTCTGGAACCCCCTCCCGTTCTCGGGGATGCCTTCCCCGCTGTGGCCAAACTCCAGAAGTGCGCTGAGCAGTGCGCTCACCTCCTCGATGCTCTCGACAGCCAGCACGACTGGTTGACGAATTTGAAAAGCAGGTGTGTTGGCCGGCGGGCAAACATTGCGTGATGACGTCGGGACTTCGGCCCATCTGGGCCGGAGAATAGCGGGGGGCCAATAAGTCGGGCTTCTGGTCGTGTCGGGGGGTCTGTCGAGGCCTTTGCCAGGAATGCCGACGTGAAGTTTGTGCGGGGTTCGGAGAATAGCGGGAGGGCGTCGGACCGGCGTCGCCGTGAAAATCGGCGCGGCCCGATATTCTCCGAACCGGCGTGAGAGCGGAGAATCACGCCCCTTGTGCGGATGCACATCTAGCCCTTAGACTATTTTCCTTTGGACAATATCATTGTGGCCTCCATTCTGTGATTGGGCATCATAACTCTGCCAACAATGTACTTCTAGCCTTGCTTTGCTATTTCCTGCCCTGATACAATTTTTATAAGGATATGAACTGAGCCCAGTTAAGTGCTGTACTGCATACCGATGGGAATTTTACAACATTTACTAATGCGACTGGTTTACTTTAAAATCACATTGTATATGCACAGCTTCAGGCCTTTGAATTCAAAAATTAGATTATCTGTGAAACTGATGCATGACTCTTTGGAGTATTTGTCAGGCACATGGTCTACAGGGGGGAATATTAATCTCTTTACTTATTAGAACATAGAACATAGAACAGTACAGCACAGAACAGGCCCTTCGCCCCTCGATGTTGTGCCGAGCAATGATCACCCTACTCAAACCCACGTATCCACCCTATACCCTTAACCCAACAACCCCCCCCACCCCAACCTTACTTTTTAAGACACTACGGGCAATTTAGCATTGCCAATCCACCTAATCCGCACATCTTTGGACTTATTATTACAGTTTAAGGATTTTATAAAACTATTTGCTCTTTCAAAGTCTCATTGCAGCATCTATAAGCAAACCGTGTCCCTAGAATCCAGAAACGGCACCTTTTTCTATTCTCTGAACTAACTATGCAATATCCCCCTGAGAAAAGACCCAGTTCTAGTCATCTGTTTAGTTCAAAAATCATCAAATTCTCTTTGAAAAGACAGATGTTACCATACAGACCAGGTGATTTGTGTGTTGGTCGCACTCTCATCCCTCAGTAAGAGGGTTGGGGATACAAGTCTGACTCTGGAGACTTAGGCACGCAATCCAGACAGGTAGGTAAGTGTCACACTGAGCGAGTTACTGTTAGTGCTGCTGTCTTTGAGAGGAGACATTAAGCTGGAGCCCATTCTACCCTCTCAGACAAACAGAAAAGATATCACAGTATTACATAAAGAAGAGCAGGGGAGTTCTCCTGGTCAATAGTTACCCTTTAACCAAAGCCAGGGTGGCACAGTGGTTAGCATTGCTGCCTCACAGCTCCAGGACCTGTGTTCAATTCCGACCCGTGTGGAGTTTGCTTTCTTCCCATTTCTGTGTGGATTTCTTCCGGGTGCTCCAGTTTCCTCCCACAGTCAAAGATGTGCAGGCTGGGTGGATTGGCCATGCTCATTGCCCCTTAGTGTCCAAACGGTTAGATCGGATTACTGGGTTTATGGGGACGGGGTTTGAGGTGTAGGATTAAGTAGGGTGCTCTTTCCAAGGGCCAGTATAGATTAGATGGGCCGATTGGCCTCCTTCTACACTGTAAATTGTGTGAAAACAGATGGTGGTGTAGTGGTAATGTGACTGGACCAGAAGCCAAGGCTGATGTTCTGAGTTCATGAGTTCAAATCTCACCTTGGCAGCTGGTGGAATTTAAATTCAATTAATAAATCTGAAATATAAATGTTAGTCTCACCACATGGCAACTATCATCAATTCTTGTAAAAATCCATTTGACACAGATTGCCCTGAGGGAAGGAAATCTGTATCCTTGTCTGGGCTGGTCTACATGTGACCCACAGCAACAATCTGCCTTCTGAAATAGCCGAGCAAGACATTAAGTTCAAGGGCAATTAGGGACCGGCAGCAAACGCTGATCTTGCAGTGCAGTGACACCCACAGCCCATGAAAGAATTTCTGTTTGTGGAGGTTTACTATGTGGAAATTGGCTGTTGTGTCTCATAAGAACATAAGAACTAGGAGCAGGAGTAGGCCATCTGGCCCCACGAGCCTTTTCCGCCATTCAATGAGATCATAGCTGATCTTTTGTGGATTCAGCTCGACTTACCCACCCACTCAGCATAACCCTTAATTTCTTTACTGTTCAAAAATCTATCTATCTTTGTCTTAAAAATATCCAACAAGGTAGTGTCAACTGCTTCACTGGGCAGGGGATTCCACAGGTACACAACCCTTTGGGTGAAGAAGTTCCTCCTCAAGTCAATCCTAAATCTGCTCCCCCTTATTTTCAGGCTATGCCCCTAGTTCTAGTTTCACCACCCAGTGGAAACAATCTCCCTGCTTCTATCCAATCTATTCTCTTCATAATTTTATATGTTTCTATAAGATCCCCCCCCCCCCCCCCCCCCCCCCCCCCCCGACCCCCGTCATCTTCCAAATTCCAATGAGTATAGTCCCAGGCTATTTAGTCTCTCCTAGGTTAGTCTCACCACATGGCAACTATCATCAATTCTTGTAAAAATCCATTTGACAGGTGGGACCTCTACAAACAGGATGGTCTTCACCTGAACCAGAGGGGTACCAATATCCTAGGGGGGAGATTTGCTTGTGCTCTTCGGGGGGGTTTAAACTAATTCAGCAGGGGGATGGGAACCTAAATTGTAGTCCCAGTGTACAGGATGTTGAGAGTAGTGAGGTCAGGGATAGGGTTAAAAGTTCGAAAGAGGGCACCGGCAAGCAGGACGCTGGTTTGAAGTGTGTCTACTTCAACGCCAGGAGCATCCGGAATAAGGTGGGTGAGCTTGCAGCATGGGTTGGTACCTGGGATCTCGATGTTGTGGCGATTTCGGAGACATGGGTAGAGCAGGGACAGGAATGGTTGTTGCAGGTTCCAGGATTTAGATGTTTCTGTAAGAACAGAGAAGATGGTAAAAGAGGGGGGGGGGGTGTGGCATTGTTAATCAAGGAAAGTATTATGGCGGTAGAAAGGACGCTTGAGGACTCGTCTACTGAGGTAGTATGGGCCGAGGTTAGGAACAGTAGAGGAGAGGTCACCCTGTTGGGAGTTGTCTATAGACCTCCGAATAGTTCCAGAGATGTAGAGGAAAGGATTGCAAAGATGATTCTCGACAGGAGCGAGAGTAACAGGGTAGTTGTAATGGGGGACTTTAACTTTCCAAATATTGACTGGAAATACTATAGTTCGAGTACTATAGATGGGTCAGTTTTTGTGCAGTGTGTGCAGGAGGGTTTTCTGACACAGTATGTAGACAGGCCAACAAGGGGCGAGGCCACATTGGATTTGGTACTAGGTAATGAACCCGGCCAGGTGTTAGATTTAGATGTAGGTGAGCACTTTGGTGATAGTGATCACAACTCGGTTATGTTTACTTTAGCAATGGGCAGGGATAGGTATATACCGCAAGGCAAGAATTATAGCTGGGGGAAAGGCAATTATGATGCTATTCGGCAAGATTTAGGATGTATAGGATGGGGAAGGAAACTGCAGGGGATGGGTACAATCGAAATGTGGAGCTTTTTCAAGGAACAGCTACTGCGTGTCCTTGATAAGTATGTACCTGTCAGGCAGGGAGGAAGTTGTCGAGCAAGGGAACCGTGGTTTACTAAGGAAGTTGAAGCACTTGTCAAGAGGAAGAAGAAGGCTTATGTTAGGATGAGACATGAAGGCTCAGTTAGGGCACTTGAGAGTTACAAGTTAGCCAGGAAGGACCTAAAGGGAGAGTTAAGAAGAGCGAGGAGAGGACACGAAAAGTCATTGGCGGATAGGATCAAGGAAAACCCTAAGGCTTTCTATAGGTATATCAGGAACAAAAGAATGACTAGAGTAAGATTAGGGCCAATCAAGGATAGTAGTGGAAAGTTGTGTGTGGAATCAGAGGAGATAGGGGAAGCGTTAAATGGATATTTTTCGTCAGTGTTTACACTGGAGAAAGAAAATGTTGTCGAGGAGAACACTCAGGTTCAGTCGACCAGGCCAGATGGAATTGAGATTCAAAAGGAGGAGGTGTTAGCAATTTTGGAAAATGTCAAAATAGATAAGTCCCCTGGGCCAGATGGGATTTATCCTAGGATTCTCTGGGAAGCCAGGGAGGAGATTGCAGAGCCTTTGTCCTTGATCTTTATGTCGTCTTTGTCGACAGGAATAGTGCCGGAAGACTGGAGGATAGCAAATGTTGTCCCCTTGTTCAAGAAGGGGAGTAGAGACAACCCTGGTAATTATAGACCTGTGAGCCTTACTTCGGTCGTGGGTAAAATGTTGGAAAAGGTTATAAGAGATAGGGTTTATAATCATCTTGAAAAGAACAAGTTGATTAGCGATAGTCAACACGGTTTTGTGAAGTGTAGGTCATGCCTCACAAACCTTATTGAGTTTTTTGAGAAGGTGACCAAACAGGTGGATCAGGGTAAAGCTGTTGATGTGGTGTATATAGATTTCAGTAAGGCGTTTGATAAGGTTCCCCACGGTAGGCTATTGCAGAAAATAAGGAAGTATGGAATTGAAGGTGATTTAGCGGTTTGGATCAGTAATTGGCTAGCTGAAAGAAGACAGAGGGTGGTGGTTGATGGCAAATGTTCATCCTGGAGTTCAGTTACTAGTGGTGTACCGCAAGGATCTGTTTTGGGTCCACTGCTGTTTGTCATTTTTATAAATGACCTGGAAGAGGGTGTAGAAGGATGGGTTAGTAAATTTGCAGATGACACAAAGGTCGGTGGAGTTGTGGATAGTGCTGAAGGATGTTCTAGGATACAGAGGGACATAGATAAGCTGCAGAGCTGGGCTGAGAGGTGGCAGATGGAGTTTAATGCGGAAAAGTGTGAGGTGGTTCACTTTGGAAGGAGTAACAGGAATGCAAAGTACTGGGCTAATGGCAAGATTCTTGGTAGTGTAGATGAACAGAGAGATCTCGGCATCCAGGTACATAAATCCCTGAAAGTTGCCACCCAGGTTAATAGGGCTGTTAAGAAGGCATATGGTGTGCTAGCCTTTATAAGCAGGGGGATTGAGTTTCGGAACCACAAGGTCATGCTGCAGCTGTACATAACTCTGGTGCAGCCGCACCTGGAGTACTGCGTGCAGTTCTGGTCACCACATTATAGGAAGGATGTGGAAGCTTTGGAAAGGGTTCAGAGGAGATTTACTAGGATGTTGCCTGGTATGGAGGGAAGGTCTTACGAGGAAAGGCTCAGGGAATTGAGGTTGTTTTCGTTAGAGAGGAAAAGGCTGAGAGGTGACTTAATAGAGACATATAAGATAGTCAGAGGGTTAGATAGGGTGGACAGTGAGAGTCTTTTTCCTCGGATGGTGATGACCAACACGAGGGGACATAGCTTTAAATTGAGGGGTGATAGATATAGGACAGATATCAGAGGCAGTTTCTTTACTCAGAGAGTAGTAGGGGTGTGGAATGCCCTGCCTGCAACAGTAGTAGATTCGCCAACTTTAAGGGCATTTAAGTGGTCACTGGATAGACATATGGATGAAAATGGAATAGTGTAGGTCAGATAGGCTTCAGATGGTTTCACAGATCGGCGCAACATCGAGGGCCGAAGGGCCCGTACTGCGCTGTAGTGTTCTATGTTCTATGTTCTATATACTATTCCTCTCAACTCCAGAATTAACCTGTTATTCCTACCAAAAGGATGACCTCACATTTATCAACATTTTACTCCATCTGCTAGACCCTTGCCCACTCACTTAAACTATCTATATCCCTCTGCAGACTTTCAGTGTCCTCTGCACACTTTAATTTACCGCTCATCTTAGTGTCATCTGCGATCTTTGACACATTACACTTGGTCCCCAACTCCAAATCATCTATGTAAATCCGTAAACAATTGTGGTCCCAAAACTGATCGCTGAGGCCTATCACTGATCGCCAACCAGAAAAACACCCATTTATAATAATAATCTTTATTGTCACAAATAACTTACATTAACACTGCAATGAAGTTACTGTGAAAAGCTCCTCGTTGCCACATTCCGGTGACTGTTCGGGTACACAGAGGGAGAATTCTGAATGTCCAATTTACCTAACAGCACGTCTTTCGGGTCTTGTGGGAGGAAACCGGAGCACCCGGAGGAAACCCACGCAAACACAGGGAGAACGTGCAGGCTCCGCACAGATAGTGACCCAAGCTGGGAATCGAACCTGGGACCCTGGCGCTGTGAAGCAACAGTGCTAACGACTCTGCTACCATGCCGCCCACTCTTTGCTTCTGTTAGTTAACCAATCCTCTTTACATGCCAATACATTACCCGTAACGCCATGCACCCTTATCTTATACAACAGCTTTTTGTGCAGAACCTTGTCGAATACCATTGCTGCTTCACCCTAATTATAGAATTGCCTACTTGTCTTTTTGCTCCACCCTACTTGAATGGCCTTTTGTATCACGCTGCAGTGGTCAGCTAGCTTATCCTCCCTACAACCCTTTTCCTCATCCACACAGAGAACAAGTACCTCATACCTGTTGGACAAGGTCAAGAGCTGAAGCTCCTCCGTTTCTGAATTCAGGATCCCTCTACCTGCCCCATTCGCAGTCACACCCTGCTGTCCCTGAACACCGACCTAATTTGAGGTACTTAATCCACGGGGTGTGACCACCTCCTGAAACAAAGTGTCCAGGTAACTCTCCCCCTCCTGGATGCGCAGTGTCCGAAGCTCAGATTCCAGTTCATCAATTCTGAGCTGAATTTCCTCGAGCAACCAACACTTGCTGCAGATGTGGCCACTGCAGCTCGCAATGGAATCTGCCAGCTCCCACATCAAACACATCACCTGCCCAGCCATCTCCACCTGGTTAATTAATTTATTAATACATTTTGCAGTGTTCTCCTTCTAATCCTGCAGATTAATCTCCACACCCCCAGATCCAGACCGCGTGATCGCCAAGGAGAGGCGATAAAACCAGAGTTAAAAACCCAGGGCCAATATGGGAAAAAAGTCTGGGAAAACTTCTCTCTGATCCCTAGTGACAATCGAAACAAGTCCAAGAGATCACTGT
Source organism: Scyliorhinus canicula (assembly GCF_902713615.1). NCBI lineage: Eukaryota > Metazoa > Chordata > Chondrichthyes > Carcharhiniformes > Scyliorhinidae > Scyliorhinus > Scyliorhinus canicula. Next base: position 103,339,315 of record NC_052148.1, on the reverse strand, counting down.
GGCCGGGATGATATTTATAGTTAACTCTCTCCTCTCTCCCCGCACTATTCAAAATTAACTCCTATGTCACAACAGTAACTACACTTCAAAAGTATTTAATTGAGGGTAACATACTGTGGGCACATCCTGAGGTCAAGAAAGGTATTATATAATTTCCTCTCATAAGACCTAGGGTGGGATTCTCCATCCTGGGACACCCAGATACGTTCCAATATGGGACAGAGAATCAGGCGTCAGGGAAAAATCAAGATCGATGCCAGGAATTGACCCAATCGTGATGCTCTGTCCCCGCACTGGCGGTAGGTTCAAAGTCCACAACCGCGTGCCTGCAGGAACATGTAAATGAATGAAAATGGGTTTTAATGACTCACTTGTATCCATCTAGTGGGCCTGGCCCCCGATGCTCCAGTCCTCCATGATTCTCCCGTTCCCACAGCCGGGAATCATGTGCGAGCGGCTCACTTGTGGTCTCCACCAGTGTGGCCCTGGCAATCAAGGGGTAACTTCCCGAAGGAATTACCCCTTGGCCCACAGAGAGGTCCATCACGCCAGGGCCACCCTGTTAGATACCACCAAGTCCAAACAAGTGTCACCGCCCACAATGCACTGCCTGCCACTCCTCCTCTACCAGACCACCCCCACTCTCCACCCTCCCAGGGATCCCTGGTAATAGGAGGACCCCCTCACATGGAGTCTACAATAGGCAGGCCTTCCTGTGAGAAGTCTCCCTATTACTGGGGTCCCTGGGGTTCTCCCTACTATAAGGTTTCCTGGGGGGATGGGTGAAGTCACCCCTGAATTTGAGGGGGCACCTAGGCAAACCTGCTATCAGGCCACCCCTCAAAATGGTGGCCTGATAGCGGGATTCCCTCGGGAATCCCTCATATTCTATGCCATGCATAAATTTGCATGGCAAACAACACTGAATTGCTTGCCGGTTTGAGCTCCTAGTGGGATCATAAATTGATTGCAATTCACCTCTGTTGGGAGAACAGATCACTAGTGTTTTATTTGCAGCTAATTTTGATACGTTTAAACTCACCACTTTGGGAAATATTTTCCTTGGCTCTGGTGTGCAGAAGTGGTGCAGTAGTGTCTTGAAAATGACAGAGGAAAGTTTGTCCGCTCCATGCCTGCTCCCTCGGGTCCTACGACCAGCACTGAAGCCTGATTTGTATTTGTAAGCTGCATCCTGGCTGTTTCACACAGCACATGCTGGATCTCCGTTCACAAGCCTGCTTAACAATTGCATCAGGCAAGATATAGTCACTGTTTTTCTCCCTGTTATAAATGACTTGACATCTCATTAACAGGGCGGGGAGTTGAAAACTCCCTCACCTTTTCCAAACAGTTATTGAGGCAGAGATCTGTCACACAGCCCTTTGGTTTTCACAGCTGGAAACCCGCCAATGATTTTCACCAGAAGGATGGGAATGACAGCTGCTCTTTTTCCACTTATTGACCATAATTAACGATTACACAGAATTAATAATCTGCGAGCTCAGTATGGAAAAGGAACCGAGGCTGCTTTATGTTGCTATTTCACGATGTAGGGATCAACATGTAGCTCACTGGTGAGCCATACTCAATTCGCACAGATTGCTACAGTTTCTAGAAGAACCATTATCGTTCACAAGGATTTCTTGACCTTCTTTACATATTATAAACTAACAAATGGAGCACGACAAATGGAGTTTTCCATATGCAGACATACCTAGGTTTCAGCAGGAAAGTTAATTAGAACATTTGAGCACATCAACATTAGATCAAAATAGTTTGCTGCAACATCATTACCTGGTATGAAAGACAGGCAGTCTCAAAACATGGATGGATGAATATTATTAACTCAAGAACTGCAACATTCTATAGGGTAAAACTGTGCACTTAGTTTTGTTGAGGATGAGACTGAGACGTTACCATTATAAGGATCTTTCCCAAAAGAACATTGGCTACCAAATTGGGATGGGATCGGGTAGTACATTAAAAAGTTTTAAATCTCAAACCCGACCCCGACTTATCTCCAACACGTCCATTTCTGGCTTTCGCAGAGGCAGGATGTGCGCAGGCAATCAACTCAATCCCAGGAGGTGGGTTTAAATGGTACAGGGAGTATGGATGTCTCATATTGGGCAGCACGGTAGCATTGTGGATAGCACAAATGCTTCACAGCTCCAGGGTCCCAGATTCGATTCCGGCTTGGGTCACTGTCTGTGCAGAGTCTGCACATCCTCCCAGTGTGTGCGTGGGTTTCCTCCGGGTGCTCCGGTTTCCTCCCACAGTCCAAAGATGTGCAGGTTAGGTGGATTGGCCATGATAAATTGCCCTTAGCGTCCAAAATTGCCCTTAGTGTTGGGTGGGGTTACTGGGTTATGGGGATAGGGTGGAGGTGTTGACCTTGGATAGGGTGCTCTTTCCAAGAGCCGGAGCAGACTCGATGGGCCGAATGGCCTCCTTCTGCACTGTAAATTCTATGATATTTCAGGTTCCTGGATATGGAAAAAGCTTTGACAGCACTGCTTGTGGACTAGGAGGAGCAGGAGTGTTTCCTTGTAGCCCCACCACGTTTACCTGCTTCCCTGTACAGTATCAGATTGTTCCCACAATCAGACCTTTTCCCCCTCCCAGAGGTCAGTTTTTGGCTCACCCAACATAATGAATCATTGAGTCATAGAGGTTTTCAGCATGGAAACAGGCCCTTTGGCTTAACTTGTCCATGCCGCCATGTTTTTAACCACTAAGTTAGTCCCAATTGCCTGCATTTGGCCCATATCCCTCTATATCCATCTTACCCAGATAATGTCCAAATGCTTTTTAAAAGTCAAATTTGTACCCATCTCTACTACTGCCTCTGGCAGCTCGTTCCAGACACACACCACCCTCTGTGTGAAACAATTGCCCCTCTGGACCCTTTTGTAGCTCTCCCCTCTCACCTGAAACCTAGGCCTCTAGTTTTAGACTCCCCTGCCTTTGGGAAAATATGTTGACTATCTATCTTGTCTCTGCCCCTCATTATTTTATAGATCTCTATAAAATCATCCCTAAGCCTCCTATGCTCCCGGGAAAAAGTCCCAGCCTATCCAGCCTCTCCTTATAGCTCAGACCATCAAGTCCCGGTAGCATCCTAGTAAATCTTTTTGGCACTCTACAGGACACCTCAAGGATCAGGGACACGACCCCTCCCCACACTGGCAAATGAAACTCTCTTTGCGGTCTCACCCTGCAAGTGTTCAACCAACAACATAGGTGGCTAGAGGTCAAGCTATGTTGGAAAGCTATCCCGGTTTGCCCAGGTGGGGCTGCCTCCAGACAACCTATTGTAGGGGGATGGGGAAGTTCTTCCTGCTCAGCCACCCAGTGCTCACTGGAGTAAACAGTTAATGGTAAGGTCCCAAAATTCCATGGAAAACAGTCCCTGCCCTTTAAACTAGTCCCCCCCCCCCCCCCCCCCCCCCCCCCCGCCTCCCCGCTTCCCTGCTTAACTGAGGTCTATTTGACTGGCCCTGCCCTAATGAGGCCTACTCACTTACTGGTGTTCTGAGGCTCCATGGCTGCTCCTCCTCCTGGCAACTGAGTGCAGTACTAGCAGCGGCCATTGGCGCAGCTGGTATGAAGATTAGCCAGTCTTTGATGGGACGGCAGCTCCTGGGGGTGGGACCGTCGGGGGTGTTCTTTCAGACCAGAAAACCCTGACACTGACCAGAGCACCCTGGAATGGTCACAGAAGGGTTGTCACCAGCATTCAAGCTGGCATGTGCCCATTTCTGTGATCATTAATCCAGCCACCTGAGGGAAAATCCAAAATTCTCGTTTTATGGCCAAAACATCTCCCTATCATCTGTTGGCTCACAAGACCCATCCTACTAAATATCAATGCCTTAAATCCAGGTTGTTCTATTCCAGAAACGCATTTACAGTGTTATACATTGCAAGCAAACATCTCCTAATCCACCAGTCACAGGTTTAGTATGTGTCGATTTACAGCAAATCCCCAGTTAATGTTTATCACCTACATACAATTGAATGCAATTCGCAGTCATTGCTGTCGGCTGACCTCAATTCAAGGATTACATGTTCTCGGGGTCACATGTTTTTGCCAGGGGTCTTCATGTGATTGAACAGGCCGATTCTCAACCCACAGGTCTTTGTGCACAGAATGCAGCATGATGGACAAATTGTCACCATTTGATTTTGATTTGATTTGATTTATTGTCACGTACCGAAGTACAGTGAAAAGTATTTTTCTGCAGCCGACGGAACGTACACAGTACGTACATAGTAGGCAAAAGAATAATCAACAGAGAACATTGACAAATGGTACAATGGAGAATTTGTAGCCTCCCATGCTGCCAAGGACAGCTTCAGTGTCTTTGCTTCCGCTGGAACACTGGCCATTTGAGAGTTGTTATCATCATGCTCCTGTGCTGCAGTGAGACCTGAGCTGGGTATCAGCAACACATCAGAGCGCTATAGAGAAATTCCAGCAGCAATGTCACCGCCCCATCTTCTAAATTCAATTTGAGGAACGCTGATCAAACGCCTATGCCTTTCTTGAAGCCAGTTCCACAAGCATGCAGGCAAAACTCTTCAAAATAAACAACAATGGATTTGACGCTGTTCGGATGGCCGAAAAGATCCTCACACCAGGTCCAGTTTTCTCAACTCTTCAATGCAATTAATATATAATTAACACAAGTATTCCATTTGAAACAGGAGTTAGTTCCCTTCAATAAGTAAATCAGATTTTGATAAGGTGCCACACAAAAGGGTACTTAATAAGATACTGTTGGGGGTAGTAAATAGTAAATTAGCATAGATAGCGGATTGACTAATTGATAGAAGACAAAGAGTTGGGATAAGAGGGGCATTTTCTGTAGTGAGTGGAATGCCACAGGGATCAGTGCTCGAATCATAATTATTTATGATAAATATTAATGACTTGGACAAGGGTAATGAATGTACATTTGCCAAGTTTACAGATGATACAAAATGGGGTAAAAGGCAAGTGGGGAGGGTGACATGTGGGCCTAGATTCTCCCGCCCCGCCTGCCGCAAGAATGCCACAGCGAGCCGCGCACAATGGAGAACTTCATTGACCTCAGGCAGTATTCTGTCGATGCCGAGCGGACATCGCCAGAAAATCCCACCCATCGAGTCTACAGTTGGATATTGACAGGTTAGATGAGTGGGCAAAACTTTGCAGATGAAATATAATGTGGGAAAATGTGAGGTTATGCACTTTGGTAGGAAGAATAAAGGAGCTGAATATTATGTAAATGGAGAAAGACTACAGAAAGCTGAAGCACAGGGAGATTTGGGTGTCCTCGTGCATAAATCAGAAAAGGCTACCATACAAGTTCAGCAGGTAATAGTGTTGGCAAACGGAATTCTGGACTTTATTTCAAAGGGAATGGAGTATAAAAATAGGGAGGTCTTGCAGAAACTATACAAGGTACCAGTTAGACCATACCTGGAATACTGTGAAGCGTGTTGGCCCCTTATCTAAGGAAAAATATACTGGCATTGGAGGCAGCCCAGAGAACGTTTGTTAGGCTGACGCCGGACATGAAGGGATTTTCTTACGAGGAGATGTTGAGTCGGTTGGGTTTGTACTCATTGGAATTTAGAAAAATGACAGTCAACCTTATTAAGACATGTAGGATTCTCAGGTGGTTCAAAAAGGTTGATGCTGAGAGGATGTTTCCTCTTGTGGGAGAGTCTAGGACCAGAAGGTACAATCTCAGAGTATGGGGTCGCCCATTCAAGACAACAATTAGGAGGAACTTCTTCTCTCAGAGGGTAGTGATTCTGTGGAACTCTTTACCGCAGAAAACTGCAGATGTTGGGTCATTAAGTATGTTCCAGGCTGAGATAGACAGATTTTTAAGCAGCAATGAAATCAAAGGTTATGGAGATAAGTCAGGAAAGTGGAGATCAGGATTATATCAGATCAGTCATTATCTCATTGAATGGCAGAGCAGAGTCAATGGGCTGAATGACCTAAATCTGCTCCTTTATCTTACGGTCCTATGGTCTTACAGGATACCAATGTTTCTCCCAAATGCATGGACCACTTTTTCTTTAAATGGATTACAGGAGGCTACCATGAGAACATTGAGCTGTTAATATTGATGTTTATGGGCTTCTATTCCTGACTTTACCACAATACTGCAGGCTGCTGTCAGCAGGGGATCAACCTCTCCCCAGTTTGAACACTCACTCCTCCACCCCTTCAGCCTTGAGCTTGCCAGCTAGCTGCTTGGTTCTGAGTGAGATTAATATCCCTGGGTCCCAGCTTGCGAGCTGCATTGTCCTGTCCGATTAGTGTCTGCAGTTGGCCAGTCTTCTGGAAATAAGACCCGAGGCAAATTAAATGGCAAGATTAGGGAACCATGGATGACGGGTGGAATTGTGAGACTGGCTAAGATGAAAAAGGAAGCATACATAAGATCTAGGCGACTTAAAACTGATGAAGCTTTAGAGGAACATCAGGAAGGGAGGACAAATCTCAAACGCGCAATAAAGAGGGCTAAAAGGGGTCACGAAATATCTTTGGCTAACAGGGTTAAGGAAAATCCCAAAGTCTTTTATTCGTATATAAGGAGCAAGAGGGTAACTAGAGAAAGGATTGGCCCACTCAAAGACAAAAGAGGGAATTTATGTTTGGAGTCAGAGGAAATGGGTGAGATTCTTAATGAGTACTTTGCCATGAGTATTCACCACAGAGAGGGACATGACGGATGTTGAGGCTAGGGATGGATGTTTAAATACTCTAGGTCAAGTCGGCATAAGGAAGGGGAAAGTTTTTAGTATTCTAAAAGGCATTAAGGTGGACAAGTCCCCAGGTCCGGATGGGATCTATCCCAGGTTACTGAGGGAAGCGAGGGACGAAATAGTTGGGGCCTTAACAGATATCTTTGCAGCATCCTTGAGCACGGGTGAGGTCCCGGAGGACTGGAGAATTGCTAATGTTGTCCCTTTGTTTAAGAAGGATAGCAGGGATAATCCAGGGAATTATAGACCTGTGAGTTTGATGTCAGTGGTAGGCAAACTGTTGGAGAAGATACTGAGGGATAGGATCTATTCACATTTGGAAGAAAATAGACTTATCAGTGATAGGCAGCATGGTTTTGTGCAGGGAAGGTCATGTGTTACAAACCTAATAGAATTCTTTGAGGAAGTGACAAAGTTAATTGATGAGGGAAGGGCTGTAGATGTCATATACATGCACTTCAGTAAGGCGTTTGATAAAGTTTTCCATGGCATATTGATGGAAAAAGTGAAGTCGTATGGGGTTCAGGGTGTACTAGCTAGATGGATAAAGAACTGCCTGGGCAACAGGAGACAGAGAGTAGTGGTGGAAGGGAGTGTTTCAAAATGGAGAAAGGTGACTAGTGGTGTTCCACAGGGATCCGTGCTCGGACCACTGTTGTTTGTGATATACATAAATGATCTGGACGATGGTATAGGTGGTCTGATTAGCAAGTTTGCAGATGATACTAAGATTGGTGGAGTTGCAGATAGCGAGGAGGACTGTCAGAGAATACAGCAAAATATAGATAGATTGGAGAGTTGGGCAGAGAAATGACAGATGGAGTAGATTAGGATTGTTTTCGTTGGAAAGATTCAGGTTGAGGGGGGACCTGATTGAGGTCTACAAAATTATGAGAGGTGTGGACAGGGTGGATAGCAACAAACTTTTTCCAAGAGTGGGGGTGTCAATTATAAGGGGTCACGATTTCAAGGTGAGAGGGGAAAAGTTTAAGGGAGATGTGCGTGGAAAGTTTTTTACGCAGAGGGTGGTGGGTGCCTGGAACGCTTTGCCAGCTGAGGTGGGAGAGGCGGGCACAATAGCATCATTTAAGATGCATCTGGACAGATATATGACCGGGTGGGGAACAGAGAGCAGTAGATCCTTGGAAAATAGGTGACAGGTTTGGATAAAGGATCTGGATCGGCGCAGGCTGGGAGGGCCGAAGGGCCTGTTCCTGTGCTGTAATTTTCTTTGTTCTTTGAGGCATAATTTCTGAGCAGCCGGAGGTCTACAATGTCGGGCAGACTTTCTGGCCACAATGCCCATTTCTGCTGGTCGAATTTCTCGAGCATTCTAATGTGTCGCTGATACACAGTCCAGTCTCACTGCAGTAGCGTGGTGATGCCAAGGCTCAAATGGCTAACGTTCCAGGGGTGGGCAAGTAAACACTACAAAGGCACTGAAGCTCACCTTGAAGTGTGGCACCATGCGTATAGATCGATAAGAATTTCTCAATTTATTCTTTTTTTTAAAATGTTTTTTTATTGAGTTTTCATATTTTATATATGACAAATTACAAGTTATTAGAGAGAGAGAAAAAAAAAAGAAAACACAAAAATTTAACATGAATATTTACAGGTAAGCATCTTCATAACAATAATTGTGGCCGCCCCCTTTAGCCAGCATACATATTTTACATTCCCCAATATGGCCGAGGCACATGTTTATAGGCATTTATTTATAGTTTGGTTTTGGGCCTTGGCTTGCCATCAAACCCCCATACCGAGCCCGTAGCCCCCCCCCCCCTCCCCCCGGCTACCTTCCCCCGATTCCCGCCCATTTTCCCCTGGCTCTTGGCCACCCGACTATTCTTCCTCATGTACGTTGGCCACAAACAGGTCCCGGAACAGTTGCATGAATGGCTCCCACGTTCTGTGGAAGCCGTCGTCCGACCCTCGGATGGCGAATTTGATTTTCTCCATTTGGAGAGATTCCGAGAGGTCGGACAGCCAGTCTGCAGCTCTGGGTGGTGCTGCTGACCGCCAGCCAAACAGGATTCTACGGCGGGCGATCAGGGAGGCAAAGGCAAGGGCGTCCGCCCTCCTCCCCAGGAATAGATCTGGCTGGTCTGAAACCCCGAAGACCGCCACTATCGGGCATGGCTCCACCCTCACCCCCACCACTTTGGACATAGCCTCGAAGAAGGCTGTCCAGTACTCCACAAGTCTGGGGCAAGACCAGAACATGTGGGCGTGGTTGGCCGGGCCTCTTTGGCACCGCTCACATCTGTCCTCCACCTCCGGGAAGAACCTACTCATACGGTTTCTCGTTAAGTGGGCTCTATGTACCACTTTTAGTTGCGTCAGGCTGAGCCTTGCGCACGTGGAGGTGGAGTTGACCCTATGCAGTGCTTCGCTCCAGAGTCCCCACCCTATCTCCATCCCCAGGTCGTCCTCCCATTTCCTTCTTGTTGCGTCCAGTACGGTGTCGTCCCTGTCTACCAGTCGGTCATACATGTCACTACAGTTCCCTTTCTCTAGGATACTTGCGACCAGTAGGTCTTCCAATAGTATCTGTCGTGGCGGTTGTGGGTACGTCCTTGTCTCCTTTCGTAGGAAGTTTTTGAGCTGCAGGTACCGTAGCTCGTTCCCCCCAGCTAGCTGAAATTTCTCTGTCAGTTCGTCCAGTGTTGCGATCCTGTCGTCCGTGTATAGGTCCCTGACTGTCAGTGTCCCCCCGTCCTGCCTCCACCTTTTGAAGGTGGCGTCGGTCAGTGCTGGTTTGAACCTATGGTTGTTGCAGATGGGAGCCTTGTCCGACATTTTGTACAGGCCAAATTGCTGCCTCAGTTGGTTTCAGGATTGGAGGGTGGCTGTCACCACTGGGCTGGTGGAGTGTTTTTTGGGTGGGGATGGGAGTGCTGCCGTGGCGAGGGCCCGGAGGTAGGTTCCCATGCAGGAGGCCTCCTCCGCACGCACCCACTCGGCTTCTGGCTCCTGGATCCATCCCCTTACTCGCTCGGCTGTTGCCGCCCAGTGGTAGAATTGTAGATTCGGGAGGGCTAGCCCCCCCCTGGATTTTGTTTTTTGTATGACCTTCTTTGGGATCCTAGCATTTTTACCCCCCCATACGAACGCCATGATATGTTTGTCCAGCGCTTTGAAAAAGGCCTTGGGGATGTAGATCGGAATGGATCTAAACAGGAAAAGGAACCTGGGCAGTACGTTCATTTTGATCGTCTGGACTCTCCCCGCGAGGGAGAGCGGGAGTGTGTTCCATCTTTGCAGGTCCTTTTTAACTTCCTCCGTCAGGCTGGTGAGGTTCCATTTGTGGATCCCTTTCCAGTCATGGGCTATTTGGATCCCCAGGTAGCGGAATTTATTTCGGGCTTGTTTGAACGGCAGGCCCTTTAGTGCTGCCCCCCCCCCCCTTGCGGGTGTACTGGGAAGATCTCACTTTTGCTCATGTTGAGTTTGTAGCCCGAGAAGGCTCCAAACTCTTTCAGGAGCGCTATGATTCCGTCCATGCTGCTTTGTGGGTCCGAGCTCAATTTATTCTTGAGGTCCTGGGAAAGAATGAGTTAAAAATAGGAGCTGGTGCTTTATTTCAACACAAGAAGGATACGAGGAAGAAGAATAGCCCATAAACAGAATAAATCAGCTGAGGAGAAAGAAGTGAGGAAAGCTCAGAAGACAAATAACATAAATGGCATCAATAAAAATAGTCATGAAAAATTATGATGGAGAGAGCTCAGAGACTCGTGGTAAGAGAAGGATAGCCTATTAGATAGTGCAATTTTCTTGTTTTCTATCCCGGTTTCAAAACTGTCAGGTTTGTCGATATTTTAAGACATTGCCCATGATTTTCCGACCCTGTCCTGGGGGGAGGCGCAAATACCGTCCCGCCGGCCTGATGCCGCTTCCCTATTCTCCGGCGCCATTTATCGGTTGCCGGTGGGATTCCCACCACGCCAGTCGGGGGCCATTGACAGTCGGGGGCCCCCTTGCGATTATCCGGGCCCCGATGGGCTGAGTGGCCAACAAGTTTTGCCCAGTCCCATCGGTATGAATTACTCACCTCACACACAGTGGGACCTGGCAGGTAAGTGTGCGGGGGCCATTCGGGGGGGGGGGGGGGGGGGGGGGGATCCAACCCTGAGGGGCCCCCAAGGTGGTCTGGCCCGCAATCGGGGCCTACCGATCGGCAGGCGGGCTGGTTCCGTGGGGGCCTTCTTTCTTCCGTGCCGAGCCCCTGTAGGGCTCCGCCATATTGCCCGGGGGCAGGCACAGAGAAGGGAAACCCCGCGCATGTACGGAAGTACGGCCTATGTTCCACGCATGCGCGGAAACACGCCGCCCATTCTGCGCATGCGCGAACTCACGCCGGCTGGAGCTGCTGGAACCACTCCGGCGTCAACCTAGCCCCGAGAAAGTGGAGAATTTCTCACTTTCGGGGGCCATTGATGCTGCAGTGGTTGGCGCAATTTTTCACACCGACATGGGACGTAGCCCCATTATTGGAGAATCCCGCCCATTATGATTTGCCTGCCTTCTACAATTAAGGAATTTGATTACTCAGTTCTTCTTGATATATGTTGATTTTCAGCCTCTTTTCAACCTTGTTGATGTCTTGCATCAAATAGTAAGACTGTCCCAAAGCAGTGGCATTATGAAACCTCCCAGTAAAATCAGTAATGATTTGCAAGATTTCGGGTGCGATTATCCACTACCCACTGTTGGTAGCGGGGTTCCTGATCCAGCTGAGAATCAAACAACAGGACCAGTGCTGTTCCAATCCTCCAGTCCCCCACCAGCGGTGGCAGTAAGCTACATGCCCTGCGCCAGTGGGACGATGCAAATTGGTAATTCGCATCAATTTGCATCTGATTAATGGGCTGGAAACCTGATTCCCCAGGCCCTCATAAGGCTCTAGGCCTCTGAGTAGGGATTCACGCTGGCATGAAAATTGGTGCAGATACTTCCAAGTGTGGTCTTGGTGTGGTGGACCCTGCGGTGGGTCAAGGGGGTAAGTGTGTAATGTTGGAGCTCCCCCCCAAAGTCCATCGGAGGGCCCTGTGCCCACACAATGCAAATCCTGTCCTCCCAGTCTTCCCTTCAGATCCCCAGATCAGACCCCCAACAGAGACCTCCCCCCATCAGGACCCCCATCAGAGCACCTCATCAGAGAGCCCCAACAGAGACCCCCTCACCACATCAGACACCCCTGTCTGAAAACCAAAGAGCAGTCTGGTCAGCAGGTTGAAAAATCAGTGCATTTCACTTACCCTTTCCTAACATCTGCTTCCGCAGACAGAAATGTTCAAAGCAACAGCTGTTACAAGTGTCAGAGGCTTCTTGGAAAGCCCGGGACACTTCAAAGGGCTTGAAATCCCTTGACAGCCTTTAAAATGCAGATCTTCCATTCAATTTCACACAGCAGGAATACATTGCATTAGCCAGTGATTGACAGTTTTCTTACTCCAGAGACAGCTGCTTGGTGGATTGTACATTGACCTTTGCCTTCATGTTTAAATACAACCATTACCAGACAGATCACAATGCTCATAAACACTCTTGCAATGATTGACAGCCCCTCACCACGTCAAAGGCAGCTAAGTGCTTTGACTTCCACTTTTTCACAGCTCCCAGCTTCAGAGGCAAGGTTTATAATTGGGGGAGGAGCAATTATAATGCGATTAAGCAAGAATTAGGCAGCATAAGATGGGATCAAAAACTGTCAGGGAAAGGCACAAATGAAAAATGGAGCTTGTTCAAGGAACAAATACTGCGTGTCCTTGATAGGTATGTCCCTGTCAGGCAGGGAGGAAATGGCCTTGTGAGGGTACCATGGTTCACAAAAGAGGTTGAATGTCTTGTCAAGAGGAAAAAGGAAGCGTATGTAAGGATGAGAAAACAAGGTTCAGTTGGGTCGCTTGAGGGTTACAAGGTAGCAAGGAATGAGTTTTAAAAAAAAGGGCTTAGGAGAGCTATAGGGGGCATGAGAAGTCCTTGGCGGGTCAGATCAAGGAAAACCCCAAGGCTTTTTACTCTTATGTGAGAAATAAAAGAATGACCAGGGTGGGGGTAGGGCCGGTCATGGACAGTAGTGGGAACTTGTGTATGGAATCAGAAGAGATAGGAGAGACGTTGAATGAATACTTTTCTTCAGTGTTCACCGAGGAGAGGGGCTATGTTTTTGAGGATGAGAGTGTGATACAGGCGGGTAGGCTGGAGGGGGTAGATGTTCTGAGGGAAGATGTATTCGCAATTTTGAAAAACCTGAGGGTCGACAAGTCCCCTGAGATATATCCTAGGATTCTTTGGGAGGCAAGGGATGAGATTGCAGAGCTTTTGGCTTTGATCTTTGGGTCCTCACTGGGATAGTGCCAGAGGACTGGAGAGTGGCGAATGTTGTTCCTCTGTTAAAGAAAGGGAATAGGAATGACGCTAGTAATTATAGGCTGGTTAGTCTTACTTCGGTGGTCGGTATGTTAATGAAAAGGTCGTGAGGGATAGGATTAATGACCATTTGGAAAGATGCAGCTTAATCCAGGATAGTCAACACGGATTCGTGAAGGGTAAGTCTTGCCTCACAAATTTGATTAAATTCTTTGAGGAGGCAACTAAGTCTGTAGATGAAGGTAGAGCAGTTGCTGTCGTATACATGGATTTCAGTAAGGCGTTTGATAAGGTTCCACATGGTCGGCTCATGAAGAAAGTAAGGAGGTGTGGGATAGAGGGAAATTTGGCCAATTGGATAAGTAACTGGCTATCACATAGAAGACAGAGGGTGGCGTTGGATAGAAAATTTTCACAGTGGAGACCAGTTACCAACTGTGTACTACAGATATCAGTGTTGGGTCCTCTGCTATTTGTGATTTTTATAAATGACTTGGAGGAGGGGGCTGCAGGGTGGGTCAGTGAATTTGTTGATGACACCAAGATTGGTGGAGTAGTGGATGAGGTGGAGGGCTGTTGTCGGCTGCAAAGAGACATTGATAGGATGCAGAGCTGGGCCGAAAAATGGCAGATGGAGTTTAACCCTGATAAGTGCAAGGTGATTCATTTTGGTAGGACAAATTTGCATGCGGATTACAGGGTCAACGGCAGGCTTCTGAGGAATATGGAGGAACAGAGAGATCTTGGGGTTCATGTCCACAGATCTCTGAAGGTTGCCACTCAAGTGGATAGAGCCGTGAAGAAGGTCTATAGTGTGTTAGCATTTGTTAACAGAGGGTTTGAGTTTAAGAGCCGTGGGGTTATGCTGCAACAGGACCCTGGTGAGATCACATTTGGAGTATTGTGTGCAGTTCTGGTCACCTCATTATAGGAAGGATGTGGAAGCATTGGAAAGGGTGCAAAGGAGATTTACCAGGATGATGCCTGGATTGGAAGGTAGGTCTTATGAGGAAAGTTTGAGGGAGCTAGGGCTTTTCTCTTTGGAGCGGAGGAGGATGAGAGGCGACTTAATAGAGGTTTATAAGATGATGAGGGGGAGAGATAGAGTGGACGTTCAGAGACTATTTCCTCGGGTGGATGTAGCTGTTACAAGAGGGCATAACTATAAGGTTTGGGGTGGGAGATATAGGAGGGATGTCCGAGGTAGGTTCTTTACTCAGAGTCGTTAGAGTGTGGAATGGACTACCTGCTGTGAGAGTGGAGTTGGACACTTTAGGAATTTTCAAGCGGTTATTGGATAGGCACATGGAGCACACCAGAATGACAGGGAGTGGGATGGCTTGATCTTGATTTCGGACAAAGCTCAGCACAACATCGAGGGCTGAAGGGCCTGTTCTGTGCGGTACTGTTCTAAGTTCAATTTTCCCAACACCATATCTGTAATAACACTGATCTCACTCAGTTCCTCCCTCTCACTAAACGCTGTCTTCCCAACATAGCTGCTGAATACCAATGGTCATTTTCTGGTGCCAGCCCACAAATTACATGGTTTATTGAATTCTGCCTGATGGGCAGAACTTTACAAGCCATCCATGGCAGGAAAACAGACGGGTGGACCCAAAGATTGTGGCACCATGCAATCACCACCAGTCCACCCACCTCTGCTCCATCACGATTTTATGGATGATGGGGTGAGGCGTTGGTGTAGTGATCTGTATAATCTGCTGGTATGTAAAGGGTTAGCAACTGTATCATAGTGTTAGACAACCACTAGATGGCAGCACCAGATCCATGTATATAAACTGTACTCAGAGAATATTCCCATCTCTTTGTATCAGGAGTGACTAGATAGCAGAGTGTTACAGAGATATAGCTTAGTTGGCACGTGTAGTTAAATATTATTTATACTTCTTATTTACTTAATCATCAGTTATAGTTGTAGAAGAGTGAACAAATTCGTAGTTATTTATATTTGCTATTCATTAAATGTTATTTGCTTAATTTAAAGACTGATAGTTTCATTGAACTGCAACCATCAGACCATTCTGGAAGTAAGCTAAGAGTAACGACGTATTACAATCACGTAATATAACAGTTGGGTTAGTCACCTGTCCGTGGCCTAATTAAGGTCCTTAAGTGGACAACTAATGCCCAATTAAGGACCTCATCCTGCTGCCACTCCAATATAACAGGTGGCAGGAGAAGCCAGTGCCCGACATGTAGTCCGGCAGGTTTAACCCTGCAGGCTGCAGGTCTCTGAAAGGAGGGTTTCTCCCTCCTGGGCCACCAGTGCACATTGAAGTCCCCCCTTCCACAGATTTGCCTCCCCATGTCTATCCTCCTCTTCCACCCCACCCTGTCTACGTACCATGTGTCAGACACCGCACCTATGCCTTTCCTGCCCCCCCCTCCCCCTCCACCACCACCACCACCACCACCTCCCCACCTTCCTCACTGGGGCCAATCAATCTGGCTTCAGAGCGATCTTGGATTTAACTGAATATCTGGGTCCATCATTGAATACCACCTCCTGCATTACCTGCATCATCAACAGTGAGTGACCAGGCACCACTCCTGTTTGGCACAGCAGGTGTGCAGAGCTACTGGCTTCTAATTGGGCAGCAGCTCTATGAGGCAGGTCTTTTGAGGGAGATTCCACCTCCTACTAATTAAAGGACAAAAAAAATCAAAGAAGGGTGAGCTCGCTAACCAAAGGAGGGTTTGTCTCAACATTTACACTAGGGTGCCGGGAGCCTGACCCCAGCATAAAATCCAGCCCCATAATTGGTCATAGCAGGACTTGAACTCATAATATCCAGGTCACTAGGCCACCTCACTCATACATTTCATATTGAATGTCTCAAGAAGCACTGCCCTCTCATGCAGTCTTCATTCTTCTTGCAGGAGAAGGTAGTGCACAGTCCCTGAGAGACACCGGTCACCAGGTGAAGCCCTAGATTTCGGACATGTACATCTCTATGAGGAACAACTATGGATCTCCTGAGGAGATCTTCCTTCCTGACACATGGGGCTATAAAGGTTGGTGGTTTTGTGCCAGTTGTAGTTACAATTGGTACCAATATGGCTTTTTGCAGCTTTTGCTACCGAAACATATGCAACCTTTCAGCACACCAATTTAGTTTATTCTTTCACCTGTAATTCTGCCTTACCCTGGGCCCATGATGCAATTCTAACCTCTGTCTCTCTAATCACAGAATCATGGAAGGTTACAGCACAGAATGAGGCCATTTAGACCTTTGCGTCTGTTCTGCCTCCTAAAAAGAGCCAACCAATTAGTCCCACTTCCTAGCTGTTTCACTATAGCACTACACTTCTTTCAAGGATATATCTTTCTGAATATCAATCAGAGCAAAGGGAAACAGAAGAGGAAGGTGAAGATGAACCCACTGTCTCGATGAACAGTGGTGTCATTCACTCTATCTTTCCAACTATAGCTCAGAGACATTCACCCAAGGGAAGAAAGGATATAGGGGAGAACTTAGCACTGAGTCGATAATGAGATAGGGGAGCCAGAACGGTGAAAATGGTGAGAGGATCCTGCCTGTTGTATGCAAAGGTTCAAGAGGTAGAAGTTCTTAATTCAAGATCCTGTGGTATCAGATACCATGGACCATCGGCTGAAACAAAAGATGTGCAGTGGCCAACATATCTAGAGAGAAGATGGTGCCGGAGCGAGGCGACTCTCTACAAGCTCTCCCCAACAGATCCACTTTTAACTTAACTTAATTCCCTTTTCTTCCATGTACTGAATGATCTGTTGAGCTGCTTGCAGAAAAATACTTTTCATTGTACCTCGGTACACGTGACAATAAACAAATGCAATGCAATCCAATCCAATCCAATATCTATGTGTAGGCACTGAGGACAATCTTGCAGGTCACTCTAGAGATGCCAAGGAACATGGTGAACTCCGCTGCTAACTTATGTATCAATATCAAGGAGGCATTTTCCTATTTGGCTAGCCATCTGACCCAATCAGTGCCCAGCCAGAACAAATATTAGTGACACTCCAGAAGACCTTACTGTGCTGAGAAAATTAGGCTGCGATTCTCAGGGGTTTCGAAGAATGTGAGGCAATCTCATTGAAGCATACTAGGGCTTGATAGGGTGGATGCTGAGAGATTGATTCCACTGGTCAAGGAGACTAAGACATGGGGGCACATTCTCAGGTTACAGGGTTGATAATTTTGGACTAGGATGAGGATAAATTACTTCACTCAAAGGGTTATGAGTCTTTGGAGTTCTCTACCACAGAGGGTTGTAGATGATCCATTGTCGAACACATTTAAGGCTGGGATAGACTGATGTTTGGTTTCTGAGGAAATCAAGCAATATGGGGAGGAGCTTGGAAAGTGGAGTTGAAGCCCAAGATCAGTATTGACCATATTGAATGGTAGAGAAGCCTCAGCAGGCCTTTTGTGCTCCCTCATTTCTTGCGTTCTTATGGTGCTTTAGTCTCAGGATCCTGCCACTCCTTCGGGTACCATGTCCGAAGATGGCAATGGTGACCATGGGCTTTCATTGGATTGGTCCATGATTATGCCTGGCAATGTACAGGCGTAGTTTAACCTTGTCTTCTGAGGTATAGCCGACCAGGAAACCCTCCCCCGTTACCACCTGCTGTCAGGCATATTAGAAGGATTTACGGCCTGATAATCAACCTGTTTGTCCACATTACATATACACCTTCCTTGGCCATCAGGTCCAGACTGGGACTTGAACCCAGCACCTCTGGGTCCCTAGAAGAGATCCTACCTGTGGACCACAAGACCCCCTGTCTGAGGAAAGCAATATGGTTGAGCTCTCAAGTCAGCCACCTCAGATGCTTACAATGTTCGTAGAAAGGACTGGCTATCCAGGCAGCAGTAATAGGGTGTCATGCGAGAGTACCTTTAAGAAATGGGTGTTTATCAATGTGTAAATAAAAATCTGTAATGAGAGTACCTTTAAGAAATGGGTGTTTATTACTGCAGTGATGTCAGAGAGGGGGTGGAGCTGGGCTGCCTGTCAGCTTATAACTTTCGCTTTAGGCTGTTTGCTGCAGGGTGTGTTTTAGTTTTGTTTTCAGAATTGGATAGCAGCAGTCACAGCCAGAAGGTGTATTAGAGTCTCTCTCTGTAATCTAAAGACTGTAAATCGATCCTGGTGATTTAAAACTAATAACAGTAGTGACTTTAATCTGATGTACTTCTGGTAAATGGTGTTTTAAGTCTTATGGATGGTAAAAGGAAAGCTTAAAGGATTACTTAGTGTCGTATTCTTTGGGGGTTGTATTTGAATTAATGGTGGCTAAGATATTCACTGTAATTTTTAAAAAGGTTAACTTGAGTTCATAGAATTATTTTGCTTTAAATAATACTTTTCCATTTCTGCTGTACCACACCTGTAGAGTGGGCAGTGTGCTCCCCATACCACAATCTATTAAAAGTTGTGGGTCAGGTGATCTCCATGATACACTTTGGGGTTTTCTAAACCCTGGCCCATAACAAGGGACACAACTGTTGTTATGAGACAAGAGCCACCTCAGTGCCAAGACACTCTTAGTTCATGTCTGCATCTTAACTACCTCTCACAGCATTGGTCCACAAGTCTCCTGAGTGGATATTTTGGTTGCTTACTGTGCCCTGCACAACTGTGGAATTCCAAAAGAAAAGGAGCACTGGTGTACCTGGAGGAAGAAGTCATCAGGGTGAACTCAACAAGGAGTCTTCCTCCCAGCTGTCAGGTAAGCAACTTAATGGATTCCCAAAAACAAATTAAATATCAACAATGGTCTGATTCTTCTTCTTCAGTGGCAGCACTGTGGCGCAGTGGTTAGCACTGCTGCCTCACAGCGCAGAGGTCCCAGGTTCGATCCTGTCCCTGGGTCACTGTCCGTGTGGAGTTTGCACATTCTCCTCGTGTTTGCGTGGTTTTCACCCCCACAACCCAAAGATATGCAGGCTAGGTGGATTGGCCACGCTAAATTGCCCTTTATTTGGAAAAAATGAATCGGGCATACAAAATTTAGAAAAAAAAAATTCTTCTACTTCAGGGGGAAATCTAAAACAATCCTCTCTTTCATAGTCCCAAGCTTCCTCTGGGTGTCTTGCAGTATGATCCTCTGACTTCATGTCAATCCTCTACCTGCAAATGGAGTATTGGAAAAGGTGATTGGCTGCACACATGGGCCAAGTGTCCCCTGAGACTGAAGTAGTCCTTGATCATGAAAACTGAATCCTGGAAAAGTTCTCATTCAGTGTGAAATGGCGATGGGAAAAAGCTGATAATTGGTTCAGCCCTGATGCAAGGGAGAGAAACCGAGTTCAGCCACCAAACTCAAAATACCTTTCAGCTTATGCGAATGTGACAGCCAAAAAGAGCAACAGCATTAGATATCAGAATACTTTACTAACAAATGGAATGGTCAGAATCATAGAATGGTTCTCGCCCAGGAGGAGGCTGTTTAGCCCATCATGTCTATGCTGACTTTCTGTGACAGCAACTCAACCAATCCCATTCCCCCACTTTTCCCTGTAACCATACAAAACGTATCTCTTCGTGAAGGGTCCAATTCCGGGGCATTGACAACTTGAAACCCCATAAAACAGTGGAAACCCTAGACACAAAGAATTCTGTGGCAATTGGTGTAATAAGCACAAGCCAATGAACTGCCACACAAGCAGGAGGAGGTTTAATTAACTCACAAAGTTGGCTTAGATAACTACAGGCACTGTTCCCATGTATATCCTGGAGGATTGATAGAGGTGCGACTTACCTCCTCACCTCTCATGCACTTTGGTACCATTATGTGCATGACAGAAAGATTGAACAATTCATAGAAAATTTCTGGAATTCATTATGTTCACAGAACACTATTGCGGACAAACATTGCTACAATGAGGTTTGCTTGCCTTGAAGGAAAGATGCTTAAAGGGAACCTGAACATGCAGATTTTCAGTATCAATAGTGTGCACAGAAACATGGTGATGCTAACCATCAGTCTTATCCCTTCAACTATTATTTAAAGCTAAAATTTTTATTTTTATTCCTTCAACATGGACATCTTTACAGTAATCAAGTGTTTCTCTGTCCCGTCAACCCCGTTTCCTGGTGCGTCGCGCCCCACCAGCAGTGGGATTCTCGTTCCCACAGTCGGCCAATGGATTTTCCCATTGTGGCCACTCCACGCCGTCGGGAAAGCAATGTCGGTGAAGCGGTAAATCCCACCGATGAAGAATCGTGCAGGTTATGTATTTGAAATAATTGAGGGTGACTTGAAAGGAGAAGTCAGCTACTTGACTGAACAGTTGGGCCCTTCAAGATTCACAATTCCTGAACATGTAACCATCAGTCAGATGACTCACTTTTTCTATTATACAGTGTACCATCTGTTATCAGCAAAAATCTAAAGAATTCATCAAGTAAGCTCCTGAGTTTGTGATGAAGTGTAGAGTTGACTAATGGTTGGCCCAAAGCAAGAGCATAATTTGGAAGAGAAGTAGGATAGACTGCATAACCAGGAGTGTTAGATTGAATTGACTCAAAGAAGGTAACACACGAATGGCCTGTAACTTCCCCTGTGATGATCTCTGTCGGACTGCCACTCTCGCTGGTCTTACCATCGCTGGGATTCCAAAGTCCCGTCACCGTGACCTTCCTCACACAGGCTGGGTCAGACAGGACATGAGAAGTGTGGCCCCAGCAGCATCATTGTGGAATAACTAGGGGACAGAGAGGCGAGTCACTTTCCCTTTTCACAGCGATAGCTGCCCTAAAAGGGAGGTTTAAATGGACAATTTAAAGGGAGCAGATAAGTTTTAAAGTTTAGGCAATCTGGGGAAGACGGTGGGGGGAGGGGAGATGGTGTAGATGTTGTCAGGAGGAGGGGCCAGGTCCAGATGTGGAGGGCAGGGTTTCAGTAGAGTGGTGTGGCGTTTGGGGGAGGGGGGTTCAGGTCGGATTGGGGTGGGTCCCCAGGGGGTTGTAAGTGTGCGGGGTGTCCTGTGCGAGGCTGGGTCGGGATTTTAAAATAGTTAGTCTGCAGATAGAAGTACGTTTTTTCTTTCAAGTCTTTCAGGGTAACCATTGGGGTAAAACTGGCAGAACCATTGAAGTTAGCTATTTAAATCTCTTCTGTAAGATGGTTCCCAGCCCAGCGCGATGGTCCAGAGGAAGTTAGCACTTCTGGACAGTGGTTGGGTAAACACTTACATGGGAACTTATTAGAGGGATTCCACAGAGTATCAACCTAAATGCCCCTAAATGCGACGACGGTGAACAGGAAATTGATCATGAAGAGCTTTTGAGCGTAATTTAATGGAAAAGTGTGGTGGTGAGCAGGAACATCCGCGGGCTTCCCGAAGCTCGGCCGGCAATGTCATCGCCACTATAAAACATTAATTGGTCCACTTAACGAGGGCGCATGGGTGTCACGCCGTGAATGATGCTCCCACTGGCTGATTCTCCGGGACCACACTCACCAGTCCCCCGCTAACAAGAGAGAAAAATACTTAAATTGCTCTTACACAGCCAGCAGCGCACAGCCAAGCCACCGAAGAGACAATCACGATTTAGGGCTGCCGACCTCTCGAAGCACTTAATAATGATAGATGTCAAGGCCACCGGATGGTAGTTGTTGAGGCATATTGCCAGATGCTTCTTTGGCACCGACATGGTCCTCGTTGTGCCTTGTTGTATTGGGTCTCCAGTTCGGTAACCGGCTTCTGTACTGGAGTCATTAGCCCCTTATCTCCCAAAGTCAAACGGCCAACCTGGAGTGATCCTCGAAGAAGCTGGGGAGTCCGAACGCCCAAGGATGTAGATGTCATGCACACTCCCTGGGAAGTGTGCACACACGTGCATGATCTTCTGTGGTGGTTTCACATGAGCTGGATGTTCAGGGAGTGGAACCCCTTTCTGTTGATGTAGGACACTCCTAGTCGCCTTGGTGAGTGTAAGGTGACATGCGTGCCTTCTGATTGAATACCACTTGATATGTGCAACCCCCAAGACAAATATCTGTCTCAAAATAAATTAATCCAGATGAAAATTCATTTTAAATGTATTGAATAAGTTCATAGTTCAAAAGTTATATTGGCTACAATTTTGCTCTGGCAGGACATCTACCATTAAAAAAAAAAATTGCTTATTGTCACAAGTAGGCTTCAGTGAAGTTACTGTAAAAGCCCCGAGTCGCCACATTCCGGCGCCTGGCCAGGGAGGCTGGTACGGGAATCGAACCGTGCTGCTGGCCTGCTTTAAAAGCCAGCAATTTAGCCTAGTGAGCTAAACCAGCTCTATTGACCATTGCATGTTTAGGGTTTTCACTTTCTTTTCAGGGAGAGTTGTTGATAAAGTCTTAATGAGCAAAACAACATCCAGTGTCTGAGTGGAAGGGACTAATAACTATGACATTAACCGTAACCAATCAGGTTGACGGTTTTTGGAATAAACAGAAGAAAAACAGAGAGGGAAGTGGAAGGGAGAAGAGGTGAATTTAATGTCAAATGAGGAAGAAAAAGGGAAATAAAGAGAGTGAAAGAGAGATTGGATTGCGAGAGAGAAAAAAAGGGACAGAAGGGAAGTTAAAAATTAAATGTAAAATTTTTCATTTATTAAATCTTGATCAACAATTTAAACCTAAAGTAATAGGACTCCACATTTGTAACAGTTACCAAACCGTACCAGAAAGGTTGGTTGGCAATAATTAACACATATTATGTCATTAAAAGGTAGTTGTGCTTTAAATGTCAAGCCTTATCTTCCTTTGGCAAGTTTTATCTGTTGCGCAAATACAACAGCTTCAATACATTTCAATGTTGAGGCAGAAAGCGAAATTGCATTTTCATGAAGCTAATGGCAGTGTGGCATATTTCAAACAGCAACTTTTGTTTATTGGGATTTAATCATGCACTTTGCCTTAAGTTGCTGTATCAATTATGCTTAAATTAAAGTGAGCACCTTTAGTCGCATCGTTATTTTGACAACAAAATCTGGGCCAATAAGGTTTGTTTAGAAATGAATGTCTCAGCCAATATATTTCTGTTATCATTAGAGTTGCAGATTTTATGCCACAGGGGACTATTTACTGAATATCCATTCTTCTCAAAAATCAATGTGATGCTTATTCAGTGTATCATTTATATAAATGTCATATTTTTGAATAAAAAACAACTTGCATTTAATCCTCATGATCATCTGAAGCTGCTTCCTGCAGAGGTAATTTATTTAAAAGCTTCAAAAGCTTCAGTTCTGCTTTACATCGGATGTATATTTGCTTATAGTGAATACTCTGGGGAATACGTTTGTGACATATCACCTATTAACACATCCAAAACATTTGAACCAAGGCCTTGGAAACCATAAATAGGTAACATCGGGTGGAATTTTCAGTGTTGGGTGGATTGGTGGCGCTTTTACTGTCAGTCAGTGTGATGGGTTTCCGCACCAGATCATCCGCTTTTCAGTTCATTATTTATGTCTGAATGTGAAGCACATCGTATCTAGTGTGAGAGGAGCTGGGATTCGACCGACCTCATTGGGTCATCTTTCTGGGCGCCATATTTAAACCGCTCCCACACAAATCATTCATTGCCTGTGGCCTAAGAATGGTCGTGGTGAGTGATAGTCCTGAGAAGGAGGAAGACCACTGCCCTCAGCGGCAATGCAATGTGGTTACTTCATTAAGCAGTGGAGGAATGCTGGGATATTCTTTACCCCCATGATGAGGGAAGGAAGTCCACGAATGTCACCATGCTGGCAACGGAGCAGATTGCCAAGATGGTCAATGCCAATGATCTTTAGAAGAGGGCTGCCCATCCAGTGTGTCATATTATGTACTTTATATGGATTATTTATTTTACAGTGGTGGTGGCTCATTCATGAGAGCTTGAGGCATGTATGTTTAAACATAAATATTTTTATTGCTGGGCTTTGACTGTACAGTTCCAACCACAGTCTTGTATGGAGCTGGTCTATGCAGACATGCTGCTTACTGAGTTCAGTTCGAGACTGTTTTATGACCATGTGACTACTTACATCACATTGTGGGCGGTGCCACTCTCCAGTCTCATATTAACCCTTGCCGTGCTGAGCACCTTACATTATAATACGTGTGGCACATATCATCACACGTCCCTTTTTCAAAAAATATTCCTCCCTTCTAACAGAGAATACAACACAAAGGCTTACATCCCATCACAAACCAACAAAGACACTTGACAATTCTTTCACAATCTTGATCTGTCACGTATGAAGGACTGGTTGTAATCCTCTTTTTCTGGGACTGAGGTTATGTGATAAAGTTTCTCCTCTCTCCAGCATTTCAATTCAGCATCTTTTTCATCGACCATTTTATCACATTGGTGTTTGTGCTATTCCATTAGCGTGACCATTTCAGAAACCTTGTTCTGGCACAATCTCAGTTTCTTTCTGTGTCTGAATTGCTGATTCTGCTGTCAATAATAATATTTTTATCTCTTCAGTTAATTTTTCATTGTCAAGGTTCCTTCTTCAAGCTTTTATTCTCTTGATTCAATTCTTCACTGGACTTCTTGGGCTGAATTCTCCGGTCTCCGACGCCGAAATGGCGTTCGGCGACCGGTCAGAGAATCCGAGTTCCCAATTTAATCAGGGGCTACACCGCTTTTGCGACGCTCTGGCCCCTCCCACGTGGCGTACTCACCGATTCACCGCGCCACGTATCGACAGCCTCAGGACATTGCCTGAGACCCGCCCCCCGATGCTCTGCCCCCAACCAGCCAAGTTCCCGACTGCATGGGGCATGTGTGGTCGCATCCGTCGAGAACTCGGCATGGTCAGGGGAGGGCCGATCCGTGGGCAGGGGGGTGGTCCAGGGCACTACAGGCCGCCACCATGTGCATGCGCGGCCACGGATCCAGCAATTCTCTAGGGCATAGTGGCAGCTAGAGCCGGGTTATCTATGCTACCGTCCTACTAGTCCCCAGCAAAACAGGGAATCAGTGGCCGTTTTGCGCCATATTTTGTGGCGTAAACCGTTCCCACGTCGGCGTGGGGACATCGTCCCAGGATCGGAGAATCCAGCACCTTATTTTCTAGTTGCTTTGCATGAAATTCTGCTTATTATCCATTATCTCATTAATTTCTCATTTTCAACTTTTGTCTTCTCTGGAGCTTTAATTTTTTTTGATAATTCCTCTTTACGTACAATAATTCCTCATTTCTTTTGGTATCTTTAATTACTGTAGTTAGAACATAGAACATAGAACATTACAGCGCAGTACAGGCCCTTCGGCCGTCGATGTTGCGCCAACCTCTGAAACCTAAAGCCCATCTACACCATTCCATTATCATCCATATGTTTATCCAATGACCATTTAAATGCCCTTAATGTTGGCGAGTCTACTACTTTTGCAGGCAGGGCATTCCACACCCCTACTACTCTCTGAGTAAAGAACCTACCTCTGACATCTGTCCTATATCTATCTCCCCTCAATTTAAAGCTATGTCCCCTCGTGCTGGACATCACCATCCGAGGAAAAAGGCTCTCAATGTCCACCCTATCTAATCCTCTGATCATCTTGTATGCCTCAATTAAGTCACCTCTTAACCTTCTTCTCTCTAACGAAAACAGCTTCAAGTCCTTCAGCCTTTCCTCGTAAGATCTTCCCTCCATACCAGGCAACATCCTTGTAGATCTCCTCTGTACCCTTTCCAATGCTTCCACATCCTTCCTATAATGTGGCGACCAGATCTGCATGCAATACTCCAAATGCGGCTGCACTAGAGTTTTGTACAACTGCAACATGACCTCATGGCTTCGAAACTCAATTCCTCTACCAATAAAAGCTAACACACTGTACGCCTTCTTAATAACTCTCTCAACCTGGGTAGCAACTTTCAGGGATCTATGGACATGGACACCGAGATCTCTCTGCTCGTCCACACTACCAAGAATCTTACCATTAGCCCAGTACTCTGTCTTCCTGTTATTCCTTCCAAAATGAATCACCTCACACTTTTCTGCATTAAACTCCATTTGCACCTGTCAGCCCAGCTCTGCAGCTTATCTATGTCCATCTGTAACTTGTAACATCCTTCTGCACTATCCACAACTCCACCGACTTTAATGTCATCTGCAAATTTACTCACCCATCCTTCTACGCACTCCTCCATGTCATTTAGAAAAATGACAAACAGCAGCGGCCCCAAAACAGATCCTTGTGGTACACCTCTAGTAACTGGACACCAGTCAGAACATTTCCCATTAACCACCACCCTTTGTCTTCTATCAGCTAGCCAATTTCTGATCCAAACTACTAAATCACCCTGAATCCCATGCCTCTGTATTTTCTGCAATAGCCTACCATGGGGAACCTTATCAAATGCTTTACTAAAATCCATATACACCACATCAACTGCTTTACCCTCATCCACTTGTTTGGTCACCTTCTCGAAGAACTCAATAAGGTTTGTGGGGCACGACCTACCCTTCACAAAACCATGTTGACTATCTCTAATCAAATTATTCCTTTCCAGATGATTATACATCCTATCTCTTATAAACCTTTCCAAGACTTTTCCCACAACAGAAGTAAGGCTCACTGGTCTATAGTCACCGGGGTTATCTCTACTGCCCTTCTTGAACAAGGGGACAACATTTGCTATCCTCCAGTCCTCTGGCACTATTCCTGTAGACAACGATGGCTTAAAGATCAAAGCCAAAGGCTCAGCAATCTCCTCCCTAGCTTCCCAGAGAATCCTAGGATAAATCCCATCCAGCCCAAAGGACTTATCTATTTTCACACTTTCCAGAATCGCTAACACCTCCTCCTTATGAACCTCAAGCCCTTCTAGTCTAGTAGCCTGTATCTCAGTATTCTCCTCAACAATATTGTCTTTTTCCTGTGTGAATACAGACGAAAACATACTCATTTAGCACCTCTCCTATCTCCTCGGACTCCACGCACAACTTCCTACTACTGTCCTTGACTGGCCCTACTCTTACCCTAGTCATTCTTTTATTCCTGACATATCTATAGAAAGTTCTCCCCAGGATATGTACATTTTACAAATTGAACCTTCATTTCCATTTGTCCGAGCTTCAAATAAACCCTTTTTGCTTCACTGTTGGACAGGTCTGTCTCTGATGAAGTGTTAACTTGTTTCCATTCTGCATTTCTCTCATTGCCCTTCATTTGGTTATTTGGTGAATTTTGTTGCCATGCTTCTGTGGTCTTCTATTGCCTCCTATCTGAGATCTTCATTGCCTCCTCTAAGGTCTTCTGTTGCCTCTTCTTTGGAGTTTTTGCTGCCCATGGACTTTTGTTGAGAGTTGCCCTCTGCCTGGGGTCTTGCTCTAATTTTCCTGCCCATAACCTTTTGTTCCTTCTTGTGGTTGCCGCTTTAAGTGTATTTCATCTTTAAGGGTATTACTGTTTTAAGACTGTGAAGCCGAACTTCACAACCCACCATTTTCACTTACCTTTAATGTGCCAGGAGAGCCTGCTTGGTCCTCACGATCTCACTTGCTTTGTCATTCAATGTTACATTTCTGATCATGACTTCAGCTACTGAGTTAAGATCTCACTGGATCCGTTGAAAAAAATCAAGAGCTTTGGCCTCGAACTCGTCATGTTTAGTCTTCAAATGTCTTTGAGGTTTTGAGGATTCATCTTCCCTTTGCAGATTTATTTTGCAATGAATGTACCAATGCAGATACAGAGCTTTATTTAACGACCATGTTGTGCTTAAGCGAGAGCATGACGAGGCCATTAAATTGCGCGAGAGGCCAAGATCGAGAAATGCGCCAAGCTCCAATCTGTTTGTGATCATAGAATTTACAGTGCAGAAGGAGGCCATTTGGCCCATTGAGTCTGCACCGGCTCTTGGAAAGAACACCCTACCCAAGGTCCACACCTCCACACTATCCCCATAACCCAGTAACCCCATCCAACACTAAGGGCAATTTTGTACACTAAGGGCAATTTAGCATGGCCAATCCAACTAACCTGCACATCTTTGGACTGTGGAAGGAAACCGGAGCACCCGGAGGAAACCCACGCACACGGGGAGAATGTGCAGACTCCACACAGACAGTGACCCAAGCCGGGAATCGAACCTGGGACCCTGGAGCTGTGAAGCAATTGTGCTAACCACAATGCTGCCGTGCTGCCCACAAGTGTGGAGATCTAACCGGTCTTCTCCTGTTGGCGAAATCCGGATCTCGCCTTAGT
Source organism: Scyliorhinus canicula (assembly GCF_902713615.1). Lineage (NCBI taxonomy): Eukaryota > Metazoa > Chordata > Chondrichthyes > Carcharhiniformes > Scyliorhinidae > Scyliorhinus > Scyliorhinus canicula. The sequence goes on along the minus strand of NC_052148.1, from coordinate 103,310,948 downwards.
GTGGAGAGAAATCAATAATCACCACTTGAGACCAATCTCCATATAATGAACAGGAGCGACCCCCGGTCTCAGTCATTTTCATACCCAGGGTCGCGACCCGCGGGTGGGTCACGGGCAGGTGTTCGGAGGTTTACGGGGCCATGCATCGCGGGATTCCCAATTGTGGGAAGTAGTAGTGTCCAATTGCGTGACCAGCTTTTAAAAATGCCGGCCGTGACCAGCTTTCAGAATGACAGCAAATCAAGCATGTGTACCCCCACAGCAGTGTGCAGTCGCTGAGCCCAGCGCGTCAGAACGCCTCCTCCTGACATCAGTGCGCTGGCCCAGGAAACAATTTTTTTTAAAGAAGCGCCGGCAGGTCTCGCTGACATAATGTGATCTGGGCATAAGAGAGATTCCTCCATTTTGTAGCTGCCAGCAGTGCTGGTGTGAGCTCCAGAGTCTCTGCTGAACAACCCATGAAGGCAAAGCTGAAATCGGAAGAAGAAGCTGAAAACCGGAACAAAGCAGCATAAACATGATTATTTTAGTTATCAATTGTGCCACAGCAAATCAGGATTCACAGATCATGTGTGTTTATGCATGGAAGCACTCGCAAATGAAAGTTTAAAACCCTCAAAACCTCAGACATTTGAAGACTAAACATGGCGAGTTCGAGGACAAAGCTCTTGATTTTTTTCAACAGGTGTAGTGAGATCTTAAATCATCAGCTGAAGTAATTATCAGAAATGTGACATTGAATGACAAAGCTAGTGAGATCGTGAGGCCCAAGCAGGCTCGCCTGTCACTTTAAAGGTAAGCGAAAATGGTGGTTTGTGAATGTCGGCCAGCGTGGGTTCCAAAGGATGGCCAATGGTAAAAATGGGCAAAAAGGTTTGAAAAACACTGCCCCATCTAACAGCCCCCCATGATCACCTGGCCTCCCCAGCAAATGGTCAGGCTAGCGCCAATTAGTACTCCTTTTTAAAAATGTGAAACAGGTGGAGGACCTGAGGAGGTGAGTAGCCATCTTCACTCAGGCAAAGAGCCCAGGGGCACTGGGATTGCTGCCCTAGTGCTCAGTGGAGGGGGAGGGGGGCAGCAGCTGGTGGCCAGTCTCAGTTGGGGTGGGCCGCCATGGAGAGTGGGGTGACCGCCCATGGTCTCAGTTGGGGAGCGGGGCGTCCAATCACCTTTGGGTCCGCCATGGCAACCCCTGGATCATGTGTACCCATTCCAGGGGCAACCCTAGCCTCTTCCTATCTGCCCCAGAGACCACCCATAACTCTTACTGACCATGGAGGCCTCTAGCCACACAGCTGAAGGCTATTGCTAATAGGGAATTGACAATCATAGTTAAGTGAGCACCTCACATTTCCCAAGTGGATTCTCATGGGTAGGAGTGCCACGTAGCATGTGGGAGTCATTGCAAGCATCCCAATCAGACTATTATGCATGAACACTGTCCCTGAACACTGCGGGAGACACCACCATGGATGCAGTGTCCAACATCCAAACACCCAGGAGCTGGGCTCCAGCACCGGGACATTACTGCGGCCGGAGGGTGGGTGAGTGCACCGGAGAAGGGACCTGCGCCCAGTCCAGGTAATGTTACGAGCAAGTGTCTAGGGTGCAGGGTGTGGGGTCCAGTGAGCAGTGTCCCCTGCTCTGGCCAGATATGTATGGTCGAGATGTGCTGGGGGGGGAGAGCAATGGGGGGCCTTCGGGGCCCTTTGCAGTCATCATCTGGGGCCTCTGGGACCGGAGTGCCCCTGCGCACTTTCCAGTGGCACATGCCCCGCTGTGCCACCCCATACCGAGTACTGATCGTGGCGTTGTCAGAAGGGTGGCATGTAGGGGGGCTGGTGGCCGCCGTTGTCATTCCGTCGGATAGACCCAGGTTGGCACCCAGAGCCCCTTCCTCCTGGTCGGTGCCCATAGGGCCCTGGAGTACACCTTGGGACGGTGGGGCAGCTGGTTCGAGCCCCGCCTGCCCCTGTGTCATCTGGCTCTACCATCCCTGGCTGCTCCCAATGTCTGCTGCATTGTGTCAATACCCTCGGCGATGCTCCTCAGTGATTGGGCCATGCTCTGCAGTGCCTCAGCAATGTTCACCTGTGGCTGGGACAAGCTCCGCAGCACCTCGGCCATTTCCATCTGAGACTGGGACATCCCTGCAGCATCTCATCCACGTCCGCCTGGTACTGGGTCATGTCCCCCAGTGAGTCGGACATTCTAACAAAGTCTGACTGCGCCACACTTTGGACACCTCCACAAATGCTGTGCATCAGGCTCTCCACTGCGGTCATCACCCTCGCAGTGTTGGCCTCGGTGCCACGTATTGGCAGCACCATCTCCTGCACCTGTACCCTCTGGGACTCCTCCAATTGGATATGGACTTGCTGGAATGACGCTGAGATCCCCCTCTGAATATCACGGCCACATCCTATCATCTGCATCAGCACCGGGTAAACCTGTTCCAGAGGCTCAACATCTGACTGGGACCCAGCTGGGTCCATACTATGGAATGACAATGGAAGCCATCAGCACCCCCACATACCACCCTTCTGACAACACCACAATCAGTACCCAGCATCAACAGCTGTGTGGTGTCACCTGATTGTTCCCCAGAGGCCTGACCACTACTGTTGCCCACTGAGATATGTGTCTCTGCGCTGGGGGAGGGTGGGGATGACAGCTGTTCCGTGTTTATGGTGGAAACCGCGGATCTCTCCTCTGAGGTGTTCTCCTGGGAGGCAGAGGGTGGAACCACACGGGATAGGCCACCATTGTCGGCTTTAATGTCCTGCGGGAAAAGGAACACGTGGTCAGTGGGAGGGATGGGTCAGTTTGCTAGTAACAGGTCACCTGGGTGGCAGCCGGTGGATCCTCGCCTCTGTGCTGTGCACCAACCTCCACGTGGGTGACCGATCTGTTCTCAGCCACCCACCTCCCCATAACCTCCAGGGCTTCATAAAAGGTGAGGAAACAGATGTCCAGCACCCTGCCACCCATCTGGGCCAAATCCTCCTGCGTGGGCAAAGGAGGGGAAATCGTTAGCCATACACGAGGTTACTCGCGAGAGGGTAATGCTTGGGGGTTGTGAGGGGTGGCTTGGGGAGATGGGCATATGGGGGCGTGATGGGGAGCATTGGGGAGGGAATATGGGGGTGGGAGAGTATGTGGGACGGTGTCAGGGGTCCGGTGCGAAATCACCTGATGCGACCATCACTTCACACGAGACGGAGAGTTGAAGTGAACAGTGGCTTTAATCAGCTAGAACTGTGCCTGCCTGCGACTGCTCTGCTAGTGAGAGCCGCCTGCAGGGCAGCAGATCTGTATATCTCCCCTGAGGGGGCGGAGCCCACAAGGGCACCAACATGATACAATAGAACATAGAACATAGAACATAGAACACTACAGCGCAGTACGGGCCCTTCGGCCCTCGATGTTGCGCCGACCTGTGAAACCATCTGAAGCCTATCTGACCTACACTATTCCATTTTCATCCATATGTCTATCCAGTGACCACTTAAATGCCCTTAAAGTTGGCGAGTCTACTACTATTGCAGGCAGGGCGTTCCACACCCCTACTACTCTCTGAGTAAAGAAACTGCCTCTGACATCTGTCCTATATCTCTCACCCCTCAATTTAAAGCTATGTCCCCTCGTGTTGGTCATCACCATCCGAGGAAAAAGACTCTCACTGTCCACCCTATCTAACCCTCTGACTATCTTATATGTCTCTATTAAGTCACCTCTCTGCCTTCTCCTCTCTAACGAAAACAACCTCAATTCCCTGAGCCTTTCCTCGTAAGACCTTCCCTCCATACCAGGCAACATCCTAGTAAATCTCCTCTGAACCCTTTCCAAAGCTTCCACATCCTTC